>NC_050510.2:8117880-8422488 GCF_012460135.2 Molothrus ater
TAAGGATCTAATAAACCACATCTTCACATATTTTACACAACTTATTATCGTATATTCTTAAACAGTTGCTTACCAAATTCATAATCATAATTATTTCAGTTGGTTCCATCTCATCTCTCTATCAAAAGAATTGTACCTTGTAATTTAAACAAGCAGATTCCAACAGAACTTTGCTGAAACTTAACGTCACTTAAACATAATAGAAAGTACACCTAACAAAACATTACTGAAACTGAACAGAAATTGATCTTAATAGAACTTAGCAGAACTTAAATGTAACAGAACTTCAAAGTAACAGAATTTAAACCTAACATCACTGAAATTTAACAACACTTAAGCTTAACAGAACTTAACACGACCTAAACTTTACAGAACTGAAACTTAATAGAACTTAAAAGTAACAGCACTTAAATTTAACAAGACTAAAGCCAGAGTTTAGAGGAGTTCTTTAAAAGTGTCAAATACAACAGAATTTAACCCATTTTTACTCCATTGTTACAAGAAAGCTACCGAAAATTTCTCTTGCAAGAGTTAAACATCAATGAACAATATGCAGGCAAACAACTGATTCGTAACTGCAATATCAGCAACATGGATTTACTGGAGAGATTATAAAGGTGTGGCAAATACATTGTGATTTTATGCAATTTAGTTTTGAGATTAGCTTGTGGTAACTGCAAACATTATTGAAAATATTCTTTCCTAGTCAGGACTCTTCTGGTGTAAGCATAACTTTGCCAGGGTTTTTAAAGTGCACCTTTACTCAGAAAAATGACAACTATATATCTTGGCAAATTGCCTTTCAAACCTGTTCAGTTTCCAGATGGTAAGACAGCTTTTCAAGATTGCCTGTAAAATGGATTTGAGCTTGGATTATTAAAGGTAATGGGACACAAATATTTAAAGCTAAACCAGCAAGAACCTAGTTATATAATACAGCCATGAGTATTGCACAGGTAACTTGGTTAGGTCAGTGGGTGTGTAAGACTGACACTTGTATATAAACAGCTACAGTCATGGTGTCACATGAGTCTAAAGGAGTGAGCTACTGTTTACTGCACTTGTGGTCCATCATTGTGCTTAAATGTCTTGATTTGAAAGGACAGGTGTCTGCTAAGGAAGGCAGGAACCTCACCTGAAATGGAAAATGTAAACCCCCTCCCCCCCAAATTATTATAATTTTGAAATTAGGTGGCTCTCAGGCAAAGATATAGAAGTAGGAATTAACAGTTCTTTATTAGGAAAAATTTTTTAAAAACGCAGTAATACAAAACAACACTGACAGAGTCAGAATACGACCTGACACCCTGTTGGTCAGGATGTTGGTAGCAGTCCGATTAAATGGTGGCGGCAGTCCTCCTGGAGTGACAAATGTGGTTCTGCTGAAGCAGTGATCCTGTAGAAGGATGTAGTTTTCTGTTGGAAACCAGGACATTCTTCTGACTGCCCTGGAGGACTCGAGACCCTGGCAAGGAGCTCAGAGACCTTGGCACAAAGACACCTGTGCCTTCAATTTTAACACATGGAAAAAGTTACCAGCTTTGTGTGAAGATTTACAAGCCACAAGAGTTTGAGTAGAATGATAGTTAATTTATCACAGGGTGAAAAAGTAGTATTTTAGGTTTTTAGCATGGGGGTTCAAGAGGCAAGATGGAGGAATCTGGGCGTGTCCTGTCCTTCTTCTTCTTCTTCTTGTCCTCCATCTTCTGCTGTGATGGTGACACTTTTGGATTGGTTTAGAGTAGAGACAGACTGTCTAACATAGGTGATAGGTATTGGAAAATTATTGTAAATAAAGTACATGTAGTTCTTAGTACAAAAAACTAACACCACCCCAAGGGAAGTTCCTAACCCAGTGGCGGTGCTAGATGCAGTCTATATAAAAAGCCACTGAGGGTCCGGAACTCCTGGTCGTGCAGGGGCTCCTCCGCGACCCACCAGCATAAAGCCGAGCGGACACGGGGGGGGTGCGAAAACACAGTACCTCCCCTGTAACACCCGCTGGCATGTAGGTCTGGGGCACTGAAGCCCAGCGCTGCTGTCCCCAGTGCCACCAGCTCAGCAGGGAGGGAGTGGCAGCTTGGGGACACGGGGCATGATTGCGTGTAGCACGACCGCCAATCAGTGCCTCTTAGTGGGGCCCCAGTGCTGTGATCCTGCCTGTATGAGGCTGCTCGTGGTGACTCTGGGGTGCCAGGAGCAGTGGCGCCTGGCAGGGCTGGCCTGGGGGTGCCAGGCTGCAGAAACTTCTCTGCAGTGTCCACAGGCATGGAGCCATGCGAGTGTGGGGGACCATGTGGGCAGCTCAGTGGTTGCTTGCGTTGGTGTGCTGGGAAGGGGGGCCAGGGCGCTGAGGTGTGGAGGCTTCCCCACTTTCCTGTTGGCATAAAGTCACAGGAGTGCAAGACCAAGTGAGCAGCTCAGCAGCTGCCTGCGCTTGTGTGCTGTGGGTGCAAGTTGTTTATTTACTTTTTTATTCCAAGAAGAAGGCAAAGCTTCTTCATTCTTTCTCCCTTTTTTTTCCCTCTCTTTTCTTTCTTTCACCTTCTAGCTAATCGGGGAGGCAGGGTCTGTCTAAAGAGCCTGTAGTTAGACTGATTAAAATAAGACTGAGAGCAAGTAAGAAGTCCTGTGAGAAACGACTGCTCACTTTTAAAATTTCAAGGGTTTATGTGAAAAGTGCATGTTACATGATTGGCTCTTTGCAGGAATATTATATATGTTATGTTTTATTAATCAGTGTTACTGTATTAATCTTTTTTAAGTAGTATGATAAATATAGTTTTAGATTATAACATACATTTTAACTAGCTATGAGATAATTAAGAAATTCTTCACACAGAGATAACAGCAACAAGACATCTAAATCCCCAAAGAGAAGAAATATTGCCTCATTATTGGAAAAGACCAACATTCCTCCAACTCCTTCCTGTCTTTAAGGAGCAACCAGGACTAAGGGGGGGAAGTTGACAATAACCAAAGAACACCCTTTGTTTGAAAAGAATTTATGCATCATGTATGAGATATATGAATATGCAACAGGCTATTGCTTTTTTTTTTTTTAAGGGTTAATTCTTTGTTAGCATGTGTGGTTTTCGGGGCTTAATTGCCCTAGGAAAGGCACCCAGACGGTCTGTATTTCTTTGGTTTTTTATTGTCCTTTATTGTCCTAACTCTGATTGTCCAAATTCTTATTACTCTATTTTTATAACCATTTTATTACTATTAAACTTTTAAAATTTTAAAACAAGTGATTGGAGTATTTCACAGTTTATTAAACCTTAACAAAAATACAACAAAAGGACTGAATAAGGAAAAACTGCAGGGCTGAGAGTCTCTGTGACTATCAGCCATGTGCTCATCTACAAAACAGATGATGTGCTTTTTATATCTTTAGCCCCTCCCAAAGTTTTGTCAGTCAACTCCTTCTCTGCTGTCCATTTGAATCAAGGGGTTAAGTTAGAAATGTAACTAGTAAGATGAAGGCCATATATTTTGATTAAGAGCTTAACAAAGAGCTTAATTGTTACCAGGTGGGGGTAATTGAAGCGAAGACAATATATCATGTATTTGACTTAGTTATGTTCTTAGAAATGACAGGAAATATATTAAGTATTGTAAAAGGGTATGAACCATAAATACACCTGGCTTCTAAGAATAATTGGGCCCAGGAGAGGGGGTTTGGACAATGACCAACAGGTCAAGAAGCCCTGCCAACCAGATAAAGGTGAAAAGTTTACCACGAGGAAGACCTTTTACTACATCTTCAGAAGCCCACTGACCCATTTCAGAGCCCAGTCACACAATTAAAGAAGAGGACTGCACAGCCGTAATGAACATTCATCTAATTATAATACAAAGCGAGAGCAGGTAATGCATAAGTATAGGTGTCTCGGATGACTTTATGAATATGTAGAACTTTTGTGGATATATAGAGAAGCTAGAGTTTTGGAAATTTGGACATGTCTTGGGAGGGCTACCTCCCATGTGTCCAGCACGCTGAAGAAACATGCCCCTTTTCAACTTTATTAGTTGAAGAGATGTCTGTCCGTGCATCACATTGGTGGAGGTTACATTCTTACATCTTGATTGGAGGTCAGGCGTTGTTACGCTGCGCCTCCTGGTAA
The DNA here is from genome assembly GCF_012460135.2 of Molothrus ater. NCBI lineage: Eukaryota > Metazoa > Chordata > Aves > Passeriformes > Icteridae > Molothrus > Molothrus ater. The sequence continues at coordinate 8,122,008 of NC_050510.2, forward strand.
TAAACTGGCCCTCTCCAAATGTCCTGACTACTGAGGCTATTACAAGGGGGAGGAGAAAGAGGACTATGGGAGGACACATTACAATAACATCACTATACATTTTAACATCTACATAATATCTATCTCTTAATTGTGAGAGTCAACTATTACATTTCTCATCAAAAACATCCCCAAAGAGAGAAGGAGGAAATACAAAGATGTCAAACACTAGCTTAGCGTGTGCTTTGTTTTCCTCCTCCCTTTTACCACTTCCTGCCTTTCTCTGTGAATACTAATTTTTAATGTACTCTTGTAGCATACTGTTGAGTAGTACTGGTAAGTCATTACTGTAGTCACTTTTAAACTCTAACCAATAATGCTTAATTCTGAATACTTAGATTCTCTGTGAGGGGACAGAAAGTTGGCAAAGCTTTGCTAAGCTTCTGCTCTTCCCTCCTCTCCCTGAGAAAGCTGAGTCTTACAGTGCACTGTAATGCTCTGTTGCCCTCAGGCAGTTTGGTTTGTATGAATCATCTTGGAAATGTGACTGAGAAATACAGTGGGGTTTTTTTTAACACTTTACCTGAAATTGTTGTTTTCCAGTTAATTTTGATGCTGAAACCATTCATTGTAGCTGCTCTCCATACAAAGAAACCTTTAGATGGGTGTCACTGTAATATTTTCTGAAAAATCTCTTTGCCCAGGATTCCTCCCCTGGGAAGCTGAGAAGCCTCAGAGAAAAAGGACAACAATAATTATCTGATTTGCTTCTCCTGTGTTTTGCTGCTTTGTAATGTGTTTGGACATTGTTTACCAACAGGTGGTTGTTTCATTGGTTTCATGTAAATTGTTTTTGACTTAATGACCAATCATGGTCAGACTGTGTTGGGACTCTAGAAGGAGTCACAAGTTTTCATTAGTATCTTTTTAGCCTTCTGTCTGTATCCTTTCTGTATTCTTTAGTATAGTTTAGTATAGTATTATATCATATCATATCATATCATATCATATCATATCATATCATATCATAAATTAGCCTTCTAAGAACATGGAGTCAGATGCATCATTCCTTCCTTCATCTGGGAACCCCACAAATACAACGGACGTGTTTAATTTTACTGCCAGTAGGAGAGAATTTTCAATAATTTCTGCAGTTTGTAGAAGTAGCCCTGGTATTTGTGTGCTTCAGTAGTGTTCATCCAGCGACACTTCATGTGGAAATAGAATTCCCAAAAGACAAATGTTTCAGGTTTGAACTAAAGTGTTTCTATATTTTATGCTCTTTTGTGTGTCAGAGAAAATTTGAGCTTAAAAGATGAAAATCTGCCTCTGTTAAAAACAAAGAGAAATTTTACTTTTATGGAACCCTAATTTTATCTCAAATGTCTATGAACTTCCATGAAGTCTTTTATAATTCCTTATACTTTTTTGCCTCCTGAATGTGAATGCAATTTTCAACACCAACTGGGCTTTGTTAGAAATGCTATTGAGTACCTACAAAAAAAGTTCCTCGTTTTAGTAGATTGAAAGCAGTGGCTGAGACCATGGTGAAGGTTTTAGCATTTGCTTCTATCAAGTGGGATCTGAAGGCCCTCAAGTGGCCTTATCTCTTCAGAGATTTCATGCCCTAAGGAAGCAAAGGCTGATTGAATGTACTTGATTCTCTCCTGTCTAATGGGGAAGAACAGCAAATAACAGTTAGAATCACCTTCTCTATTCCTGATTTCTTGTGCCAACAGATCACTTGGCTCTCTCAGGGTACAGAAGTTACTTTTTATTTTTGATAGATAGCCTGAAGGCACCCAAGAAGTACAAGTTAGTACTGCTTCAGAAATCCTTTTTGCTTAGAAGTATCCTTCTATCTAAGAGTTTAATTTAGAAATAGACACATGTAGTGAGGCCAAGGAGCTAACTCAGAAATTTTAGTAAAAACTAAATATATACCATGTAAAAGTATACCTTGAGTCAGCACTGACAGCTGTACATCAGGAAGAGATTTTCTGTCTAACTAAACCAAAACTTCTTTAGAAAAGAAAGAGACCATACATTGATACCTTTCCCTCTTTCAGTCTGAGATGAAATCTTGATAAAAAACTTGGAAACAAAGTCACTGTCACTTCTGCAGAGAGGCCTGGAGCTTCCCTTACTGTATCCTCAGAGGACTGTAAGCTACCCTCCACAGTAATAAAGGCCACAAGTACCCCTCCTCAGTTAAGAAGCAAAAGGTGCCCCTTGACAAAACACAGGCTTCTAGGGAAGTGGGGTAAGGCTGTTGTTAGTTGCTACCCCAACATCCCATGATAATGTAAGGGGTGAGAAATGCCACGTATGCTATGCACTTGCAGTGATCCTCAATAAATCCTTCTAATCCTCTCCTTTGTGCTAGTCAAGCTTCTGGGAAAACAGGGCAGCAAAAAGTGCTCAGTTTTGCTCTTGCAGAGTGAAAGGCAAAAAGCAAGAATCCAGCGCAGTCTCTCTTTGACCTTTCCTTTAAGATAGGCCTGTCTGTTCCCACCCCAAAGGCACAGAGGGTGCTCTTTGAACTGTGCCACAATGTCCCCATCCCCACCATGTCATGATCCCACAAGGAGAGACCCACAGGGGTGTCGAGGCCAGAAGAGCTCTGGGAGAGTGCTGTGCGCATGTGTGCCAGTGTGCACAGCTCTGTGTTTTCTGGTCTGCCCAGCTGTGTGTACATGTCCTGCTTTGCTCAGTGTATAAGTGTGCTGGTGTGCACAGCATTGTTCACATAGATATGCTGATGTGTACGCGTGATGTGTGCACTGCAGTTTACACGTGTGTTAAATTGCACACTCTCAGGTGTGAGTAAGTCTGTGCACAGGTCCGTGCTTGTGAGTGTGAACAAGTTCTACAAGTGTGAGCATGGCTCTGTATATGTATATGGCACTGCACACATTATTGTGCACAAACTCTACATGCAAGCTGGTCTTGTGCTTGTAAGCACGTGTGCATTAATAGAGACCATACATAGGTGTCTGTGTAGCACATGTGTGCTGGTGTAGCAAGTTAGGTGTACACAAGTGTGTGCTGCTAGCAATTACCATTGTGCACAGGAGCTCTGTGCAGGTGAGCAGTTACCTGTATGTATGTGCACTAGCTATGCACATGTCCCTGTGTGCACACACAGGCTGGGCACGCCCAGGGACATGGCTCTGGATACACAGCTCTATACATCCAGCTGCAGTCCTACCTAGAAAAAGACGTGTGTATATATTATGTGTGTATGTCATCACCTAGCTCTGCTAGCTAGAGTGGCCCCTAGCTCTCTGTGCACACTCTGTTCTTGTAGGGAGAAGATTTTTGCCTCTACGTATAAGTTGGCCAAAAAATTTATGTAAAGTTGTGTACAGTGATTTTCATCAAATTTAATAGTGTTTAAACTGTGATAACCCACGTTCCCTAGAAACTGCTTCCATCAAAATGGGATGCTAGGCCAAGTACTAAACCTCTCTGTGATTGTAATGCTTCCTAGGCCGTGCAGTTCCCATGTATCAGCAGTAGTAAGTAACTACTTTAAAACTCAATTACCCTTTCAAATGATGAAACATATGAGGCAGCGCTATGTGCACTGTCTTCAGTTTAACCCCTCAGTGAGGAGGTCCCTTTCAGGTACTGCTAACCACTGAATAGGCTGTGTGAACCACAGAGCAAGAGTAGACTCGTGTCAACAAAATTAAAGGCTCAGTAAAAGAACCCAAAGAACAGACTATAACATCCAGATTGGGTAAGAGATATCCAAAGAAGCTTGAAGATGTCCAAAAAGTAGAGTTGAGCTTCCACCCACCAGCTTGAGGATTGTTTTAACTAACACTTTGGGCGGGGAGTTTGAACTGTATCATTTACTGATGTAACTGTCCTGTTTTAATAGATGGGAAATACAAGCATCTGTTGAGGGGAAGTACACAGGGAACTGGAAGAGGTATTGGGGCAATTTCCTTAAGAACCAACAAATAAAGTAAAACAAGAAATAGAGGGCAAGACCAGGTTGGCCCCTGTGTTTGCCATCGAGATTATAGCCCTGCTGCGGGCAGCAATCCCGTAGGCATGGTAAGGTGGGGGCAAGGGAGCCATACTGGACCTCTATCATTCCTCAGTTATCTTTTAATGTAACATGGACTAGAAGGCAAGACCAAGTTAGACTCTGTACTCGTCACTAAGATACACCTGCTATGGATAGCAATTTCATAGGCATGGTAGATGAGGGCAAAAAAAACCCTGTGATCCCATTTTGTCAAGTCCAAATAAGTGTGTCTAAGGAAAATCTGAGATTTTTTCCTTCTGTTCCCACTGTCCTCACCCACACCAAGAGATGCTAGTATGACTCATTAAATTTTTTTTTGAGAAGAGTAAATTTTCAGAATCAAAAATGAAAGTTAATTGTTCAAGCCAAATTACTTATAGAAAAGGAAATGGGTGGTTTGTTATAGATGAATAATGTGGTGGTTGGCTCTTACAATTAAGAGAATGTCCTCCCATAGTCTTCTTTCCCCTCACCCTTGTAATAGCCATAGTAGTCAAGGCATTTGGGAAGGGCCGACTTATTACTAAGAGGCACGACATGACATGACAACACCAGACCTCCAATCAAGATGTAAAAAAGTGATCTCCACCAATGGATGGCAGAGAAGGAGTTGACCAACAAAACCTTGGGAGGGGCATCCATTTTGTAGATGAGCACATGGCTGCTAGTCACGGAGACTCCCAGCACTGTAATTTTTCCTTATTCAGTCCTTTGTTGTATTTTTTTGTTAAGGTTTAATAAACCTTGGAAATTTTAAAAGTGAGTGTTGTTTCTCACAGCACCATGCAGAGCAGCAGCGGGGCGGGGAGGGAAGTCTGCTCCAGGGGGAGCCTCTTGCTCCAGGGACAGCTCCGGGGGGGCTTCCTTAATGTCCACATTGCACACTATATTGAGGACCGATCGGTTCCGTGGATCTGTGCCCTGGATCCCTGCCCTGGATCTGTGCCCTGGATCCGTGCCTGGGTTCATTATCAGTATCTTTTCTAACACACCCTGCCGCAGCTGCACTCAGGAGTTTTATCCATCAAGGCCTCTCTCATTTAGGATAGAGTTACAGGGTTCTTTAACTGGTAATAGAAGTTGCTCCAATGTGGAGAAAGTTTTGTAATATCTTTAGGCTGCACTGATACTACCAGGAAACCTCCGCAGTCCCAGGATACTCACAGTCCCATGGTTCTTCATCCAGTGAACACCACCAACCTAACCTTAAAGGCATTTTGCTCTTTGTCAAATTGTGGTTTGTAGAGAAAGTCCCCTGTCATTGTAGCAGGGTCCAAGCTCTGCTCTCTGCTCATAGTCTAAGGATCCAGGTGTTGTCCATCTCTTCATTGCAGTCTGGTATCCCGGTGTTGCTGGTCCACAGGGCTTTGTTGTCAGCCATAGTCTTCCTCCTCACTGTAATCTTATGTCCTGTCATTTGGGCACCCGATGTTAAAGCAGAATGACACAGAGTATCCAGGCAGGTGCAAAGGAGAGCCCTGAAGCAGTCCAGATGGAGAAAAATTGTCTTTCTTGGACGTCCCGGCTAGCTATCCAGCACCACTAGCAGTACGGGGGCACTATCCCAATCTCCGTGGTTCGGGACAGCACCTAAGGCAAACACTCTGTGCTATGACAGCAGCGCGACCTTGTGGTAGGATGAGGCTTGGCTTATGGCTACAGTCAGCAGAAAAAAGAGAGCGCTCTCCAGCTGTGGTGAATGCAGGTTTATTGGGTCCCAGGGCGAACCAACAGCCAAAGAGAGTTTCTGGGGGGGTCGCAACAGCTTATAAGGAGGGAGGGAAACAAGGGAAGAGTCAGTCCTTGGATGAATAGAGTTTCAGAGGGGAGTGGGATACAAAAGATTGACTTAGGGAAAACCCCAATGGGGATAACTTGAGGGTGGGGCCCTGGCCCCTGAGCCAATCACTCAATGCTCTAGCTGGAAGTTTCTAGAGAGTTCTAGAGAGAAGGGTGGGAGCACCAAGTGACGGACAGGGCACCGGGGAGGGATTTGAGAAAGGGTACATTAATCTCCAAGGCAACTGGGGAGGAGTTGGGATAAGTGGCAGCACAAAGGAAGGGGGAGAGAACCAGGGCAGAACCATTACATGATAGGGGGGAACAGAACAGTCCAACTTATACAGACACAACACATCTCCCCCTTTTTTGTTAAAAAAAATAATGAAAGGTAATCTCCAAATGATGGAGGAGACAATTAAAACTACAACTAAAATTAAAAGAACAAAAAGCACAGAAAATCGACCCCACCCAACCTGAGAGGCCCCATAGGATAACAGCAGCTTGAGAGGGAGCCATCAGGTTGGGGTCACTAAAACAACAGAGAAACAAAATTGAGAAACAAATTTAAAAACCTTGGTTCTGCCCCAGGAGGAGGTCTAGATCTAGGCTGAAGGGTTTGCGCTTCCTCCTCCAACAGGCCTCCTCGACCTGTGCCACAACCCCGACTACCGGTGCTTTCCTTGGAAGAAAGGGCCTGACCCATTTCGATGGAACCCATTTCAAACCTGAGGGAGTGGACACGCACACGTATCCCCTTCCCCAAGTTACCAGGTCAAAGGGCCCTTCTGTCTTCCAGGTCTCCGGAACCTTGACTAGGACCGGAGGCCTGGCTTTCAGGTGCAGCTGTTCGTGGTGACCAAAGTGCCTAACTATAGGGGGATTAAGGTTATCAAAGGAGCAATTTAGAAAATTAATTGAAAAAAGTGCCTTGGACAGTCGGACATGTGGGCACTCCACCTTCACTGCCGTGCGTTGTTGTTCCAGAACTTTTTTCAGGCTCTGGTGGGTCCTCTCCACCACGGCTTGGCCTATCGGGGAATAGGGGATGCTGGTCTTGTGCTCTATTTCCCATTGCTGCAGGAAGCTCTTGAGTTCCCTGGATTTGTACGCTGGGCCGTTGTCAGTTTTGATGACCTTGGGGATGCCCAGCACAGCGAAAGCCTGCACAAGATGTTTTTCTGTGTTGGCTGCTTTCTCCCCTGTATGGGAGGAAGCATAGACTGCACCGGAGAAGGTATCCACGGAAACATGGACGTAATTCAACCGGCCAAAAGATGGGACGTGTATCACGTCCATTTGCCACACCTCACAACTAGACAAGCTTCTGGGGTTGACACCGGAGCTTATGGATGGGAGTTGATGGGACTGGCACTGAGGGCATGTAGCCACAATCGCCTTGGCCTGTTCTCGAGTGACCTGAAATTGTCGAACAAGGCCAGGGGCATTTTGGTGGAATAGCTGGTGGCTAATCTTATCTTGGCTGAACACATCCAGGAGTGGGGCCATTTGGACTGGAATGGCAAGGGCATCAGCTCTTCGATTGCCCTCCACAATGAACCCCGGCACCTGACATGCATTATGAAAAAAGGTTGCTCTCAGTGGGAGACCAGTGTGACTAATCTTGAGAGAAGTTGAATAAGGGAATGTTGGACACTTCCTGCAATATTGCATTTTCTGCCCTGGACACTACACCTGCAATGTAAGACGAATCTGTGACCAAATTGAATGGTTCAGGGAACCTCTCAAAAGCCCTGACGACTGCATCCAACTCAGCTACTTGAGGTGATCCTTCCACCTCAGTAACATCAGCCTCCCACCGCTGGGTTTGAAGATCCTTCCAAGTCATTACAGACTTGTGGGATGCTCCGGACACGTCAGTAAACACGGTGAGTGCCTTCAGAGGGGTTCGGCTCTGAACACTTTTTAATGACAAGGAAAATTGAACGTCGTGATTAAAAATTTGTGGGCCGGCCGATCAACAGCGATCTGGCCGGTGCAGCTGTCCAGTGCAAATTGTAACATCTCATTCTCTCAGAGCAGTTTGTCAAATGTGTCCTTTTTGAATTGGCCCGCTTTCAATTGGATGGGGATGTGAATGCAGTCGAAATCACAACCTGCTAGCTCCCTGATCCGCGATCTTGCCTTGCGGATCAGTTCTGCCACCAGCTCTTGTGGCTGTGTCATCCTCTTGGACCTATGGTGGCTGAGGAAGACCCACTCTATAATTAAGAGAGGGTCTCTCGAGTCTCAGTCCTTGTCCTTGGGTGATTCGTCCCACTGAAAAATCACCCCATGGAGGTGTGGCAACTTTCCTAGAATAATAAATTTGAACGGTAGACCCGGTTGATATCTGTGGGCCTGCCTGGTCGAAATGGACTCTTGGATTTTCTCCAGTGCTGTCTGTGCCTCCTGGGTAAGTGACCTAGGAGAACTGAGCTCCTCTCCCCCTTTCAATAAATTGAAAAGGGGGGCTAGGTCATCGGTTGGAATTCCTAGCCAAGGCCTTACCCAATTCAAAGACCCACACAACTGGTGGACATTTGCCAAGGTCTTAATGTTAGTCATAATAACTAGTTTTTGCGGCACAATGGTCCGCCTGCTAATCTCCAAACCCAGGTACTTCCAGGGTGGCATCCACTGAGTTTTGTCCTCCTGAAGCTCGAACCCTGCAGCAAGCAATGCATTGATTGTCAGGTCAAGTGTGTGAGTAAGTATGTCATCCGTCAGAGCACAAACAAGTATATCATCCATATAATGGAAAATTATAGCGTCTTTCGCGGCTGTACGTACTGGGGACAACAAGGAAGCGACGTACCACTGGCAGATAACAGGGCTGTTTTTCATTCCCTGTGGTAAAACACGCCAATGGTAGCGCCTCCTTGGGGCTTCACGGTTGATGGTGGGGACCGTGAAGGCAAAACGTGGGGTGTCAGCAGGGTGTAGGGGAATTTGAAAGAAACAATCTTTTTATAACTACAATTGCCAAATTCCAATTTTGGGGGAGCATCGTTGGGGATGGCATCCCTGGTTGGAGAGGACCCATGTCCTTAATGACATTATTATTTGGCGGAGGTCGTGGAGGAGCCGCCACTTATCTTTGTTGGGTTTTTTGATGACAAAAACTGGGGAGTTCCATTCTGACATGGTCTCTACCAGATTACCCTTAAGTAGCTGCTCCTGGACAAGCTTGTTGAGCGCCTTCAATTTTTGTTTATTGAGCGGCCACTGTTCTACCCATACTGGTTTATCGGTTTTTCAATGCAGCTTCTGGGTAGGGCGCTCTTCAGTGACTGCTGCCCGAAAACCTGGGGAGCCGCTAAGAGGTCAATTCTGGCTCCCCACTGGGCAAGAAGGTCTCTCCCCCACAGGGGTTCCATATATTCCAAAACGAATGGATGTATAGATGCCAATTGCCCATCCGGCCCCTTAATTTGCACAATACTCTTGGATTGTCTCGCCAATCGCATGCCCCCGACACCTTGAACGCGACCAGCCACATCCTGCAACTCCCAATGTGACGGCCATTCCTGAGAAGGAATGATCCTCACATCTGCCCATGTCCAAAAGCCCTTGGAGAGATTTGTGATCTCCACCCCTCAAAAGGCGGCAGGTGATCTGGGGGTTTTTTATGCCCCAAAACCTGGGCCCAGGCTGCCATGTGAGGGATATCTTGCAGAGGTGTGCAAGGCAGCTCTGGACCCCAGGTCAGCTCAGGCACTGGGATGGCCTGAGCTACAACCTGGCCTTTAGGCAGGAAGAGGGGAGGGCGGACACAGTACAGCCCCATAGAAAACTTCCCTGGGTCTGATGTTAAGAGACCCGGGACTATATTTACTCCAAGTGGTGTAAACTTTGTGTCTCTGACGACGGCACACTTACATCTGATCTGACGCCAGTTACCTGGGCACTCAGTGCACACAGTGACCAGATGGAAGTTGGAGTCTCTTAGATGGAGTGGTTCGGTCAGCTGCAACCTGAAAGGGACAGTTTTGGAAAGTGTGGTTAAAATGGGTCTAGGTTGAATGCAGTCTAGAAAAGTCAAGTCCGGTTTAACAAAGTCTACTTCGGTTGTGGACACAGGCAGGCCTGGTTTAGAATTTTCCTCTCCTTTCCCCTCCCCGCAAGATGTTATTAAACCCGCCTCATTTGTATCTTCACGCAAGGGGGGGCTGCGCTCAGAAACTATTTTTTTTGTTGGGGGTTTCCCCAAGATCCCTGTCCTTTCCTAAATTCTAAAAACTGGAGTCTCAGGGGGCTTAGGCATCCAGTGTCCAAGCTTCCCGCAGAGATGGCAGGGAGCAGTTCTCCTTTGGGACGGTCCTGGGGTGTGGAGATGCGGTGGATGATCAGCCGAAGGCAGGGCTGGATCTGCAGGTGTGACATCCGTGTTGTCAGCAGTGGCAATCATTCGAGGTTGTGGTCAGGTTTTGTAGTCAAGGTCTCCTGGTGACAGCGAAACCTTGTACGCACAAACTTCCAGCATGTTTTGAAGAGTAGGAGGAGGGTCCAGGGAAAAACTGAAAATGGCAGCTTTGCAAGCCGGATTAGCAATTGCAGACACTACCTCATTGAGAATCTCCGTCCTGGCCTCCTCACTCTGCACCTGCAAATCAACTGCCTTGCGAAGACACTCAACAAAAGACACAAATGATTCTTCTGTGTTGCACTGTGATGCCATTTCCTGTTTCACCTATCCCAACCCCTCAGGTGTGCCAACCTCTAATAACCTCTCATTTGGCGTTATTATAAAGCAGAGCACTAGGGCTCAGGAGCACAGTCCCTGGGTAGGGACCGGGTGCCCGAGGCTCGCTCGCTCATGCCAACGCCGTGGGGCTACCATCTAGCAAGCATGGTGATTATCAGCTCTATAGTGATTGCAAGCTCTCAGGATTTCAGCTCTGCTTGCTAGGTAGTGGTGCCCTGGGCTTGAGGCTGCAGCAGACGGAGAGAGAGGAGAAGGAGAAGGCGCAGGCTGTTCCACGAAGATGGCTTTATTTGGGGAGGTCCGTGAAGGGTCTCTGCTCTTCTTCGTTCTCCCCTAATGGGGTACAGTATGCTTCTTTTATAGGGTTGGAAAGGATCCAAGCTTGACCAAAGGGTAAGGGGTTAACATGACATTGCCTTATAGGGTTACAGAGATAGGTTAGGGGTGGAGGACAGGAAAACAGGAATTTTCTTTTGCTGTTTCAGCATTCCTATTGTTCATATTCTCCATGGTGCTTTTCCTAAATCTATGGGGTTTACTACAAACCTCTCCTTTCCCCTTTGCCCTCCTGCTAAGAGCTGTCCATCAATCTTAACATTCCAGCAAGGGCGTCGTGTGGTTAGCAGAAGCTCAAAAAATGCCCCTCAGGTCCGGGCTCATTGGCCTGTCCAAGTGTCTTGATCCCTTGAGCCTTCCCCTCCTCCCACCTGGTTTGTCCCTCACCTGTCCCTTCCCCTCCCCCTGTCCCCGGGGCTTAAAAGGAGATGAGACCATGTGGTCTAGATTCTGTTGGGAGCTGTTACAAGATTCAGAGGTCTATCATCCTGGAATAAAACTCTGGATTAAAACTCTTCGATAGAATCCTCTCCTTTTCTCTTCACCGTTGCCTGAACCTTTTCTACCAGAGGTAAACTGAGTTTCTACTATGCCTGGATTTGTTCTGAGTGCCTAGCTGCAGCATCCAGCCAGCCAAAGGTATCTTTGAGGTGAAACACCACAGCTGCCGCCTTTGGTTTAGCAGCAAGGGTCAGACGAGGCCAGGCACGTCCCACCCGGAAATACTGGGATTAATATTCAATATTGGTGCCCAAACATGTGGCTGCATGAACCTGCAGCCCCAGAAGGAATCTCAGAACCTTGGAAAAACTTTAAGGCAGCTTAGCATCCACTGGTAGACCTGTGGATCCATAGCTCTCCAGAGAAACTTTGGGACTGATCCCACAAGAAGCTTCGTGGAATGCTCGGCGCCTCTAAAAAAGTGCAGCTCCTTCCTGGTGAGCGAATTTTCCAGGGGAGAATAGGGGAGCCCCTCCTGCCAAAGGGGTCCTATTCAAGTGAAGAGACCAGCCTGCCTGACCTGGCCAGCAACAGCTTCGATTTCAGTGAGTATTTCTGCTCCTTGGGGGAGTAGAAGCTCAAATTTCGTCTCTGCCGTAAGACTTGTTTTTTTTTTGCTCTTGCATTTTAGGCTGCGCAGCCCTGCGGAGCGAAAGCGAAACCCTGTAAAGCTTTAACTCTGCGGCGTGTTTTCGTCATTTTTGGAATTGGCGGCGCCGGCTCGGAGGAGCAGGACAGCTCTGCCTGCCCCTCCCCCCGGCTCGGCAGCGCAGCGTGCTCGGCTCTCGGTGCGGGGGTGGGGGGTGCTCTCTACACGCGGCGCAGGGCGGCCCTGGTTTCGGCTTGCCGCGCGGTGCCCGGTGGTTGCTCTCTACATGTGGCGAGGGAGGGCTGCATTCTCGGGCGGGGAAGGCTTTTTCTGTCTCTCCACGCAGCGGGGCGGGCCCCGATTCCCTGCTGCTGCTGCCGCGGTAGTTTTAAAAGCAGTATATACAGCTGCATTGTAAAAGCTTTCGTCTGATCGTTATTGCTTTTTAACCGTGGTCTTTTTAGAAATTGGTAGCTGATTTTGGCTTTGCATTTGGTCGGTGGGACTTTGTTCTGTGCCTTTACATCTAAAATGGGCTCGAAGTTAAGCACAGCACAAAAAGGAGTGTATTATCATATTGTTGGAATTTTAGTTAGTGCAAATGTAAAATTCTCTAAAGGAAAATTGAAACAGTTTATAAGGTGGCTTTTTCTACACTTCCCACAAACTTCTCCTGAGGAAGTCCACAATATTCAATTTTGGGATAAAGTAGGGCATAAATTGATAACCTTGGGACAGTCTGGGAATACATCTTCAGCTAAATTTGTATTCTGGAGTTTACAAATTCGAACAGCCGTGCTCAAACAAAGGGAATTGTAGAGAAAGCCAAATATCAAGCCATGTACCTCTGCTCTCCCTGTTTCTCCCCCTTCCAGCCCTAAACCTCTTACCCCAAAACTTGGTATTTTAAAGAGAGCAAATTCTGCTCATGTGCTGGGAAGTCGACTCCCTGAGCACGTTAAAATGCCTGAGTTCCTTTGTCCACAACATCCTGGCCAGACCACGTGGAACATTTTCCAAAACCCTGCCTCCCCCGCTCTGAAACCCAGAGCACGTGTTAGTTTTTCAGAGAGCAGTGATGCCCAAGATGGCCCCAAGTCCCTAGGGGGTACACAAGATGGAGGATGCCACATGGCACAATCCCAAACCTGGTCGTCTTCTTCCCAAGATCCCCTTAAGCATCCCAAAATTCCTTCCCCATCCCCCTCTCCTCCTTTTCCTCGTGACACCTTCCCTCCTCCCCTCTTTCCTGCAGTACCTCAGCTCCGCCCCTCTACTCCTCCCAGGGGGCGTCTGCCGATGTGACATCACCAGGTATCCCCGCCCCCTGCCTTCCCCCTGTCCCCGCCCCCGGGTTCCCATTGCGTCCCCGCCCCCTCCCTGGGTTCCCACAGTGGGGGCAAGCCCACTGCACTTCCTCACAGCTGTATCTGTTATTCCAGTGATTCCAATTCAAAGGATACAGGGCAGGAAGTTGCAGACCCAATACAGGGTCCCACTTTGTCATTCGCTCCTGTTTCATATCAGCCTGCACCACAAGGAGGAGCAGCCCCAACTGCTAATTGGAGCTCTTTTGGAAGACAATTGATTAAAGAAGTCTGTAAATCTCACCGGGAGTATGGCCCACACAGTCCATATTTCTGTGGCCTTTTAAATTCTGAATTGAGTAGGACTGTAGTAGTCCCACACGATTTAAAACAGCTTTTCTCATGCCTCATGACCTCTACAGAATTCAAATTATGGGAATTAGCATGGAAGCAACTGTTAAAAGATGCTCTCCCAGGCTTGCATGCTGATCCAAACACAGCGAAAGATGCTAATGGCATGCCAATTACCATTGAGCATCTCTCCGGTGAAGGCCAACAGTCTTCACCCTCAATCCAAGCTACCGCAATTCCTGTAGAAACACTCGAGAAAGTAAAGGAAGCAGCTGAAAAAGCATTCTTTTCCCTCCAACCTGAGGGGCCTTTTGAGCCCTACAGTATGATTAAGCAGCTACCATCAGAGCCTTTTCTGAAATTTGTAGAAAGGTTAACTAGAGCCGTTGAAATCCAAGTTTAAAAAGAGAATGCAAGGGAAGAGGTTTTAGAGGAAATGGCATTTACAAATGCAAATGAACAGTGTCGAGCAGCAATTTTAAGCTTACCTCTAGAACCTCCCCCTACACTAAAAGATATGCTTCTAGTCTGTAACAGGAAAGTGCCTCTGATGAGTGTTGCTGAAGACATCAGACCAAGGCTGCTGCCAAGACCACCACAGCGTGTCGCCATTGCCAGCCCTGCGCCCATTCCCTCAGCACAGCAGTACCCTGGGCAGCAGCGAAGACCAGCAATGGTTGACCCCACAAAGCCATGCCTGCTTTGCAACAACCTTGGGCACTGGAGTAGCCAGTGCCCCCTGAAAAAGCAATTTGATGAATTTAGAAATAGCACGGGAGGAGAATTACAAGCACTCCCAGGGCGTCAACAACAACAAAAAAACTGAAAGGGAAGCGCCGGCCTGCCAGGCATGCAGACACAAAAAGAGCAGGCCAAGGGAATATGGGAAGCAAAACAAACCAAGCGCGCGGTAATAGCTTCCTGCAGCAATGGGGAGTAGAGCACAAAACTGGCATCCCCTACTCCCCTACAGGTCAAGCCATAGCAGAAAGGACTTACTGCGATATAAAAGAGTCCTGGACCAGCAACAACAGGTTCTGAAGGTGGAACCTCCCCACATCCGGTTGTCCAGGGCGCTGTTCACAATCAATTTTATGAATTGTTCCATTGACAGCCTGAACCCACCCATCCAACACCGCTTTGGGGGGAGCAGTCATACATTGATGAAAGAAAAGCCTCCAGTTTTAGTAAAGGACCCTGAGACTTGGAAGACAGTGGGACCTTACAAATTGGTTACTTGGGGACATGGATATGCCTGTGTGTCCACCCCCTCTGGGTTAAAGTGGGTTCCTTCCAAATGGGTAAGGCCCTATGTTCCCAAGGTCTCAGAGAAATCGACAGAAGCGCCCCAGGTTGCCAATGCTGCCTGGAGAAGGAAACGCCGCATGCATTCTCTGGAGGAAATTCCATTTAAGCCTCCTATCTGGAATAGTTTGTAATATGTTTGTCTTAAGTTCCTCGTACCAGTTTAGATCCCATGGTTCATGTGTAGCCTCAAGACGTCATGAGACCAAGCCTGCTCCTCGTCCTACTTGCGATCATCCCACCAGTGATCTCCTGGATAGTCCCTCAGCCCAAAGCACGTATGGACTACCTTGGCAAAAGCCCTTGGACATCAAGACAGAAACTGACAACTGGCTGAGTGGACTGTTCAAAGGCCGGGGACTCTCAGGCTGGTTGGGAACTATTCTGAAAACTGTAATTTTAGTATTGTTTATATTAGTTATCGTTGTTGTAGTTGTTAGCATTGTTTTTGGACTAGTCAAACGCATGGTTCTCAAGTTGATTTCAAGCTCATCTCCCCCTCCTGAAGTTTACCATTTGGAAGCCCTTAGTGCTCCAATGGATGACATGGAAGCCTCAGTGGAAAGCACTGAACCTCCTGTAGAGGAGGAACCGATTTACCAACCATGGGTTGGCAAGCACTCTGCACTACAAACCCAGTCCTCTTCTTTTTAAACAAAACTAGGGGGAGATGTTGCAGTGTGATGCCATTTCCTGTTTCACCTATCCCAACCCCTCAGGTGTGCCAACCTCTCCTTTCCCCTTTGCCCTCCTGCTAAGAGCTGTCCATCAATTTTAACATTCCAGCAAGGGCGTCGTGTGGTTAGCAGAAGCTCAAAAAATGCCCCTCAGGTCCGGGCTCATTGGCCTGTCCAAGTGTCTTGATCCCTTGAGCCTTCCCCTCCTCCCACCTGGTTTGTCCCTCACCTGTCCCTTCCCCTCCCCCTGTCCCCAGGGCTTAAAAGGAGTCGAGACCATGCGGTCTAGATTCTGTTGGGAGCTGTTACAAGATTCAGAGGTCTATCATCCTGGAATAAAACTCTGGATTAAAACTCTTCGATAGAATCCTCTCCTTTTCTCTTCACCGTTGCCTGAACCTTTTCTACCAGAGGTAAACTGAGTTTCTACTATGCCTGGATTTGTTCTGAGTGCCTAGCTGCAGCATCCAGCCAGCCAAAGGTATCTTTGAGGTGAAACACCACAGCTGCCGCCTTTGGTTTAGCAGCAAGTGTCAGACGAGGCCAGGCACATCCCACCTGGAAATATTGGGATTTATATTCAATACTTCTGGATGCTGGAAAATTCTAGAATAGGTGAAACGAGGCGCTGCTGACCGCAACCTCAAGAAAGCCCTTTCTGCTGCCCTGGCACTTTCTTTCAATGCCTCCGGGGGAATGGACCCAGCTTGGGAATGACCATCCGCCCAATTCCCCATCCCACACAGATGGTCATTTGAGATGATCTCACCATCAAAGTCAACACCAGTGCGGGGATTGTCCCAAAGGGAGGGTAGGATTCCTACCACCTCCTTTTTCCATGCCGCCTCCCACATGACAAACTCCGTGGGGTTTAGCAGGCATGAAAAAAGGCTCCACAGGTCAGAGGGGGTGACTTCCGATTCTGTCAGTGTGGCCCTCGGGATCCCCCGGAAGTACTCACTCTCCCGGGAGAAATCCTTTTGGGCCTTGCACAACTCTTTGATGATGTGGTAAGGGAATGGGGTCCACTGGGCCTGGGCTCTCCCTTCCCTCTCTGGGTGGTACGTGACCGGAGCTGCTGAAGGGATGGAAACCGGCTCTGGGTCCCGAGTCTCCACCCCCCTCCCCCCGGACACCGGAGCATGGGAACCGGAAGGCAGGGCATGGGAACCGGAACTAAGAGGGGAAGGGGAGTGGCTGGAGGACTGGGCGGGGATGTCAGATGTTTGGGTCTCTGCCCCAAGGGACTAGTCAAAGGGCGGAGCTTCATAAGAGGGAGGAGAAATGGGAGGAGCTGCCAAGGGGGGAGGGGCAGAAGGAAGTTGGGAGGAGTCTAGGGACAGGAAGGGATTTTTTGAGGAATGAAAAGGATTGTGGGATGAAGAAGGAGAAACGGTGGGAAAAACCATGTGGCTCCCTCCATCTTGTGCTCCATGGGAGACATCTTGGGAAGGGAGACAAAACCGAACTGAGGGTTTAGAAACTGGGGATTTATTAACTGGGTGAGAGGGGGAAGGAAAGGAACCCCGAAGAGTCTGGCCAGGACTCCTTGGGCGGGGGGATTGGGAGCTTTGAGGGGAGCCAGGGGAATGGTGGACACCCTGCACTGTGCTGGAGCGAGCTGCTCCTCTCAAAATCCCACTTTTAGGTCAAGCAGGGGAACAGGGAGAACTGGGGATTAAGCTCTGTAAAGACGACTGTTTTCCTAATTTTGAGCTGGATTTTAACACCAATTTAATTTGAGAAGTCCAAAATATGATTTTTATCAAAGAAGAGTCCCCCGACTTAAAGATATTATATGGTGTGACTCAGTCTGCCCACCGCCCCAGAAAAACTTCAGAAAAAAAGGAACAAAGAGCCCCACACCAGCCCCTGTCAGAAAAAAGAGAAAGCTGCGCAGCAAGGTGAGCCCTCCCGCGGCACCACGCGGAAAATGTGGGCGGCAGCTGCGGGCTCCCCCGTGTAATGCCGCATGGCTCTTAAAATGGCGGGTGGCGGCTGCCGGTTCCCCTGCGCCACGTGGGAGCTCGGAACCACCCGTGCCGGTCCTCTGACGCCACCTGCTGTGGTCTGCCTTCGCCGAGACCCACAGCGGGAGTCGCCCACGCCAAAAGTCGCGGCAGGAACCCGAAAACCGAGCCGGTGCCAGGCCGCCGTGCAGGGGAGGGGCAGGGAGAGAACATGCCGCGGCTGCAAAATCACGCGTGGGAAAAGTGGCAGAGGTAAGTGCCGTGCGGCACCGGGGGAAAAACAGAACAGAAAGACAGGGAGAGAAAGAGAGAAGTACTTACAATGCGGCGAGGGCCAAAAGAAATCTGGGAGCGATGGTTTCTCCTAGGGGAATGACTCCTTGGGTGTGAGGAGCTGCCGTTCCCAATCCCCCAGAGCGCCACCCACCAAAAAGGGGTCAACTCTTCTGGAGGTAGTTTGACGGCCAATGAGACTTAGAGCCTGGTCCACAGGGTCTGGAGATGACCTCAGGCCCCACGTTGGGCGCCAGGAACTGAAGTGATTCAGCTGGAGAAAGATTGTGTTTCTCGGACATCCCGGCTAGCTTTCCAGCACCACTAGCAATACAGGGGGCACTATCCCAATGGTTTGGGACAGCACCTAAGGCAAATGCTCTGTGCTATGACAGCAGCACTACCTTGTGGTAGGATGTGGCTTGGCTTATGGCTACAGTCAGCAGAAAAAAGAGAGCACTCTCCAGCTGTGGTGAATGCAGGTTTATTGGGTCCCAGGGCAAACCAACAGCCAAAGAGAGTTTCTGGGGGGGGGGGGGGGGGGGGGGGTTGCAACAGCTTATAAGGAGGGAGGGAAACAGGGGAGGAGTCAGTCCTTGGACGAATAGGGTTTCAGAGGGGAGTGGGATACAAAAGACTGACTTAGGGAAAACCCCAATGGGGATAACTTGAGGTTGGGGCCCTGGCCCCTGAGCCAATCACTCAATGCTCTAGCTGGAAGTTTCTAGAGAGTTCTAGAGAGAAGGGTGGGAGCACCGAGTGACGGACAGGGCACCGGGGAGGGATTTGAGAAAGGGTACATTAATCTCCAAGGCAACTGGGGAGGAGTTGGGATAAGTGGCAGCACAAAGGAAGGGGGAGAGAACCAGGGCAGAACCATTACATGATAGGGGGGAACAGAACAGTCCAACTTATACAGACACAACACAACAGAGCCCTTTATTGCAAAAACCACTCCTTTTAAAGCAGTTAGCCTGTTATCAGGTACATTCAATTTAAGCCAAATAAATGTAATTCAACCAACCACCATAAACCACAATGTGAACATGTGATGGTTATATACATTGTTTTTCTACCTCCTGTTCAGGTGAGTCACTTTCCCATAGTTCTCTTCTACTTAGCCGAAGTAGCAGGCCTGAGCCATGATTTTACAAGGGTAACGAGGCCCTTATTTTATAAGGTTTCACCTATATGCAACAGGTTTCTGTCTGAGGCCCTGTGCGACCAGCAGCATGGGCTGAGGGACCTGTGGGGGACATGCAAGACTGAGCCCAGGCTGTGGACACTGCGACCAGACGAGGAGTGGCTTTGATGTGCAGTGTAAGGTACAGCAACTGGCTTTGGTATACGGTATAAAAGACAATGTGTTCACCAAAGCCTGGCCTGATACACAAATGGATTTTGTTTGGGTCATTGGAGAAATGAGTGATTTTGAGCTGTGGGAGAATGAGCACCCACAGGGGGGCTAGAGGAAGGGCAGAATAAGTCCCTGGATGAAGTGCTTAGAAAGTGCATGTAGGAAGGGATGAGAAAAAGGCAAAGCAAAGGCAAAGGTGATGGGGGGATTTTTACATCCCCAGAGGGATAAACCGCAGGGCCCAAGGGATCTCCTGGGATAGAAGGGGAGGGATTGGCCACCAGGACATGGCAGATGCATTCCTTCCTTGGCTGGGGAGAGCAGACCAAAACAGCAGTTGGGAAGGAATCTGCTACCTTACCAGGGACTCAACGGAGAAGTGTGTTTCCTAGTAGACACAGGAACTTCTCTATCTATGCCAAAGGGGGAACAATTGTTCAAATGTTCTTTTCATAAGTGGGAAAGATGATTGGTGAGAGTGCCTGTGTATATGCTGAAAGGAATGAGAGGAATTTCTCTTTACAAACAAACTATGGGTCTGCTGATAAATAAAGTTAGATACTGAGAGATTTAAGAAACAATGGGAAGAGCCATAAATTCCATAGGAATTCCGTTGAATGACATAAGGAAAAAAAAGGGAGGGGTATACATTAGAAGGGGGTCTTAGGTATTAGGCGATTTGGGAAGTCCGTACTGTTCAAGTACCTCAGCCAATGGGGAAAGAGAGAAGGGAAATGTGGCCGGGAAATCAGGATAAAAAGGAGGCTGTGTCCTCCAAAAATTGGAGAGATCCCAGGGGAATGCCCCATGGCCTCTCCCTTTATTCAAATAAAGCCAAAAAAAGGACTCCTCTGTCTCCTTTTTGGACATAAACCTCTGGTGTTTGTGGATTAATTTTCTTGACAACAAGGATACCCATGAGAGCTTGCTGAATTTGTGAGATGTGTTTGAAAAGCATGAGTTTCTGATTATTCCTAGTTGTGATTGTGGTTTGCTTGGAGGAGAATTAATGGCTGGAGTTGGGAATGCAAGTTGGTGTTTTGGGGAATAATGGGGAGGCTAACACTATTGTGAATGCTGGAGTGAACCCAGAGGTGTGGGCAGTCCCAGGGGGATATGGAAAACTGAATATGGAGCCTCTCCCCATTACTCTGAGGCCACCTGGACAACTGGTGTCTAAAAAGCAATACCTTCATTCAAAGGAAGGAAGGAAGGTATTTCAGCCTGTTGCTGAACTAATAATGGGTCTTTTGGAACTGTGTTCATCCCCCTATACCACTCCTATCCTGCCAGTGATAGTGCAGGACCTGAGAATAGTAGGTGTGATGCCTTGTGAAGGCTGACCTAGAACAGAGACTAGACGGAGCTAAAGAATAAAGTAGGTATTTATTAGAAGGCCTCAATGGATACACCTTGGGCAGCACAAGAGTCCAGCCAGGGTTACACCCAAGATGAACCCAAAATGGTCACAAAATGGACGACTGGTCACGGGGTCTCCCACTTTAATAAGTTCTGGTCCATTAGCATATTGGAGTGTCCTGGTTTACAGCAAATTTGGGAGAAAACCTCCAAAAGGGGCCCCCCCCAGAAAGCAAACCTACATGGCCACTCCCCCCAACCGGTCTGGGAAAAATCTCCTCAGAGAGAAGTGGAAAAAACCTGTTTATTTAACACGTAAAACACTCCCCAGCACAAGAAATGAACAATACCAGATGACAAAACTCATTTGCCTTTGAGTAGGAAAAAGAGGGAGAAGGGATTATTTGAGCAAGAGGTTAATTTACTCCATATCGATGCAGGGGACCCCCAATGCAGGAATTAAGAGCCTTGACTCCATTGATTCAGAAAGATGAACAAATGCTTTATTAAGCTACATTGTATTACATTACATACTATACTCTATATTAAAACTATACTATACTAAAGAAAGAACCTATGACCCTTTCCAGACAGTCACGACATAGCTTTGACCCAATTGGTCAATCAGTCCAAACAACCATCACCAGAGTCCAATTAACAAATCACTTTTGGTAAACAATCTTCATAACACATTCCACATGTGCCAAACAACAGGAGCAGCAAATAGAGATCATTGTTTTCCTTCTTCTTTCTCTGAGCTTTCTCACTGCCTTCCCCAGGAAAAATCCTGGGAGAGAGAATTATGTCTCTCTCTGTTCAGAGAGTGCGAATACCACACTTCATCCCTAGGAATTTTTTTACTGCAGTGTGTGGAGGACTTGTTCCTATTGGGAGAATGGGAGGAGATGGCAAGAGAAGCCACTGTGAAATTGCTTCATTTTCTGGCTGGAGGGGAGGTTTGGAGTGTCTGAAGGGAAGGCACAGATGATGGAGACAAAGGTTGAATGTTTGGGGCGCATTTTGACTTAAGGCTTGGGGGTGTGTTAGCCCAGAGGGGGTCCAGGGAATCTTGGAGGTCCCGTGGCCAAGGACTGATGGGGAAATGGGACAATTTCTAGGATAAATAGAGTATTACAAGAAAAATTTTAAGAAGGTTGATTAATGCCCCAGATTTTGCTCTCCCAGGCCCAGAAAAGGAATTGGAATTGTATGTGGACTGGTTGCAAAGACTGATTTCTCCTGTGTGAATCGTTCATAAATGTGGAAATACTCTTTGGAAATACTACTTTTCTGGTGATCCCACACCAAAACTTAGGAATGGTGAGGGAATTTGCTGAACAGAGAAAATGCATAGGCTATTTCTACTAACTTTAGGTTATGCTGAAGGTACCCAGAATTGTAATAAGCAGTGTGGTCCTCTGGTATGAGGCTGGGCCAGAGGAATTCTAGTGCTAAAATATTTGTGAAGAGAGGGGATGGCTCCATTCTTTGCTCTAAGGGTAACTGAGGCTCTGTTGTCTGAAGAGTTGTGCAGCCACAGCTTTGATGATAACTGATGGCAGAATTGTTAAAGTCTGGCACCAAGTTCTAGGTGGATGACTGGCACTAGACTTTTACAGAGTGAAATGGAACAGGAGGATTTGGAATTGACAACCCAGCCTCCTGTTTAACTGGTCCTGAGAAAGGAGACTAAAGGAGGATCTTAACTGGATCCAGGTAACAGATCTCCAGACTTGAACTAGGGAAGATTTACAGGACCCCTCTGCCAAATGAGGAAAAGGTGTTTATTAATGGATCTTCAAGGATAGTAGGAGGAAAATGAGCTACTGGATATGCTATAGTAAAAGGAGGGGAATTGCAAGAAGGGGCGAAGCTACCATGCACATGATCAGCACAGACCACAGAATTGTATGTCTCAATAAAATCCTGCAAAGTACCTCACTACTTCAAGGTAGTGAATATTTACAGATTCCAAGTATGCAAGTGGGGTGATACGTGTTGTCCTGGGTTGACTATATGATGCTTTTATCTCTAATCGTCTTGTTCTGTTTATGCTGAATAATAAGTTTTGCACCTTTAAGACTTGTTCCAGAGAGTGAAGGGGGGAGAGAAGTGCGCAGTTTGTTTTCAGACACTGCACTCACTCCTCCACATTCCTCCTCCTGGACTGTTGTTGTCTGCAGATGGACAAACAACAGGACAGAGCTCTCCTTTGCTTTTAGTTAGTTTTAGCTAGCTGAGGCAAAGAAGTTCCCTAGACTGTGGGGTTTTTTCCCCCCTTTTCTTTGGACCTGTTTAAACCTGCTCTAGACTGAACACCCAGAAGAGGACCGGCAGCTCGCACCTGTGGCCCACCGGGCCGGATCTGGGCTGCAGTATTTCCAGTGCCAGAAGAACTGATAAGAGACTGAGTGA
This sequence comes from Molothrus ater, assembly GCF_012460135.2. Classification (NCBI taxonomy): domain Eukaryota; kingdom Metazoa; phylum Chordata; class Aves; order Passeriformes; family Icteridae; genus Molothrus; species Molothrus ater. The sequence continues at coordinate 8,144,956 of NC_050510.2, forward strand.
GCCAAGCTACAACCCAGGGAGGGGACTTTTTTGAGGTTTTAATCTCTTTTGGAGGAGCAAGAGGTTTTATTGTTTAATAAACAATTTTTTCCCACTTTCCTCTAAGGAGGTATTTTCTCCCAAACCAGTTAGAGGAAAGGCCAATTGAATCTGCTTTTCTAGAGGAACCCCTTTGGGGGTTCTCTCCTGTTATGAGTAGAAAAGTTGTCCATTTTTTTTTTAAAGTTGCAGAGTTAACAGGTTAAACCAATTGCTGCTATGTAGGAGTTTTAACTATTTGTTGTTAATAATTTCATGTTGTAATCACCTGTTGTTAATAGTTTTTCTTTAATTACCTGTTGTTGATGGTTAGAAATCCCTCTTTGTCGAGTATCACCCTGCTGCTTCCTGGAAAATGGCACCCGGGACTGTGAGATGGAGGTGACATCGGGGCTGGTATGCAAATGTGGAAACACCTCACCAAATCTAGCAGGAAAAACCCCTAAAACAACGAGCCACCACGCAATCTAAGTGATGTCTAGCGGTGAGGAACAGAATCCGGTGTCTGCTAAGACCCTTTTTACCATTCACCCTAACCTAAAAAGATGTCGGCTAGAAAGAGGACCTCGAATGTCAAACTGAAAAACTAGGAATCTCTTGGTGCTCTCATGAGGACGGAAACCTCAGCTCTGCCTGCATACCAGTGGACACAGCTGCACTCTTCCTCCTCCTCTGTGCCACTTCTGGGAGCAGCAGCGGCGTGTGCGTGACCTATCAGTTCTCCCCACCCAAGCTGATTTTAATAAAGGCATTAAAAAGGAGAAAGGTCTTCTGCCCTATTTATTTCATCTCCCAAATTTGCCCTGAACCAGGACACGTGTTGGCAAAACTGGGAGGAAGAGAGGTTTGTTAACTTGCGGGGGAAGAAGTCCAGCTTATGAAAGCTCAATTACTCACTTTTTGGAGGTGGTGAATTTACCAAGAGAGGTAGAAATAGGAGCTGTTAAGGGACATCAGGCAGGGTACTCAGAAGAGACAAGAGGCAATCAACTGGCCAATGGAGATGTTCAGAAAGCAGCACTTTTGCCAGAGATCTCCTGGATGTTCCCTTTGCTCCCTGTGGCTCAGCTGTTGCCAGGGGTAGGGGGGAAGTGGTGGTGGTGGTGCTGTCTTTTCCACCAGAGAGTTGGAGATAATTAAAGGTGGTGGGACAGAAGAAAGAGGGGAGAATTGAGTTACAAAGGACATTAAACAGTGGATGCCAGGAACTTTGAGCCTGCAAATGTTGGAAGGGCTCCATGGGGGACTCATTGGGACTCTCAAGTATTGTCAGAGATGTTCTTCAAGATGTACTGCCTTGGGTCTTTTTGTTTTAGCAAAATGAGCTATGGAGGGGTATCTGGCTAAAGTTAATAGCCAGACTACAAAGATGATTGCAAGGCAAGGAAATGACCTTGAGCTAAATGTCCTTTCCAGAGAGGTTAGGTGTATTTTGCTGAGATGCCCTGGGCAGGAGGGCTTAGATATGCTCTGGTAGTGGTATGCCGGCTGGCATGGTGGCCAGAGGTGTTTATAGTCATGTCAGCAATTATTTGATCAGTTAAAAAATGATTTCTGAATATGGGATTGTGAAGGCAGTGGACTTAGATGAGGGAACTCATTTTACAGGGGGATCCTTCAAGGGATTATGGCTGCTTTGAGCATTCAGTGGGACCTCTGTACCCCCTGTGCACCCTGAGAATTCAGGTCAAATAAAAAGGATGACTGGAGGAATAAAGGAACAGCCTTTGAAGCTGCTAACAGAAACTAAGGTGCCATGGGTATGGCTTTTGCCATTAGTTTTGGCACTGTCAAGAAAAGTAATCCACAAACACCAGAGGTTTATGTCCAAAAAGGAGACAGAGGAGTCCGGTTACTTTATTTGAATAAAGGGAGAGGTTGTGGGCATTTCCCATTGGGTCTCTCAAATTGTTAGAGGATGCAGCCACCTTTTCTATCCTAATTTCCCAGCCGCATTTCCCTTTCTCTTTCCCCATTGGCTGAGGTACTTGAGAGGTACAAACTTCCCAAATTGCCTAATAAAGACCCCCTCCTAATATTTACCCCCTCAATTTTCTTTTTCCTTGTATTGCTGTTTGTTTTCTCTAAGTCCAGGGATTTAGCACAGTCTTCAGTGAGTAATAGTCTGTGTTGTTATACATGAGTAATGTGATGGTTGACTCTCACAATTAAAGAGCAAATATTATGCATATGTTAAGAGAAGTTTTGTAGATGTATAGTTATGTTTCCCCTCCCCCTCGCATTGTTATCACGGGATAGCCTTAGTAGTCAGGGCATTTGGGAGGGTTGATTTGTTTCTATGGCAGCACTTGACCTCCAATCAAGATGTAAGAAAGTGACTTCCACCACTGGACAGCGAAGAAGAAGATGATTGATAATACTTTGGGAGGGGCTAGAGGTATAAAAGGTGGAACATCCATTTTGTAGACGAGCACATAGTGACTGAATCCTTTGCTCCCGGCGATGTATTATTTTCTTTATTCAGTCTTCTGTTGTATCTTTAATAAGGTTTGAATAAACCTAAATTTTGTGAAAGTGAGTATCATTTCTCAGAGTGTAAATTAGTGGAATTCCTCTGGAATTCATGGTTGCCCCCATTGCTTCTTTTGCCTCTCAGTATCTGGCTTTATCTACCATCAGGCCCACAGTTTGTTTGTAAAGACACCTCCTTCTCATTCCTTTCAATCCCTCCTCTTATTTTCTCAATAATTGTCTTTACAGTTACCACTGACTAATTTTTTTTTGTTCCTTGGACTATTTTGGTTTTGCAATTATTTGCAGCGACATCTTTTTCTGTTCTTTTGCAGCCATTTTTGGATTAGTAGGCATGACTACCACCTGCGTTTCCTTGATCAGATGTTGAATGAGCAGCACTCCACAAGGTGTCATGCATGGTAAAATGATTTGAGATACTATAGCACATAAGAGGAAAAAAGCATTTGTTTAACCCCTAGTCTACCAGGTAACCACGAAAATATGTCCCATTCCCATTCTTTTCACATGTGGACCAGTACCTGAATTAACTTTCTTATTCCCTTTGTTATTTGTTTCACCACTTTTCCATTGATATTTATTTGTAAACAGCAGTTTGAGTCATTTAATTTTCCACACAGTCCCCCTTCTTCTGCTAATAGATAATCTAATACTATCCGATGTTGAAATATCGCATTCCTCATCTGAGTGGACTGGTCAGCAAGAAGGTCAAGAGCTGTAGCTCTCTGGTTGACTATTATTTCAAAGAGAGATTGTAACCTAATTATCCAAATTAAATTATAAATGGGTTCTCTGGCACTTGATATTAATTCAGTAGGATTCCAAGTGGCTGGTCCATAGTGTTATATGATTTACTCAGGTGGCCATTCATCTTCACCCCATTTTTGGGTGCTCCCTCCAGCCAGGGATGCATCAATTGACTGCTTCTTTCTAATTAGATCATTATATACCTTAATTCCTAAGTGATTTCCCTGAACTTGAGGTAGCAAAAAGAACAATGATCTAATGTACCTCATATAACATATCCCTGGCCAGTTTGGAGGTAACTTGCAATAAGCATGTTGACCACAAATCCAATAATGCCCTTTTAAAGCCCAGGTCCCATTGGTAAAGGGGCCTTCCGAATTTTCATCATCAATTGGTGGGTCAAAGTACAGCTTGCTTCCTGGGCCTAACAGTCCTCCAACAACAGTTGTCCCACCATTAGAATCGCAATATTTGTATTTACAAGCACCCACATGAGGTTTCCACCTACAGTTGCATCCCAGATCTGTTTTGTTGGATCTGGGCCAAAACATTAAAAATGGTTTGAGTTCCATTCCGGTGTTGCCACTTCCACTGATAGTCATGGACAACATGTGTCCTACTTGTGGAATTATCTTGGCAGCAGCTTAAAAATAAGTGGTAAAAAAATCTGTCTTTCCCCACTGCTTTACAGCTTTCAAAATTCTTTTAGCAATTATGGAAGGAACACCTTACCCAGGTACCATCAGTGAGCTTAACATGTGTTTGATTCCATCTGCCTCGATATTTGGAACAATCATAAGGAGGGCAGCTGGGGGTCCAACAATCTAAACCCAAAGATAAAGTCCAGTCACAAACACTTTTTCCCATGTATATGCCTCCTGTTCTATTTAGACAATAAATGCCTCATTCAGAAGAATGAAGTGGCCATGGACTTCCTTCTTCATCCCAAAATCCTATTCCATTATGGACCTCGCTCAGGGTGCTGACCCATCATTTAGGTTCAGCTGGGCTGACCACCTATGGCCAGTCTTCAGATCCTCCTGGCCCTCTGCAGACCCAAAAATTGCTAAGGTTAAAGGGTTTTGCTACTTCTTCTCCTAGGACTAAAAATTATTCTCCCACCTCTGGCCCAAGCCTAACTGACAATATAAAGGTAAGATTATTAAGAAAACATTCTAATGGTGTAATCTAATCTCCTAATCTAATTTTCACGTTGTCTTCTGCACCACCTGTGGCAAGTGAAGTCACAGAAACAACTTAACATAAAGAAAACAATGACAGCACCCCAATGACAGGAGATCCAAAAGGAGGGATGCCCATACAGACTATTTCAGCAGACGGTCTGTGGGTAGGCACACAGGGCTTCCCTTGATGTCGACACACTGGCTACTGCTCTGGTCCACTCCTCAGGAGTGTCAACCAGGGCCTCCCATCTTTGTCTGCCAGATGAGATGTCCAAATCTCTGGGGCTTCTGAGACCTTGACCTAAATGTCATGGGTCCACCGGTGTTCAGCTGTCTTGACAACTGTTTCTGTGGACAGTAACACTTGGAAAGTTCCAAGCCATTTCGCCACCAGTGGTGCTTCTTTTCACTCCTTAACTAGGACCAAATCTCCTGGTTGGATGTTATGAACAGCAAAGTCCAAAGGTAGGGTCTGTGTCAGCTGAGCTTCCTATCAAATAGATTTCACAAGAGACAGTGTCCTGGCCACATATTGTTTTAAATATATATCATGAGCTAACGGTTTTCCCCTACAGGTTAATAAACCTCTTTCTTCCCATAATTTTCCAAATGTATGTATCACCCAATATGCATATTTAGAATCAGTAAAAATATTCACTATCTTGTCCTGATATAATTCACAAGCTCTTACAAGCACATACAGCTCTGCTGTCTGAACTGACCATGTGGGTGGCAACTTCCCCCCCTCCTTTAATTTCCTTCATTTAATGATGTATCCTGTGACTCGCTTCCTTTCTATCACCCTTGAGGGCCCATCAATAGACACATTTTCTCCCTCAGGCAAGGGAGTGATTTGTAAATCTTCCTAGCCCAGGTTGGGACATCTATCACTTGAATGCAGTCATGAGTTTCTTCCGGGGGACCCCCCTCTTCAGGGCCATTCAGACAGGAGGCTGGGTTAAATCCTTCCCCACTTTTAAATTCTAAATCTTCCTGTTCCATTAACAAGTTTCATACTGTAATAACTTGTGACCGTGGTCACAAGGGTTTTCAGGATGAAGAAGAGACGAGAATTTTGACTCCATGATCAGAAGGCTTGATTTATTGTTTTATGATATATGTTACATTAAGACTATACTAAAAAGAAATAGAAAGGAAAAGGTTTCTTCAGAAGCTAGCTAAGCTAAGAATAGAACAGAATGAATAACAAAGATCTGTCTCAGAGAGAGCAAGAGCCAGCTCTGCCATGAGTGGTCAGGAAATCCAAACATCCACAGGAGACCAATCACGGGTCTATCTGTTGCATTCCACAGCAGCAGATAACCATTGTTTACTTTTGGTTGCTGAAACTGCAGCTTCTCACAAGGAAAAATCCTAAGAAAGGATTTTTCATGAAAGATGTCTGCGACAATAACTGAGTGCTGGTCATCCACTTAAAGGCTCTTTTGGTTAACAAAGCTTTAACTTGATGTGGAACTAACAATCAGATATCCTCCTATTGTCAGTTTTCAGGCCTCAGTTACCATCAAAGCCATGTCTGCACAGTTCTGCAGACAATGAGGGCAGCCTCTGGATACCGGGTCTAAAAATTTAGAAAAATAAACAAACAGGTCGCTGTGTCCCCCCCATGTTCTTGTACCAAAATTCGTTTAGCATGGCCCTGTTTAAAATCCACATATAGGTCAAATTCCTTTTCTGAGTCTAGAAGAGCTAAGACTGGGGCATTAACCAATTTGTCTTTTAATTTTCTAAAGCTTTGCTCTCCTTCTGGTGTCCATACCACAGCATTAGGACTGCCTTGGGTTAAAGTCATATAAAGGTCTGGCCAAAACAGAAAAATCAACAATCCATGCTCTGCAGTACCCCACCAATCCTAAAAACTATTATAACTCTTTTTTTTTTTTTTTTTTACTGGGGTAATGGTACTGTAAAACTCCATGTATTCTTTCTGGATCAATACACCATAAGCCTCCAGTCAAAATGTGTCACAAATATTTAATTTTTTTTCCTCTACCAACTGTACTTTCTTTTCAAACACTCCAAGTCCCATTTAAGCAAGAAAATTAGGCAGCTTCACAGTAGCCTTTTCAAGCAATTTTTCCTGTTCCCCTGATAAAAGCAAACCATCCACATACTGCAGCAACCTCATGTTAAAATAGGTTAGAAACTGTTGTAAAATAGTTGATAGATCCTTAAGCATGTACTGTTAGTTTGGTTATTATATTGTAAAAGGGGTTAAAAGGGTAGTTATAAGAAATACGGTACTCAACATACCATATTACACCTAAGTAAAGTGCACCACCCCCCAAGTGAAATGAACCAGCCAGGACAGAAATGTAAGGGGCCAATCAAGCGCCTTAAACCTTCCTGCAAATGAAGGATCCAAAAAGAAACCAAATAAAGGGACAAAAACCAGGATAAAAAACGGGCTTCTGACCCACTGAAGTTGTGCTGCTCCATCTGGGACATTGGGGATGTGAAAAAAGCCAATCACTTGTTTTTAAAATTTTAAAAGTTAATGATCATAAAATGGTTATCAAATTAGTGATATAATTAGAGTAATAAAAATTTGGACAATTTGGATTAGGACAATATGAGACAATAGAAACAAAGAGTTACAGACAGTCCGGGTACCTTTTTCTGGGCAACATAAGCCTGAAAAAGGAAACATGTTAACAGAGGATCATCCCTTAAAAACAATAACCTGTTTCATATTCATACATCTCATACATGATGCATAAATTCCATTCAAACACAGGATTCTGTCTCGTCATTGTCAACTTCATCCTCTTCATCTTAACGGCATCTTCAGACCTGAGAGAAGCAGGAAGAAGTTAGATTCTTCTGATAAGAGAGCAATAAATTCTTTTTCTCTGAAAGATTTAGGTGTCCTGTGGCTGCTATCTCACTGCAAGTCCTTTTTTTAAAACAAGTATCTTACATAGTGTTATAAATGATCAAATCGGGAGCCAAATTTATAAGAAAATTTAGCAATGATTTATTAGATTGTCAGCGAAACAGAATTTTGATCAAAAAACCACCACAGCCAAGGCAGCGTCAACCCCGGGATCGGCACTGGCTGAACCTGGATCTGACCGCCAAAATGTCAGAGTCTCCCCTTTGGTTCACACCGACTGCTTCACGCAGTGAGCTTATATACAGTTTATTCTGCCTGAGGCAGAGATGACCGAATGTTCCTTTGTGTCCCTTCACATGCAGAACTGGGGCCATACATGTGCAGGGTTAGACAAACGTTCGGTTCCAGGTGTCTAGATGTTGTCAGAACACTTTGGAGAAGTTGGCATTCACCTGTAACAGGGTGACGCCGGTGATAAGTGTAGTAGATGCAATCTTCGAGGTGCGAGATCACTCCTACATTGCAGGGAAGTCATTGATCATCACTCAGGAAGGTTCCATTCATACATTAACAGACTTGATATTATCTTAAAGTCGTCTGGGAACTAATTGAATAAAAATAAGACTCTGCTCCCGGCTGGGGTAGTCAAAAGACATAGCTTGGATCTTACAATATTTTATACATAAATAGCATGAATTATCTCTACCATATACTACAATCCCTCCCCATTTATTTCACCAATTTAATTCATGCTTATAAATTGCTAAATTTCTCATTTCCTACATCTACCCATCACCATTAAGGGTTCCTCACAAACAGAGTACTCCTTAACACTATTCAGTACTCCCCTTGTGGGCTGCCCTGATACCCTACATTATTCATTTTCACATTTGCCTGTTTTTCAAATTTTGCCCATGCCTCTGCAGCATTGCTGGCATACTTCCTTTCTCCCAATCGCATGATCTTAGATGTGTTGCCTCCGGAAGCTCCTTCTGAATCCACGGGAACTATTGCAATCTGCATTCCCTGGACCACGGAGTGGATCAGTCTGATAAAGCATGGAATCAGACAAGGGAGGAATAGGATTCCGGCTACTGAACAGAGCACAAAAAACATCATTTTGTTCCACCAGGCCCCATCAAATAGTTTGTCCCATCATGAAGACTGTAAGATTGAATTCCATTTTTGAACAGGGACATGGGCCACCTTTTTGATTTCGGCCGCCAAACCTCTTATGGTTTCCCTATAATCATCGATCTCAATACAACATTCCGATTCATTGAATTTTCCACACACTCCCCCTTCCTCGGCCAGCAAATAGTCTAAAGCTATTCGATTCTGGTACACAAAAGCCCGTACCTGGGTGTGCTGCCGGCTAAGTAAGTCCAGAGCTTCAGAGGTGTGATTTGACACAATTTCCACCACTGCTTGCAGCCTAATCAGTCTGTTCAGCAGATAAATCGGAGTCCTATACCTGTAGCTTCCATCCTGGGCCCACGTGGCCGGTTCATAATAATCAATTATTCTTGCCGCTGGCCACTCCTCCTCCCCCCAGGTTTGTTTACTGCTTATCACCAGTATTATATTTTTCAAGCTTCTTCTCTCCCTTCTCAGGGTCTCGTATAACAGAGCCCCCAACAGATTACTCTTTGTCCTTGGGAGAGTAAAGAACACTAGTCGGATCATGCCTAAGATGCATGATCCCTTCCACCTTGGGGGTAACTCACTGTATGCCTTCTTCCCACAGATCCAGTAAATTCCATCCGGGGCTTTCAACTTAATATTTATTTTCCCTGGGTCTCCCCAGTATTTCCTCATGCCTTCCAAGGCTTGGAAAGGGTTGGCTCCTGGATTTTTGACCCAGCACAATCCCATTCTTTTGTCCCACTCACAATTTGTCTCGTTCCTCTGGCTCCAGTACCCCAAAGGAGGGTCTGGGTGCCAGACCTTGTTTTTCGTGTCTGAGTTCACCGTCAGGGTAGATGCACAAGGAGTGTATCCCACCATCTCAGTGTACTCCCTTCCTTCCCAACTGATGCAGATTGTACCAATTACCCCTTGGTCCAAAATCCACCCCTCAGGTCTCTGCACCAATTTTGAGACCCTCAGATTGTCCCACTTCAAGAGCTGTTCTGGAGCCAAACCTTCCCCTTTCCAAGGCCATTTTTCTGCAGACTTCAGCCCCCCACAAATCCAACAATTCGACAAACCCAATTCTGTTGCGATTTCTTGCATCAAATCAATGAACAGGTTCCTGTCTGGGGAAGGTAATTCCCCGTCAGCATATTGTTTTTCCAGTATCTCATACTGTTCGCCCAATGTTTTCAGTCGTTCCTGTTCAACTCTCTGCTTCCTCAATTCTGACTCCCTTCGCCTCAGTTCCTGAGTTATCTCTCTCATTCTTCCCTCAGGATCCTCATCATTTTTGTTTTTTGTGAAACAAACAACCCGATCATATTGCAGGCACACCCTGTCATCATTTGCCGGTGCCAGGTCCAATATGAGTGGGTCCTTGTTCCAGGTAAATTTGTTGTCAGATTTGGTATTCCTCGCCATCCAGTACATTTTCCCATTCATCATGCATATTCCCAGCCTCGCATTGTTGTAGCACAATCGATTCACCTGGCGATATGCAATAAAGATAGATTCTGTCTTCCCCTCGACCCACATGGTTCGGTTACATTGGTTACAAATGGGGATTGACATCGGTTCCACGCTTCCTTTTCTCATTTGATGCTTGTGTTCACTTGACTGCCTGTTCCTTAGCCCTGCCTCGGGATTGATACACCAAGTTCCGATCTCCAATTCACACAATTTTACCCGAGTGCCATTCTTCCAACAGTACCTGCCAGTTTCCCTGAGACATTCTCTTGGGGCTTAGTATGCTGAGTGTCCCTCGTCCCCTGCGACTGGGACCACCTGAGTGCACTTTACACACTTATCTACGGAGCTTTCACTTCCACCTTTCCTTGGGACCTCAGTGCGCAGACTCTGCGTCCCGCACACGACTAGGCTCAGGCCAATCAGCACCCCCACTAGGCGTACTCCTCTGCCTTTGCCTCCGCACCCTGGGGTGCCACCAGTGGCGCGGAAGACCATCTTCGCGGCAGCAGGAGTATTCTTCGGGGAAGACGCCCTCGGACCTAGCCGCATACCTCCTCTTAAAGGCGCCCCACCGTGACACTCTGATTGCATCGGAACTGCATGGGACCCTGATGGATTTCCGGCACTCCACATCCAAAATTTCTGCTTGAGATCTAAGCTTTCCATGCACCCCGTTTTGAAAAATGTGGAACCACTCCTGCAAGTCCAATTCAATGATTCCCAAATTGGTGGCTAAGGTCAGGATACGGTCAGTCAACTCAAGCTCCTCCTCTAAACACTGAGTGCACAGTCCCTTTGGCCTCTGTCCCCTTCTACAATGAATAACAAAAACCCCTTGACAATATTCACACTTAAAGTGTACAAACGGATAGCATACACAATCTGACAGTATACAACTTATCTGCTCGCCGTCGGTCATTTACAAGGACGTTGGAGTCTGATCTTCAAGTCACCAGGGGAAGAAGTGACCCTCCACTTGAGTGCTTCCTCCTGCTGTTCGACTTTCTTTACTCTAGACGCATGCATCCAGCCTTTCTCCGCTGTCCAAATGGCCATGTCTGTTGTCAGGAGCACAAGAAAAGGACCTTCCCAGTGAGGAGAGAGCGACATTTCTTTCCACACTTTCACAAACACTTTGTCACCCGGTTGAATTTTGTGAATAGCGAATCCCAGAGGAGCGCTCTGGGCCACTATTCCCTGTTTTCTGAGTTCCTGTAAATTCTTGTTGATTGCAACCAGATATGGTTGAATCTGACCATCCTCAACCCTGGGACGTCCCACCAGCATTCCACGTCTATATGGCATTCCATATAACATTTCGAATGGTGAGAGCCCCGTCTCCGAGTGAGGCATGGTTCGGATATTAAGCAGTGCCAAAGGCAGACACTTCAGCCAGGACATCCTTGTTTCTAAAATTAATTTAGATAACTGTGCCTTCAAGGTCTGATTCATTCTCTCCACTTGTCCTGAACTCTGGGGGTGCCATGGAGTGTGGTACTCCCATCAGATGCCCAGTGCATCAGCCATCTGCTTAATAACCTTCAATGTGAAATGTGTTCCTTGATCTGAATCAATGCAATTCACTACCCCATAACGGGGTACAATTTCCGCTAATAATTTTCTGGTCACTGTCTGGGCCGTTGCCCGTGACTTGGGAAAGGCCTCCACCCAATGAGTCAATTTGTCCACAAATTGTTCCGCCAGGGCTTGTGCCCCCCAATGTGTTTTCTGGTGCAATTTCTGCAAAATCCTTCTGGTAAAACCTCTGGAAACCAATTCTCTCCCGTCAGGTAATCTCCACTGCCTTCAATTATCCTCCGATTTTCTCATAACATTTGATCTCTTTTTGGGAGAGCTGAGGGGGATCGTCAGGGGTTTCTTCCCTTTCGATCTCCAGGGTACTCACCATCATCAACGCTGCGGTTTTGGCCTCCTGGTCTGCCAAGTTGTTCCCCCTGGTCCGGAACTAAATTCCTGCCTGGTATCCCTTCACATAGACCACCGCAATTTCCTCCAGCCCCCTTAGGGCTTCTAAAATTTGCCGGATTAACTCCCCGTGCATCAGTCCCTTTCCTCTCGTGTTGATCAGTCCCCTTTCCTCCCAAATTTTCCCAAACGCGTGATCCACCCCAAAGGCATGCCTTGAATCTGTAAAAATTGTCCCCTTTTTCCCTTTCAGTCCCTTCAATGCTCTCAGAACTGAGTACACTTCATATGCTTGTGCTGACCAGCTCACATTAAGGGGACCTGCCTCAATCACCTTTCCCGTTCTCCCATCCACGACTGCGTATCCCGATTTCATTTTCCCTTCAATCACCCTGCTTGACCCATCCACAAACCACGTCTCCCCCTCGTCCAATTACTCTTCTTCCAAATCCTCCTTGATCTTGGTCTGCAACTCGACCACCTCCACGCAGTCATGAACCAACTCCTCTGCAGCTTCCCCAAACAGAAACTGCGCAGGGTTCTGCGCAGTAGTAGTTCTCAATTCCAAGTCCTGCGAGTGAATCAAAATGGCTTCATACTTCAGCAACCTTGCATCAATGAGCCATTTGTCTGCTTTCTGCTGTAGTATGCCCCACACTTTGTGTGGTACGAATACTACCAGAGGTGCCCCGAAGGTTACCTACTTTGCCTCCTCCACTAGCAAAGCCACTGCCACAATTGCCTGCAAGCACGTGGGCCAACCCCTGCTGACCAGGTCCAAAAGCCGGGACAAGTAACCCACAGGTTTCCTGACCCCCGCCCAGTCCTGCGTCAACACCCCGTGTGCCATGTGATTGCTAGCGTCCACAAACAACTGAAACTGTTTTCTCACATCAGGGAGACTCAGCACTGGTGCTGCTGTGAGTGCCTCCTTGACTCCCTTAAATTCCTCTTCATCCTTCTGTGTCCATTTGATCTGGTCCATGGTGAGTTTCTCATATAGAAATTTCACCTTTTCACTGTACCCTTCAATCCACTGCCGGCAATATCCCAACAACCCCAAAAGCTGTCTGACCTCCCTTTTTGTCTGCGGAGGTGGCAAGGCAATAATCCCTGCCACCCTTTCCAGGTCCAGTTTCTTTTTGCCCTTGGTTAACCAATGTCCCAAATACCTGACCTCGGGCTCTGTGAACTGTAACTTTGACTTTGAAACCTTCAACCCTCTTTCCCCCAAAAAGTTCAAAATTCAATTGCGCTTGTCCTTACCGCCTCCTCCCTTTGACCTGCGACCAACAAATCATCTACATACTGTAGAAGCTTTGTCCCTTCGGTTGGTACAAAATGGCTTAAAACCTGTTCAAGTGCCTGTCCAAATAAATTTGGAGAGTCCACAAAGCCCTGAGGCAACGAAGTCCACCTGAGTTACTGCTTTCTGTTCATCTCCAGATCTTCCCACTGAAACGCGAAATAATCACGGCTGTCCTTGGCGAGAGGGCAGGTCCAGAACGGATCTTTTAAGTCAATTACACTGTACCAAGTGTCCTCAGGAGAGATATTGTTCAACAACGTGTAAGGATTCGAAACTTGGGAAACAAAGTCTTAGTTCTCTGATTCACAGCCTGCAAGTCCTGCACCAGCCTAAAGCTGCCATCTGCTTTTCTCACCGCCAGAATTGGGGTGTTGTGTCTTGACATGCACGGCTCCAGTGTGCCTTTATTAATTCATCAATCACTGGTTTCAAACCCCTCCTCCCTTCCATGGAGAGGGGATGTTGTTTGACCTGTATCGGGTCTTCTGGCCTTTCAATTTCAACCCGAATTGGTTCTATGTCCAGCCTCCCAGCTTCCCCCTGAATATACCACACCCTTGGGTCTATCTTTTCCTCATCTTGAACAGTGAGGCTGTAAAGTCTCACCTTGAGCTGGGATTTTTCCACCACTAACCCAATTCCCAGAGCAACCATCATGTCCCGCCCCAGCAAATTGAAGTCCACGTCCCTGGCCAACAATATATTTCCATTGCGCTTTTTGTTTCCTGTGTCTATTTCTACATTTTTTATGATTGGGACCTCAAAAGGTTCCCCTTTTGCCCCTGTTACCATCATGGAGTCATTGCTCAGAGAGCACCCCTTTGGTAACTGTAGCACCGTTGTCCGTTCCGCCCCCCGAGTCTACCATAAACCACATTTCTTCCTTGTGGGGTCCCATTCTTAATTTTATCAAGGGCTCCCTCGGTGTTCTGGACCCCAAAGTGAAAAACCCCTGACACCCCTAATCTTCCTGGAACACTGCCTGGTCCTTGGCTTTGTTGGGACAACTCCGTCGGATATGCCCCTTCTGTTTGCAGTAAAAGCACTCAAAATCCCGCTTAGGTTCACCCGAGCCCTTCCCCTGTGACGGACTGTTTCTTCGCTGGCGCCTTTTTCGCCGTGTCTTTCCCTTGCTCCTGCTTCTGTGCTTCCCTTACTGCCGCCACCAGAACCCTGGCTTGAATCTTTTGTATTTCCTCATCCCGTCTCGTGTACACTTTCCTGGATTCCTGCAGCAGTTCCTGAAACCCCCTGCTCTTACCACCCGTCTATTTTCTCTAGCTTTTTCTGAATATCTTCCCAAGACTTTGCCACAAACTGCGTTTTCAACAACACCATCCCCACTGGGGAGTCAGGGTCTGTTCCTGAATACATTCTCAGACCTTTCCTGAGCCTTTCCAACCACTCCGTGGGGGTTTCATCTTTCCCCTGACATTCTCTGAGTACCTTGCTCATGTTCTGCCCCTTGGTACCACCTCTCGGATACCCTGAATGACCATATTTCTTAAATTTATCATTTTCTGCCTCCCCTCGTCCGTCTGGGCTTCCCAAGACAGCTTCTGGCTTGGCCACCATTCCTCCCCGGGCCTCCCCGTTTGGGTTTCGTTTTTCCCAATCCTTGATCACCGCTTGCCAGATCATGTCTCTCTCCTCGTTGTTAAACAGCGATCTTAAGATCACTTGGAGATCCTCATAGGTGTATATGCTGGTTCCCAAAAACTCATCCAACCTCTCTGCCACCCCCAAAGGATCATCCATTAATTTTCCCATTTCCTTTTTGAACACCCTCACATCACTTATGTCAATCGGGGTGTGTACATATCCAATCACCCCAGGAGCTGTTGGCACCTCCCTCCCGTAAAGGGTAGATGCCGGGTTTTTCCTCCTCATCCCCACTTTCCCCAGTGGTTGCCCTCCTTGTTCGCCACCTCGTTTGGCATGCCAGGGGAGAGACGTCCCTAGAGACGTCTACCTTTCTTTCCTCGATTTTCGGAGACGCCTGCAGCAGCGGCTGCACCGCTGCTGCGTGGCCATGTGGGAAAGCGGATGCCGCCACCTGCTCCGGTGGCTGCGGCGATGCGGTCGCCTGGGCTTGCAGAGCCCCCGCCTCATGAGACATACCTGGCACCGCTTGTGCCTGCGCGGGATCGGGCTGCTGCCAGGCCACAAGGTAAGGGGGTGGAAGATTTTCCAACGGTTCCCATTCCTTTCCCGCTTTTGCTGCGTGCTGGAGAGCTCGTATCAGGTATAGACCCAAACAAGCATGCCTCCCCATGTCGGCGTACTCGATTTCCTCAGGATCCCGCAGGCAGCGATCGGCCACATGTTCATACAAAGACTCACAAGGCCAGGTTTCAAATGTACCAAATATCGGCCAGATCACGTATTTTCTGATCTCCCTCCCTCCCCATTTTTCCATACAAAAGTGGATCATTTTCTCCTTGGGCTTTCCCACCCTCCGTGGGCTTTCGTCCCAGTGTTCCAGCATCCACCCCAGGGAACTATCTCTGGGGATTTCTGGTAGAATTCTTCCAGGGACCTGGGAGGGTTTTTCCTGAGCTTTTCTCTGGAGTCTGCTCTTTCCCAACCCCATTTTCTCAAGAAGTGTTACGATTTTTCTTACCTTTTCTCGTTTCGCTGGAATGTCCGTCACGGGTCCCGTCTTTCTCTCCGATGTCAGGTCTTCTGGCTCACGAAAAGCGGCCAGCCTGACTCAGTCAAACAGCGAACCGCTCTGCCAACTTTTTGGGCTGATTTTTACCTGTTTCCTCCGGTTTCAGAAAGCAGATGGGTTCCTGGAATTTTCCAGGCTCATCTTTTTCCCCCTCCTCTTCCCAACCGTGACTGATTTTCCCCCTAGTCTGCCCCTAAGCCTAGGGTCGTGTGTCCGACAAAACCTTTCACTTCCCCCTCGGTCGACCACGTCCCTCGCGGGATAGTGGAACTGTGACCGTGGGGTCCGCACTCGCCTCGTGACAAAGACACGTCTCACACACGCATCCGATCACGCTCCACTCAACCACACGATACTTACGGTTCCTTTTCCCGTGTGGATTTCTTCGTGCACCTCTGCATTATATCCGTGGTTCTCTGGGCTAATATAAATCCAGATCCAGCTTGCTCAGGACTAAAGCCCACATGGAATTGCATAGACAGAAGATAAAAGACGAGAAGTGCTCTTTGCCACGTGGAGACGAGTATCCAGTTTATTAGCTTGAGACAGGACACTTCCGGTGGCAGCGACCACCCAGGTAGCAAAGAGGCAGAACCACACCTGCCGTAGGGTTTTATGCCCCAGGTGATGGGGGTGGGGAAAGAGGACTGTGGCCAATGGGATAACACTGGAGAGGGGCGAGGTGAGGGACCACCCGTGGGAAAGACCACCAGGGAGAGTGGGTATGGGGACAAACCATGTGATGAGAAAGGGGGAATAAACGGTCCACGTGACCTGACATACCCAGTAAAATTTTCCCATCACCAGGGTGTCCTAGGGTGATGTTATGATGCTTGTATCTCCATTCATGTGTTTTGTTAATGTTGGATATTATGTTCTGTACCTTTAAGACTGGCTCTGAAGCGGGAACGTTTTGTTTGGGTTTTCTTATCAGCCTGGCGGGACACAGAGACTGCAGCTTTTGCTTTTTCTGCTTTTGCTTTTCGCTTTGCTCTCTCTCGCTCTTGCTTGCTTCGCTTCTGCTTGCTTTTGCTCATTAGCTAGTTTAGCTAAACAGTCCAAATTTCTTCCTGGACTGTTTCTCCTTTCCTTTTTCCGACCATTTCGAACCTGCTCCGGACTGGGACCTGTGAACACCGAGAGTTTGCACCTTGTGGCCTGCAGCAGCTGCCCCAGCACCGGAGGGACTGAGAACAGAGAGACCACCCCCAAGAGAGACTTTCTGAATTTGTCATCTTTTTCAGAGTGGTGTCATCCGGTATTGTTCATTCTGTGTGCTGGGGGGTGCTGTGCCTGTTAAATAAACAGGTTCTTTCCACTTCTCTCCAAGGAATTCTTCCCGAACCAGTTGGGGGGAGGGGCCGTGTGGGTTTACTTACTGGAGGGGCCCTCCTTTGGAGATTCTCTACCAAATTTGCCCTAAACCAGGACACAGGGTAAAAACACCAACTAAATAAGCTATTTAGTTCACTACAACACCTCCACCTTTTCTGTTAACTAAAAGGAAATGTGTCGGACTATTTCTGCTGCTGATTATGAATTTGTCCACCACTCATGGTTTGCAGGCCTGTAAATTTGCTTTAGTCCCACAAACTCTGAGCGGTTGACTTCTGCAGTACTGGAGACCAAACCGTTGATAGCCTTTAAAAGTATGCAACGTAGAATCCCGAATGCTAACATGACTAGGAAAAGAACAACAAAAACCAACAAAATTGTCCTAATTATAGAGGTCCACCGCCCCTAGAGTCCCCAGTCCTTGAACAATCTGCTGAATCAGTCCTCGGATTCCTGCTTGACTTGTCCGATCAGGCTTTTCATTTCTCGGAGAGTTGTGTGGACATTGGGTGCTTTTGATGTTAGGTTCATGCAGCACAGTCCTTCAAATTCCTGGCACTCATGTCCATGCAGCAGCAGGAGGAAATCTAGACATTGGGTCTTTCGCTGCTGCTGTGGACAGGCATATATTTTCCTGTTGAAGCGTCTGTGCCAGGGTCACCCAGATGTTTTGGGGTGACTGAGGAACGATCCACGCAGCTGTGAGACTGCTCAGCGTGAACAGGATGACAACTCAGACAGGGCTCATCGTGAGGTTAGGAAGGAGGTAGATTTTCTGTTCTACAAAAGAAAACATTTTTATAAAAAACACAAAAGTTCATGGGTCTGCCAGAATGCAGCTAACTCTCTTAGGGAGATTCTTCCTTCTTTTTCGGGCGGCGTCTTCTCTTGGAAGCGACAGCTGCTTGCTTCTTATCCCCATCTGCTGGAGCTGGATTTTTGGGGACGAAAGGTTTTACCCACTTTTGGGGTATCCATCGAGGGCTTGAGGGGGTGGATACACAGGCATAACCACGCCCCCAGGTGACGAGCTCATAAGGATCCTTGGTCTCCCAGGTTTCTGGGTCCTTAATGAGAACTGGTGGACGCTGTGACAACTTAAACCGATTGTTATTATTGAAATGACGTATTACCGGAGGGTTCATGTTTTCAAAGGAACAATTCAGAAAATTGATGGTAAACAAGGCTTTGCAGAGCTTTTGTTGTGGAGTCATCCACTCTGCAGAATTGCCCTGCCTAGCCAGGACCTCTTTGAGCGTGTGGTGGGCACGCTCAATCACAGCTTGACCTGTGGGGGAGTGGGAGATGCCTGTTCTATGCTCCACTCCCCACTGCTGGACAAACTCTAGGAACTCCTTGGAGGCATACACTGGGCCATTGTCAGTTTTAATTTCCCTAGGGACCCCCAATACTGAAAAGGCTTGCAGCAAGTATTGTTTCACATGCGCAGCCCTTTCCCCTGCATGGGCAGAGGCATAAACCGCACCTGAGTATGTGTCTATGCTGACAGGTATGTATTTCATACGACCAAAACTGGGAATGTGTGTGATGTCTGTCTGCCACACTTCACAGCTCCCAAGGCCTCGGGGGTTAACCCCAACACCCAGGGATGGCACTGCCTGAAGCTGGCAATTGGGACAGGTGGCCACAATGGCTCGAGCCTGACTGCGTGTTAACTGGAACTGACGGATTAGACCTGGAACATTCTGATGGTATTGTTGGTGACTTAGCTTTGCCTGTTGAAAGATGTCTGGAAGGCGTGCCATTTCTGCTGGGGCAGAAAGGGAATCTGCTTTGCGATTACCTTCTGCAAGCTCGCCTGGCAAATCGGTGTGTGACCTCACATGCATCACATAGAAAGGGTGCTCCTGCTGAGAAACGAAATAAATTAGTTTTGAGAGCAACCTGTGGAGATGCCCATCCTCGATCTCTTTGAGAACTGCCTACTCCACCCTGGACCACTACTCCCGCCACATAGGCTGAATCGGTAACCAAATTAATTGGCTCCGAAAACTTCTCAAAGGCTCTTACAACTGCAGCCAGTTCAGCAATCTGGGGCAACCCCTCCACAAACTCAACATCAGCTTCCCAATGCTGGGTCTGGGGATTTCTCCAAGTCATCACCGACTTGTGGGATGCTCTGGATGCATCAGTGTACACTGTTAGCGCCTTGAGTGGCCTACGACTCCTTATCTCAGGAGCAATGAGGTGGAATTCCTTGTTGAACAGCTTGTGTGATGGGGCCTGGACTGATACCTGTCCACTGTAGCTGTCCAGGGATAGCTGGAGACTGGCATTGCTCTGGAGCAGGTCGTTGAACCTCTTTTTGGTCAACCTCTCAGGAAAGCTCTTTCCCTCCTTCGGAAGGTGGACTGGAAGGTGAATACACTGAAAGTCCCAACCGGCCAGCTCACACAATCTGAACCTGGCCTGCCAGATCAGCTGAGCTATTAGCTCCTGTGGCTGTGTGATGGTTTTGGATCACTGATGGAAGAGGAAAACCCACTCTATGATTAGAAGTGGATCTTTTTGTACTTCAAACCACTGAAATATCAACCTGTGTATGTGTGGTAACTTCCCTAAAACAATGAATTCAAAAGGCAGCTCGGGCTTATAACGATGAGCCTGCCTCTTGGCCAAAGCCTTCTGCACTTTTTGGAGGGCGGTTTTTGCCTCTGGGGTCAGTTCCCTGGGAGAGGCTAGCTCTCTCTCTCCCTTCAGTAACTTGAGAAGGGGAGCTAGGTCTCTGTTGGTGAGACCCAGCCAAGGCCTGACCCAGTTCAAAGACCCACACAAGGAATGGAGATCTGCTAGGGTTTTGGGATCAGTCTTAATTTCCAATTTCTGTGGAACAATGGTCTGCGCAGTGATTTGCAAGCCCAGGTAATTCCAAGGTGGCATCCTCTGAACCTTGTCTTCCTGCAGTTGGAATCCAGCAGAGGTTAAAACTTTAACCACTAGGTCAAGTGTGTCTTGGAGTATTATGTCATCGGGGGCACACACAAGCACATCATCCATGTAGTGTAGGATGATTGCCTCCTTTTTCTGGGCACGCACTGGGGACAGCAGTGAAGCCACGTACCCCTGGCAGATGGATGGACTGCATTTCATCCCAAGGCAATACTTTCCAGTGGTAGCGCTTCATTGGGGCTTTTCGGTTGGTGGTGGGAACCGACAAGGCAAACCGTGGTGCATCCTCTGGGTGTAGGGGAATATGGAAGAAACAGTCCTTGATGTCTAGGACAGCCAATTGCCAATTTTGGGGGAGCATTGTTGGGGAGGGCATCCCTGGTTGGAGAGACCCCATGTCCACAATTTGTTTATTTCTCTTAAATCATGGAGGAGCCACCACTTATCCTTCCCTGGCTTTTTTATTACAAAGACCAGGGAATTCCAGCAGCTAGATGTCTCTTCAATGTGTCCTTTAGCCAATTGTTCTGCCACAAGCTCCTCGAGCGCCTCTATCTTTTCATTACTGAATGGCCACTGTTTTACCCAGACTGGGTCATTTTTCAGCCATGTTAATTTGTGGGTGGAGCGCTCGACAGTGGCCGCTTCTAAAAATCCTGCAGTGTCTTAGGGATGACCAATTTGAGCCCCCACTGGGACATGGTGTCTCTACCCCACAAAGGAGCTTTGTAATTAGTAACAAATGGATGGACACTGGCCAATTTTCTGTCTGGTCCCTCAATTTGCACAGTGCTCTTTGATATCTTTGCCAATGTGAATCCTCCTACACCTTGGATTTGACCAGCCACGGGCTGCAAATCCCAATG
Organism: Molothrus ater; assembly: GCF_012460135.2. Classification (NCBI taxonomy): domain Eukaryota; kingdom Metazoa; phylum Chordata; class Aves; order Passeriformes; family Icteridae; genus Molothrus; species Molothrus ater. The sequence continues at coordinate 8,165,900 of NC_050510.2, forward strand.
TGACGGCCACAACCTTTCAGGTATGATTGTCACATCTGCCCCTGTGTCAAGCAACCCTTCCACGTGGAGATGTTCTGTTCCACACATTAGGTTGCGTTCCATAATGGGTTTGTCCTCGCCAACCACTTCTGCCCAGTATACACCTGGTGCCTTGTCATCTACTGAAATTTCCGCTGGAACAGGAATGGCCTGGGCGATGATTTGCCCCTTGGCCAAAAAGAAGGGTGGCTGTGGACAGCGCGCCAGGAGAATGAGGTTAGGTATGTCCCCTTTGATGGTCATGGGAGCCACCTCAATCTCCATGGGTGTGTGTGCAGTGTCCCCAATAACAAAGTACTCACTGTCCAATCTTGTGCGATCTTTTGTTAAGTTCTGCCAGTCCTCTGGCAGGTCCACTCCAATGACCATCCACTAGGTAGACCTGAAAGCAAAAGCTTTGATGGTCACAAGCTTGAAATGCTTGTGAGACCACCAGATTTTATCCTGTAAATGGTTATTTTGTGTTCCCACACCCCGCTTCCCTTCCTCCCCCTGTTCTGTTTTGAGGGAGGTTTCCCCTTCAGGGAAGCCCACTGCATTTATGTCGTGGCACGGGGTGGGTTCGCGCTGACATCGGAGTTTTTTGGTGTGAAGGGTGTCTTTTGTTGCTGGCTTTGGGGCCAGTCCTGGGAAAAGTGTCCTGGTTTTTTGCATATGAAGCAAATGACACGTTGAAGTTGTTCTGGTGACATCTGTTGCCTCCTCACTCCTAGAGATACAGCTGCCACTGTCTCTGGGTTTGTCGGCCTTGACCACACCTCCTGTGCAGCAAACAGTTCCGCCTTCCTAGCACAGGCTTCCATCATCTCTGCCAGTGTAGGTGGGGGGTTGAGAGGCAGTCCCAGGAGCACCCTGTTGCAGACTTCATTGGCATTCCTCTGTGCCATCTCTTTCACTGTCTCCATCTGTGTCTTGGGATCTTGTACTTGTCTCTCAACCTGTGCATGGAGACGGTCGACAAACTGCAAGGAACTTGCTGAAGGAGACTGTTTAATGTCAAGGAAACTACCACTAGCTTCAGCAGTTGGTACCTGGTTTAAAGCCTTATCTGCAGCGTTTGAAATTTTATCTAGAATAAATTTTGACAACACCCAAGCTTGGTCCTCAGGCTTTGCCCACTCCCCCTCGCCGCACAGATGTTCATAAGTAATGTTATTATCCTCTAAATCTTTGGCACCCTGAGGGGTTTGCTTAAGTTCTTCTACGAGATCTCTGAGAGATCTCTTCCAGGAGCTCTCCCATAGATCAAACTCTGACTGGGTAAGCAGGCACCGGAAAAGATCTACGATGTCAGCAGGAACAAATTCAAGGGATGTTAATGTAGCTCTCATCATGCTTCTAAAAATTTCACTATTTCTCCCAAATTCTAATTGACTTTTACATAACTCACGCTTTGAGCGATATGAGAAGGGCTGATAAGTTCTAGGACCGGTCCTACCACCCGTGTATTGAACAGGAGCTACGAAGGGGATGACTTCTTCCTCCCTGTTTTGGACCCTAGGATTTCTCCCTTGAGCCCCACCCCCGTGGGACCCGGCAGGGGGACCACCCCCTCCCCCAGCCCCACTGCCTTGGGAACCGGGAAGGGGACCACTCCCTCCCCCCAGCCCCACTGCCATTTGAAGCAGGCAGGGAAACACCCTTCACCCCACCCCCATGGAGAGTGGGAGGGGATACACCCCTTGCCTCTGCCCCTCACACCCCCTGGCACCTTGGTAACTGGGAGGGGGGACATCCCCTTCCCCTGCCCCACCCCCGTGGGAACCTGGGCAAGGGCCCACCCCCCCCAGCCCTACCCTCTTGGCACCCGGGCAAGGGGGCGTGGGGAACAGGCAGGGAGGCGCGGCAACCGTGGGAACCAGGGGCAGGGTTACAGGATGATGTAACATGGGGCGGGGACACGAAGGGAGGGGGAGGAGCGTCCAAGGGAAGGAAGGGGTTGGGGGTGGGGACAGGTGGGCAAAAAAGATTTTGGGGAGAAGGGTAGGGCTGAAACACGTGGATGCCGCCATTTTGGGCTCCGGCCATGTGGTCAGCAGTATTGTGAATGCCAACCATGTGGTCGCAGCCATTTTGGGAAAAGGGGGGGGTTAGAACACGGAAACGGGGTAACAGGGATAAGGTTAGAGGGGTGCAGGGAAGATGCTCTGTCAGCCTGTGCACAACTGCCAGAGCCAGGGTACTGGGAGAGAGGCGGGGGGCCAGGGGAGCAGTTGCAGTGCCAGGTACCCTGAAATTGCCGGGGTGCCTCGCTCCTCTCTCTCAGTTCAGGGGCAGAGGGTTTGGGGGGAGGGGTAGGGGAAGCCGCAGGAGGGGAGATTTGCTCTGGCTGTCCTTTCAAATCCCTCTTCAGGACTTCTTTCCAAATCACCAGGAACACAGGAAAAAATTGAGACACTGTTCCATCTCCCTGTTCTGCCTTTGCTGTTAATAAGGCTCCAATTTTATCCCAGGCAGAGACAGAATTAACATTTTGCTGAGGAAACTGAGGGAAATTAAAAGATATCCAGCGAACAAACTGTTTCAAAACTGCTTTGGAGACCGTAACGTTTCCACTACTTAGGGTTTCTAAAATTAGGGTATAAATGCTTCTGCGCCACAGAAAACTTAGCACCTGTATCTGCTTTCTGTAACACGTAAATCTACCTTCTTTACAATGAGCACAAACAAAACTGAAAGCACTGAGTCCACACCCGATCCGGGAAATAAAAACCGGGCAGCCTCCCTCCCCCCTCCTCTCTGGGGAAGAGACGAAGCTGCTTGCGTAAGAGACCGCGCGGCTTTTAAAAAGGCGAACAGCAGCCAGCTGCTGGCAACCCCCCGCACCACGTGGCCGCCGCGTGCTTGCCCGGAGCAGCCCGTGCCGCTTGCCAGCCCCGCCGCGGCCCAGGCACGTGTGCTCCCGGCAAAAACGCAAGCCGCAGACACTGGCACTGCCCGCGCTGCCGCAGCGCCGTTCCCCGCGCGCAGCCCCGGGTTTCCCGCGAAAACCGCCTACGCCGCGAAATCCTACCGCCGGCAATGGTACCGCCGTTCCCCGGGAGCCGCGGCAACACGACGCTTGAACCACGCAAGCTGCGAAACAGCGCGCTGGGACTGCTGGAGCCACCCCGCCCGCGCTGCTGCACGGCAAACGCAAACCGTCAGGACCGGATTGCTTCCTGCACCGGGAGCTCACCCCCACCTTCTGAGGGTCCCCCCGGGGTCCCCTTAAGACACGCGGGGAATACTCACCCCGCTCTGGGGACTGTGGCTGGCTGGAACAACTGTAAAGAAGTCGTCGTCTGGGAATCGGTCCGCCGGGCGCCGGCGGGGTGCCGACCCCACCCTCTAGCCTGCTTGCCGACAAAAACGCGACGAAGAAGACAGAGGAAGGTGGAAGTCCGAAAAGCTAACGTAATCCACGCGTGGAATTACAAGATCCTTCGTGGCCGTCGTGGGAGACGAACACTTTGGCACCACCTGCAATAAATCCGTGGTTCTCTGGGCTAATATAAATCCAGATCCGGCTTGCTCAGGACTAAAGCCCACATGGAATTGCATAGACAGAAGATAAAAGACGAGAAGTGCTCTTTGCCACGTGGAGACGAGTATCCAGTTTATAAGCTTGAGACAGGACACTTCCGGTGGCAGCGACCACCCAGGTAGCAAAGAGGCAGAACCACACCTGCCGTAGGGTTTTATGCCCCAGGTGATGGGGGCGGGGAAAGAGGACTGCGGCCAATGGGATAACATTGGGGAGGGGCGAGGGGAGGGACCACCCGTGGGACAGACCACCAGTGAGGTGGGGACAAACCATGTGATGAGAAAGGGGGAATAAACGGTCCACGTGACCTGACATACCCAGTAAAATTTTCCCATCCCTGAAGGGATTTAGAGTTCAGCCACCTTCAGTTACACCGGCACTCCCCTGGCACGAAGCCAGTGGCATGTGCCGACCGTGGGTGGGGCGAGAGGAAACAGTCACCGATATTGAAGCAACCACGCCGCAGGAGTGAAGAAAAGAGACGGCCCTCCTCTGCTGGGTGAATTAACTTGGTTTAATCCAGGGTAGGGGAAGTGCAGGGTGGCCACCGAAAGGTGGCGAGCGGAGGAGGAGCCCCGAGCCCCTCCGGGGACCGGGTTTTACAGGGAAGGGGTGGGTACACAAGAAACCAATCATAGAACGAAAATTTGCATACATTGAAGACTGATGGGTGGTGTGGATCAATGGGGATAGGTCAGGGGAGGAGCCCAGGCCTACCAGCCAATCACTCGACACCCTAGCTGGAAGATTCTGGAACTTGGGGCGGGGTGCCGGTGATTGGCAGAAGGCCTGGGGAGGGGATACAAGGACAAATAAGGGATAATGAGGGAAAATGAGGAGGGGAAAACCGTGATTGACATAACTGGGGGTTTGAGCCAGACCAACTTGCCAAGCTAGGAGAGGGGAGAACGGAACAAACCAAACACAAACCACAACATCTCCCCCTTTTTTGTTTTAAAAAGAAAAGGAAGGGAGAAAACAAACAGTCCCTTATAATCAGGCGGCAGTTGTCTCTTGTGCTGTTTTAAAGTCCAGGCTTCCACCGCTCACGCTTTCAGAGTCTGAAGTCGAGGCAGGGTCCTCCTCGACATCTGAAAGCTCCAGATGGTTTATGTTGGCCGCTGAGGCATTCAGCAGAAGTCTCTTAACCAATCCCCACATTAGGGAGCAGGCGATGACAATTGCGAATATAACTAAAACAAAATATAAGACAGACCGAACTATGGACCCGGCCCATCCTGACAGTCCCCAGCCCTTGAACAGGTTCCCCAGCCAGTCCGATGTCTCACTCTTAACCTCGTGGACGAGCTCTTTCATCTTGCGTATGGAGACCCTCGCATCTTCTGCCTTGGATGACAGATTTAAACAGCACAGGCCCTCGAATTCCTCACAGCTGTGGTGGTGGAGTAGCAGGAGGAAGTTGATGGCCGCCCGATTTTGCAAGGTCGCCTTCCTAGTTGTTTCCTCGTCTGCGAGGAGGTCAGTCAAGGCAGCCGAGGTAAAATTTGCTTGCTTTGCCACCCAACACTCCAGGCGGCCCAATTCACCCAGAGACTTCGCGATCGACACCCACGGCAAAAAGAGAGTGAGCGCGACCGATTTTGGTTTGGCCCAATGTTCAATTTTGGAGTCGCAGTCTGGGTCGAAATCACGAAGATCTCTTTTGGATATTGCCAATTTAGACTGCGATCTCTTATATTTCCAATCCCTAATTTGAGTGACGTTGGGGTTAAGCAGCGTCAGCTTGCCAAACGTACAGACGCCTCCGGCCAGACGAGGGGGGATGCCAGCCCATGCCCGGTCTCCGCAAATGAAAAATGTTCCTCGGGGCAGCGCCAGCGGTTTGGTGTCTGAGGTAGATGCAAAGGGCAACCGGATGGTGAAATTGCACCATTGCGCTGCTTGGTACTCCGGGCTAGGCAGCCCGATGAAGGAGTACCTCGAGGAACCGAAAAGGGGGGAATACTGAAACCAGATACAAGCCGATGCTCTAGCGGAGCCGACTAGATGGAGCTCTGGGGGGTCGGACTGCAGGGGGGTCAATTTCCTGAGCCCGTCCCTCCAGGTGTTCTGGGCGTCTACCATGAGGGGCGGATTGTAAGTAACATTAAAGGGGTAAGGAAACTCAAAAGGAGGGAGAGGGATCCCCACTAGGCAGGACGACATCGGGTCTTCAGCAGAGCCAAGGTCCAGGCAGATGTGCTCCTGCCCCATGGCTTGAGCGAGGGTCCTCCACACGTTCGCCTTTGGCTGGGGAACTATCCAGGGGTTCGCAGGTGGTGGTAGAGTCTCGATAAGGAGGACTGTCAGGAGGGTAATGATGGTCATCGGGTCCATGCAGGCGGGAGATCAACTAAAAAGAAACAGAAATATAAGTCAAGAAGGTTTGGCTCGAGAGGGGGGGGTCAGGACCGTGGTCAATGGTGGCTCACCCACCAGTTCCTCCGTTTCCGCCGCCAGCACGCCTCTGCTACCTGTGGGACCGGTTCCGGTTTTGCACCCCACTTAGGGCGGAAGGGCTTGACCCACTTTGATGGAATCCATCTCGGACCTGAGGGAGTGGACACGCAAGCGTAACCCCTACCCCAGGTCACGAGATCAAATGGCCCTTCCGTTTTCCAGGTCTCCGGATCCTTAATGAGGACCGGGGGCCTGGCCCTAGGTCGCAGCTCCTCGTGCTTCCCGAAGTGTCGCACTATGGGCGGGTTGAGATTTTCAAAGGAGCAATTTAGAAAGTTGATAGTATACAACGCCCGTGCGAGACGGATGTGAGGGGACTCCACCTTCACTGCCGAATGCTGTTGCTCCAAAACCCTTTTAAGGCTCTGGTGGGTCCTCTCCACCACGGCTTGGCCTGTCGGGGAATAGGGGATGCCGGTCTTGTGTTCTATTCCCCATTGCTGTAGGAAGCTCCGCAGTTCCTTGGATCTGTAAGCTGGGCCGTTATCTGTTTTGATTACCTTAGGGATGCCCAGGACCGCGAATGCCTGAAGCATATGCTTCCTGCAATCTAAAAACAACGAGCCAACACAAAATTGAGGAATCAAAGTGATGTCTAGATGTGAGGAACAGAATCTAGTATATGCTAAGACCCTTTTTACCCCTCACCCTAACCTAGAGGACCTCGAATGTCAAACCCAATAATTGGGAATTTCCAGATGTTCTCGTGAGGACGGAACCCCCAGCTCTGCCGGCAGACTAGTGTACAAAGCTGCCCACTTCCTCCTCCTCCGTGTCACTCCTGGAAGCAGCGGCGCCGTGAGCGCGGACCCGTCGTCGGTTCTCCCCACCCGAGCTGATCACCTTTAATAAAGGCCTTAAAAAGGAGAAAGGTCTCCTGGTCCGTGTTTATTTCAAGCTTCGTTTGGGATGTGAACCGGGATGCTGAGTAAGATCCCCAGTCAACTCGGCCGCAGGATTTTCCCACCTCTGCGCCCAAGGAGCCTGCCTCGCCGCCCCCGGCAGCGCTGCCCCCTGCTGTTTCCCTCGGGTTGCCAGGCCATGCTCCGGCAGCAGCGAAGGCGCTGCCAGCGCCGCCCTCCCCGGAACCGGGAAAAACCGCAGCGGCGCTTCTTCGCGCGCCTGTGACCGCCGTGTCTCTGACCTCCGCATCGGAGGCTGCTTCTCTCTCCGAACACTACGCCGCAGGGAAAAAACCCCTGCAATCAGTGGACGCTGCAACCTCCACTCCACAACCTGCCTCTGCAGCTGCTGGTCTCTGCCCCCCATTGCGTTCAAGCGGAGGCACCGCGCGGCAGCTGTTAGCTCGTTCATCCAGGCTGAGAACTCTGAAATTCAGTGGCTTTTTGGGGAACAGCGTTTTTCTCAGGCCAACATTAGCTTGGTCTCGAGGTGCCCTCATCCCGTGAGGCTCCCCCCGGAACTCAGGGTGCCTCAACCCCCCCGCTCCCGTCTGCGGAGCGGGAGAGACAGTTTCCGAGAATGCTGCAGCTGGTCTCCTGCTCCGGGGGGATGGGGGTGGTGCTGCGAATCACAGAGCTGGGCAACAATCACTTGTATTGTGGGGGAGGGAGGCACAGGAGGGTGCGCAGATCACCCGCTTGTCTTGGGCAGGCATGGATAGTGTCATGAGCCCCAAATTCAGGGTGAAATTTCATATTCCCAGAAAAATCTCTCCTCCCGTTCTAGTGGGGGAAGGGCAAGATGCCAGAGGAAGTGCCGGACACCGGCAGCATGGTGGGGGCGGGCTGTGAAAATGAACACCCCACCCCGCGGGCCAGTTCTGGGCCCCTTGGCCCGCCCATCGGAGCCCGGTCCCCCACCCTGCGGTCTGGGTCTGGGTTCCTTACTAATAAAGATTCTTCTTGAGCCTTTTGATCCACCTGAAGACTGGAGTCTTTCTTTCTGTCCCCGACTCAACAGCGTCAGGTACCGGTCCTAGTAAGTCTAGTTCTTGAGGCTCTAGTTCACTTTCATTCAGTAATTGTGTTGTTGTACCTGTTTGGAAGCCCTCGCTGTTTGGCTTTATCCCCAACCTTTTGCACATGTTCAATTTTGTACCACTGCTGGTTATGTTATACCAGCAATCCTCCGTGTTCAGCTTACTGGCTTCCATGTATGCTTTTCCTCCAGCTCCTACCCATTTTGCAAACCCAGCCAAGTCACTTATTGGGATACTAATTAAAAATGTATGGAAAGGATCTCCTGGCATGGCTAAGGATAAACAAAATGAATCTACCCCAGTTGCATTGGCCTAAGTAAGCCACATATTCTGTTGATGCCATCCTGGTGGGTTAATTTAGAGAAGCACCTAGCACTCCAACCCCTACAGCTGACCAGTGCAAAAAGACCAGCCCCAGCAAGGAGGTAAAACCACGAGCTCCTCTACCAAATGAGCTAGAGTCTGAAAAACAAGATGGAAGCAAAAAGAGACAGCACCAACAAACCCAATCCAAAGCTGAGAAGAAACACAGCACTCCACAACAAGGATAGACAACAACACTCCATGAAGAAAAAGCCAGAGAGTTCATTCACCACCCAGAACAAGGACCCCTAGAAAACACCGAAAAGCCCAAACCCTGCCTCCCGCACAGCCTGCATGGCCATAACCCATGGGCACAAGGATGCATGAAAAGGAAACAAGCCCAGTGCTTCTTGAGGTTTATGGGGAATTAACTGTTATTCCTGTTACTTGGGATAACACCACCCAGGTATTGAACTTTTGGGTGTGCCAATGTCTGCACTCTCCACACCTTGGGAAACTTCCTCCTCTAAACTCACAGCTATTTGATCTATGCTCCACATATTCTAATCTCACCCAAGGATAGTAAAAGCATCCACAGTTCTGAGGGTAATGGATGCTTTCAGGTGACACTGAGTGATTAGTTCACTACAATTACTTACTAACTGTAGATGATTCATAGCATGAATTGCTTTCAGCACTCTATTCTGTGGGCTCAGCCCATCCTCCCTCGTTTCTTGTTTATCAAGCAATCCTTTCAGTATCTGATGTGTCCCTTCACTTCAAGGATTTCACTGAGCTATTTGTCTTTGCCTTGCCAAGTAAGGCCAGCTTTAAAAGTTTGACTGGTATCAGTAAAAACCGTGAGGCCTTCTACAGGTTGTTTTAATAGCCAAAGCAGTTCTTCCACTCGTTTATGCAAAGAAAAAGGCTTATGAGGGGGAAAATGAGTGCTAATATGACCTGGAAAGTTCAACAATGCCCATCGCAAGGTGTCTTACATAGCTTTGTTGATCTTTTCTGGTATAAGCCAAATTTCTACTGGTACACTGACCAAGCAAGGAGAGAATGGATTTTCTGGAGTAGCAGTAGATAAACACAAAGTATCTAAACCTGAAACATTCGTTAAAGTCACCCAAACATTTGTTCTAGTCTGGCTAACTGGTAAAGTTGCACTACTAAAAGCAAATAAGGCAAAAAAGCAGAAGTATAACATTCAATTGAACCCCATATTTCCCTTAAGCTATCAGCTAACAAAAATTCTACAACCCTTCTGATTCTCACACTTATAAAGAAACCAAATATCCACAATTTGCTGTGGGTGAAGCACAAGACGTGAGGTGTAAGTCAGAATTTACCTGCAATTCACGTCTGTGTGTTCTCCTCTCTGCTTATGGAGTGGTCAGCATTTTCTTGTATTTGATAGACTCTCATACTCTTTGTGGAAATATACCCAGATTCCGTACCTGCTGAAACACAAGCAAACCCATGCCCCCACAGGGACTGGAGGGTTTTCTTAAAATCTTAGAAGTTAAAAATGGGCTCTAATACAAGAAACAAAATATTTATTAGTTCTGCTTTGCAAAATTGTATAGAGATAGGTAAGATAATGACATAAGGTGCGTTAGGAAAATTAATCCACAAACACCAGAGGTTTATGTCCAAAAAGGAGACAGAGGAGTCCTATTTTTGGCTTTATTCGAATAAAGGGAGAGGCCATGGGGCATTCCCCTGGGATCTCTCCAATTTTTGGAGGACGCAGCCTCCTTTTTTATCCTAATTTCCTGGCCGCATTTCCCTTCTCTCTTTCCCCATTGGCTGAGGTACTTGAGAGGTACAGACTTCCCAGAATGCCTGATACCAAAGATTTCCCTCTAATGTATAACCCTCCCTTTCAATTTTTAATTCTTATGGAATTTAGGGGTTTTTCTTCCTCATTGTTTCTTTCATCTTTCAATGTCTAATTTCATTTATCAGCAAACCTAAAGTTTATTTGTAAAAGCAAATATCTTTTTCCATTCATCAATCAGTGGAATGCTTCCCATTGTTTCTTTTATCTCCAGTGCTAGTTTTATCTACCAGCAGACCCACAGCTTGCTTGTAAAGACCAATCCGCTATTCCTCTCAATCCCTCCTCTTTTATTTTTTTTTAATAATTGTCTTTACAAAGTTTAGTTATCATTGACTTAATTTTCTGTTCCTGGGTCTTTTTTGGTTTTGCAATTATTTGCAGAGACATCAATTTCTGTCCTTTTGTAGCCATCTCTGGATCAGTAGGCATGGCTATTACCTGCATCCCTTTGATCACATGTTGAATAAGTTGTACTAAGCAAGGGATCATGCATGGTAGAAATAATATAGTTGCTACGGCACAAAAGAGGAAAAAAAGCATTTGTTTAACCCGAAGTCTACCAGATAACCACGAAAACATGTCCCATTCCCATCCTTTCCATGTTTGGACCTGTACATGAGCTTACTTTCTTATTCCTTTTGTTATTTCTTTCACCACCTTTCCATTGTCATCTATTTGCAAACAGCAGTTTGAGTCATTTAATTTTCCACACACTCCTCCTTCTTCAGCTAATAAATAGTCTAATACCATCGGATGTTGAAATACTGCATTTCTCATCTGAGTAGATTGGCCTGCAAGGAGGTCAAGAGCTGCACTTGTCTGGTTCATTATTACTTCAAAGACAGCTTGTTGCCTAATTATCCAATTTAAATTATAAATGGGTTCTCTGGCACCCGATATTAATTCATTAGGATTCCATGTGGCTGGTCCATAGTGTTGTATAATTCATTCAGGCGGCGATTCATCTTCACCCCATTTTTGGGTGCTCCCTCCAACCAAGGACAGATGAATTGACTGCTTTTCTCTAATTAGATTATCATATACCTTGATTCCTAACTGATTCCCCTGAACTTGTGGTAGCAGAAAGAACAATGGTCTAATATACCCCATATAACATATCCCGGACCAGTTTGAGGGTAATCTGCGGTAAGCATATTGGCCACAAATCGAGTAATTCCCTTTTAAAGCCCAGGTCCCATTGGCAAAGGGACCTTTCCAATTTTCATCATCAATGGGTGGGTCAAAACACAGTTTGCTTCCCAGGCCTAGTGGTCTCCTGACAATCATTGCCCCGTGTCCTAGGGTGACATTATGATGCTTGTATCCCCATTCATGTGTTCTGTTTATGCTGGATATTATGTTCTGTGCCTTTGAGACTTGTCACCCTGGTTTTTTAAGATTTTCTAAGCCTTCTGATGTTGACATTCTTGTAGTGAACTTTCTCACACACTTTCTGTAAATAACTCATTGTTTTGCATTCCTTTATGGAGGAGGAGAGAGTTGATGGACTGTTGGTTTAACCAGTGGCATTGGAGAGGTGCCACTGTCACCCTCCAATCCACTGTCACTTTTGGAAAACTATAAATGTTGGAGTCAGAAAATAAACGGCCCTTTTTTCTCTTTCACCTTGAGAACGGTGTGAGCGTGTGTTCTTTTGTGTCCTATAGCGACAGAGACTGGCTCTGAAGAGTGAAAGTTTTGTTTGGGTTTTCTTATCAGCCTGGCAGAGCACAGAGACAGGGCAGTACATAGTGCTGCTTTTCCTTTTTTTGATTTTGACTTTTCGCTTTGCTCTCTCGCTCTTGCTTCTGCTTTGCTTCTGCTTGCTTTTGCTTCTGCTAATTAGCTAGTTTAGCTAAACAGTCCAAATTTCTTCCTGGACTGTTTCTCCTTTCCTTTTTTTTTGACCAACTCGAACCTGCTCCAGACTGGGACCTGTGAACACCGAGAGTTTGCACCTTGTGGCCTGCAGCAGCTGCCCCAGCGCCGGAGGGACTGAGAACAGAGCGACCACCCCTGAGAGAGACTTTCTGAATTTGTCATCTTTTTCAGAGTGGTGTCATCCGGTATTGTTCATTCTGTGTGCTGGGGGGTGCTGTGCCTGTTAAATAAACAGGTTCTTTCCACTTCTCTCCGAGGAATTCTTCCCAAACCAGTTGGGGGGAGGGGCCGTGTGGGTTTACTTACTGGAGGGGCCCTCCTTTGGAGATTCTCTACCAAATTTGCCCTAAACCAGGACACCCTGCCATAAGAATCACCATATTTGCATCTCCAAGCTCCCACCTGAGGTTTCCACCTGCAGTTACATCCCAGACCTGTTTTGTTACATCTGGACCAGAACCTATTAAAAAGGTTTCGAGTTCCATTCTGGTGTTGCCACTTCCACTGATAGTCATGGGCAACATGTGTCCTACTTGTGGAATTATCTCAGGGGCAGCTTAAAAAAAAGGGATCAAAAAACTTATCCTTCCCCACTGCTTTACAGCCTTCAAAATTATTTTTTTGGTAATTATGGAAGGAACTCCTTACCCAGGTACCATCAGTGAGCTTAACATGCATTTGATTCCATCTGCCTTGATATCTGCAACAATCATAAGGGGAGCAGTTGGGGGTCCAACAATCTAAATCCAAAGATAAAGTCCAGTCACAAATGCTTTTCCCCACATATATGTTTCCTGTTCTATTTAGACAATAAATGCCTCTTTCAGAAGAATGAAGCTGCCATGGACTTCCTTCTTCATCCCAAAATCCTGTTCCATTATGGACCTCATTCAGGGTGCTAACCCACCATTTAGGTTCAGCTAGGCTGACCACCTATGGCCAGTCTTCAGATCCTCCTGGCTCTCTGTAGACCCAACAATTGCTAAGGTTAAAGGTTTCTGCTACTTCTTCTCCCAAGGTTAAAATATTATTTTCCCACTTTTGTCCCCAACCTAACTGACAATATAAGGGTAAGATTATTAAGAGAAACATTCTAATGGTGTAATCTAATCTCCTAACCTAATTTTCACCTTCACGTTGTCTTCCACACCACCTGTGGCCAGAGAAAGCACAGAAACAGCTCAATATAAAGAAAAAAATGACAGCAAGGATTAGCCCCCCAATGACTGGAGATCTGAGAGGAGGGATGCCCACACAAATTATTTCAGCAGGCAGTCTGTGGGTAGGAACGCGGGGCTTCCCCCAATGGCGACGCACTGGCTGCTGCTCTGGTCCACTCCTGTGGAGTGTCAGTCACGACTTCCCATCCTTCTCCTCCAGCTGAGATGTCCAAATCTCCGGTGCTTCAGAGACCTTGACCCGAATGTGATGGGTCCACCCGTGTTCAGCTGTCTTGATGGCTATTTCTGTGGTCAGTAACACTTGGAAAGAACCTCACAACTTTGTCGCCAGTGGTGCCTTCTTTCCACTCCTTAACTAGGGCCCAATCTCCTGGCTGGATGTTGTGAACAGTAAAGTCCAAAGGCAGGGTCTGTGCCAGCTGAGCTTCCTGTCAGAGATTTCACAAGAGACAGTATCCTGGCCACATATTGTTTCAAATATACATCACTTATCTCTACCTCCCTGTAGGAATGTGCCCTCTGTTGACGGAGTGACCAAATTATCCTTTGTCTACTTAAAAAGGAAAAAAGCCCAGAAGTTTCTGTCCTCAATTTGGTAAAAAAACACCTCATAGGACCTTGGGGACTTCACCTCAAACCTAAGGATACCCAATTGCACAGAACCCAAAAGATCCCGCCAAAGTAAGTCACTAGAAAAATAAGAGAACAAAGGAAGTAAACACTTTTGTGGAGTGTTTTTACTGGGACAAAGAACCTCTTGCCCCTGGCTCGATTTTTCTCTGTAAAGAGCTTTGTTATTTTGCCTTTTATTAAAACTTTTCTGTTTCCAACACTACCTCAAAAGCCATCCTGCTGATTTTATGCCATTGGGGTAGCTGGGCTCTCTTGGGTGTGATATGTTTCTCTGAGAGCTTATAAGACCTGGCTCGAGGAGAAAATATATCATGCCCCTCCCCCTCCCCCCCACTAGGCTGAGAATTACAAGGGTAAAGAATTGCAAACATCATTTTAAAGGGAGATAACTGAATATCTCCCCTGGGTCTGGCCCTTATTCTCACCAAAGCCAGTGGCAAGAGCCATACCCACGTCATCTTAGTTTTTATCACCAGCTTCAGGAGGCGTTTCTTTATTTTTCCATTCATCCTTTCAACTTGGCCTGAACTCTGGGGGTGCCAGGGGGCACTGAGATTCCATTGTATCCCTAAGGTAGTCATAACTCCTTGAAGAATTTTTCCTGTAAAATGAGTTCCCCTATCTGAGTCTATTGCTTCCACAATCCCATATCTTGGAATTATTTGTTCCAAAAATACTTTAATAACTGATCCTGTAGTTGCTGAAACGGCTGGAAATGCTTCTGGCCCCCCTGTTAACTGACATACTATTACCAGAAGATATTTAAACGTTGCCACTCAGGCCATTTCAGTAAAATCCACCTGGCATCTCTGGAAGGGATGTACAGCCCAAGGCCTGCCTCCCCAGGCAAGTTTCTTTGTAATCCTGTTATTGATTTTAGCACAAATTCAACAACCCTCCATAGCTCACTTTGCCAGAATAAAAAGATCCACACCAGCATATATTTTGAGGAAGGCTTCTGCCAGTCTTTGGGAGCCCCAATGACTCCCTTCATGAAGTTGTTTTAACAATTGCAAGGCCAGAGCTTTTGGTATCTCCTGCTTACCATCTCTTGTAAACCAATTATCCCCTCTTTCCTCTGCCCCACTTTTTTTATTATCTCAAGTTCCTCTGGTGGAAAAGACAGTTTCTCTGGCAGTGGTGGGGTTACTCGGAACAAGGGGAGGATCTTGGAGATTTCTGGCAACAATGCAGCTTTCCGAGCTTCTTCATCAGCCAGTCAGTTTCCTATTACCTCCTCCGAGCAACCTGCCTGGTGCCCCTTGATGTGTATTATTGCTAACTTTTTTGGTAAGTTCACCACCTCAAATAGGCTAGAGATTAAGTTCTCATGAGCTAACATCTTTCCCCTGCAGGTTAATAAACCTCTTTCTTCCCATAGTTTCCCAAATGCATGTATCACCCAATATGCATATTTAGAATCAGTAAAAATAATCACTATCTTCTCCTGATATAATTCACAGGCTCTCACAAGTGCATACAGCTCTGCTGTCTGAGCTGACCAGG
The DNA here is from genome assembly GCF_012460135.2 of Molothrus ater. NCBI lineage: Eukaryota > Metazoa > Chordata > Aves > Passeriformes > Icteridae > Molothrus > Molothrus ater. Next base: position 8,181,220 of record NC_050510.2, read on the forward strand.
TGGGTGACAATCTCCCCCCTTCCTTTAATTTCCTTCCATTAATGATTGTGTATCCTGTAAATAGCTTCCCTTCTGCCACCCTTGAAGACTCATCAATAAACATATTTTCTCCCTCAGGCCAGGGAGTGTCTTGTAAATCTTCCCTAGCCGGTGTCTGAAGATCTATCACTTGAATGCAGTCATGGGTTTCTTCCCGGCCCCCCTCTTCAGGTCCATTCAGACAGGAGGCTGGGTTAAACCCTTAACCGCTTCTCAATACTAAATTTTCCTGTTCCATTAAATGAAATTCATACTGTAGTAACCGAGCACTGGTCATCCACTTAGAGGCTCTTTCAGTCAACAAAGCTTTATCTTGATGTGAAACAAACAATCAGATATCCTCCTATTGTCAGTTTTTGGGCCTCAGTTACCATCAAAGCCATGTCTGCACAGTTCTGCAGACAATGAGGCCAATCTCTGGCCACTCGGTCTAACAGCTTAGAAAAATAAGCAACAGGCCACAGTGTTCTCCTGTGTTCTTGTACCAAAATTCCTTTAGCATGGCCCTATTTAACATCCACATACAACTCATATTCCTTTTCTGAGTCTAGAAGAGCTAAGACTGGGGCATTAACCAATTTGTCTTTTAATTTTCTAAAGCTTTGCTTTCCTTTTGGTATCCATACTACTATGTTAGGACTATCTTGGGTTAAAAAGTCATATAAAGGTCGGGCTAAAACAGAAAAATCAACAATCCATTCTCTGCTGTACCCCATCAACCCTAAAAACTGCCCTAACTCCTTTTTTGTCTGGGGTAATGGTGCTTGTAAAATTCCTTGTATTCTTTCTGGATCAATACACTGTAACCCTCCAATCAAAATGTGTCCCAAATTTTTAACCTTTTTTTCTACCAACTGTGCCTTCTTTTCAGACACTCTAAGTCCTTTTTTAACAAGAAAATTAAGCAGCTTTACAGTAGCCTCCTCAACCACCTTTTCCTCTTCCCCTGATAAAAGCAAATCATCCACATACTGCAACAACCTAACTCCTGAGGGTGGAATAAACTCTCAGCATATCCCTGTGGAAGGACTGTCCATGTCAATTGTTGCTTTATCATTTTCCCTCCTTCCTTCTGTTCCTACTCAAAGGCAAAATACTGTTTACTATCTTCAGGAATTGGACACCCCCAGAAAACATCCTTCAAATCCAGTACTGAATAATACTGATGTGAAGAAGGGATCTGACTCAGGATTGTATAGGGATCCGGAACTGTGGGATGCCTTGGTTTGACAATTTCTTTTATTATTCTTAAATCCTGCACCATTCTGTAGGTTCCATCTGGTTTCTTAACTGGCAGGATAGGGGTGTTATAGGGAGACATACACGACTCCAAGAGACCTGCCTTTAGCAGGGACTCAATGACAGGCTATAACCCCTTCTTCCCCTCCCTTGAAAGAGGATATTTCTTTTTAGACACCACTTGTCCTGGTTGTTTCAAAGTAATCTGGACAGGCTCTATGTCTAGTTTTCCATATTTCCCTGGGGCTGCCCACACTTCCAGATTTATTTCATCATAAGCCTTCTCAGACATTTTACACAAAGATATCACAGTGTTGGACTCTGTGTCATTTTTTACAATACTAATTTGCATTCCCACTTTAGCCATCAAATCCCTTCCCAGTAAATTACAATCACAATTAGGAACAAACAGGAATTCATGCATTTCAAACCTGTCTCCCATATCTATTAATAGGGGTTGAATAAAATGCACTCATTCATCATTCCCACTCACTCCTTGAATAACCAATGATCTTTTTGACATTTTCCCCCCCTTAGGTATAAAATTCAAGGTGGATCGAGAGGCCCCTGTGTCTACCAGAAAACACACCCGCTCTCAATCTGGACCCACCTTAAAAGTTATCAAGGGCTCCAGAGTGGTGGGTCCTTGATATAATAGGAGCCCCTGACACCCCTAACAATCCATTTCCATTATCTTCTGGACATCCTCCTCCTGAGGGTCCAGCTGTCTCTGCGGACACTCCCTTTTCCAATGCTCTTCTGCCCGGCAGACAACGCACTGGTTTCTCCCCAACCGCTGTTTGGATTGTCTTTCCCCGTCCAAGGAGGGAATGCCTCTGCCACTTCCTTGGGGCCGACCCCATCCCCTCTGTCCCAGGGGGCCCCTTGGACCCTGCGGTTTATTTCTCTGGGGCTGCAAAAATTCTGCCATCATCTTTGCCTTAGCTTTAACCTTTTCCTCATCTCTTCTTACATATATCTGTTGTGTTTTTCTAACCAATTCCTCAAGAGGCTTATTTTACCACTCTTTATCTTTCTGTACTCCTTTCCTTATATCAGGCCAGGTCTTAGTAACAAACTGTACGTTCAGCAATGTGTCAAAGGCTGGCCCCTCAGGATCCATCCCCCCATTCTTTTGCAAGGCATCCCTAATCCTTTCCAACCAATGAGAAGGGCTTTCACGTTTCTCCTGTTCTAATGACATAGCCTTAGCTATGTTGTTAGTTCTGGGAGAGGCTGATTTAATTGCCCTAATCAAATGAGCACGGTGATCGCAGAGGCCAGCCAGAATCGCCTGGTTACTTGGGTCCCACTGAGGGTCAGCCTGGGGGATGGCATCATCCACTGTAGGTACATTACGTCCAGCCCTCCCCACTGCTTGTGGATGGTTATCCTCCCACAGCTGCCGAGCTTTCTGCAAAATCATTAGTTTCTCTGATGACCCAAACAAAATCCCCAAAAGAAAATCCCAGCCCTTCCATGCATAATTCACATTTCCCAAATATTGCTCTGTCTTTTCCCCCACCCCTATGGGATCATCCAAATATGGGGGTAATTCTTTTTTCAACCCTCTTATATCCTGTGTAGTAAGTGGTACAATTACAAACCCAAATCCTCCCCCTGGACCCCCTAAAGGAACTTGGCGGAGTAGCATCTGGTGTACCCCTGTCTCTTGGGTCTGGGGGGCTTCTGATGTCTTAAATTGAGTTCCTTTTCTAGTTCTAGGGGGAGATATGATATTCTTCCCCCCTCCCCCCACACCATCTTTCTTCTTAGGTGGGGCCGTAGGAACAGCACTTCCCTGACCCCCTTGCTCTGGGAGTTGAGGATTGTGGTGGTTTCAGTTTGAAACCCGGCAGAAACACCAATTTTGTGTAGTGGTTAGGGTTCACTAATTTGAGATTTCACTAATTTTGAGATTTCCGGCCAATGCACTGATGAGTGTGTTACGTTCAGTGCTGGCCAATCACCAGTGTACTCACTTCCTGCTGTGTGAGAGGATTAGGAGAAAGGTAAAGCAGGTTCGAAACTTTTAAAGGGTATAAAGAAAATTATATTAACAGTAACTAAAAGAAAAAAAAGTAGTAGGAATCAAAATAAACTCTTCAGAACACTTATTTTCCACTGATAATATAAAGAAACAAAACTGAAAATTTCCAGTGAGATTGCCACCTCTAAAATAGTCTTTTTTCAGTTCACTCAGGGAGACAAGTCCCTCTTGTTAATGTTATGGAGATTTCTCCACAAGAGGAAAAAAACTTCTTTCGTGGGTCTCAGTTTCCTCACTGATAACAGCAGCCCAGGGAACCTTGCTGTTGTGAAGTCCCTCTCATCTTCCACAAGCCTTCCTACAGCTTGTTGATGGGCCATGTCGACTTATGGGGTATTGTTTTAAAGATGAGCTGTTCAAAGGTAAAAGTTCTCATTATCTATTTCTAAAATCATCTTCATCCCTGGGAACAGAGATTTTCTTCTCCTGGGGGCACTGGACTAATCTTCTCTCTTTCTCTGTTGAAACTTCTCATGGGCTTACAGCTATTTAAACATCTGCTTACCTTAGCATGGAGGCCTTTGTTCAATATCAATTTCAACCTTTCATCTCCGTATAGTTTCATGCATTATAGGGGAAAAGAGTCTTTTCTTCATAGCTTACAAGAGGATTTCAGCTCCAAAATTAAGGCATCTTCTTATTTCTCACATCTGGGACTTAACTTCTTCCTCACTGACCATGATGTTTTCATGTGGTTCTTTTACATACTTGCATCTTGTTCCTTTCTCTCACTCGAGGGATGATTGAAGCACTGAAAGGGTTAACATCACACCTGAGGCCTACCTGACCTGTTATAAATAAAAAATCTGCCAAATTTTTTTGGGAAGAAAAAGAGTTGCAAAACCAGTTGGACTAGTTGTTGCCAAGGTGGAAATCTACCTGTTTGTTATTGTAATCACTGGTTGTTGTAGCTAATTGCTCCTTTTGTATCAGTAAGGCCCTGCCTGGGGCTAAGTTAATGGCTCTTCTCCCCAGACGGTGGGTGGAGGGGACATGGGGGGGGGGGGGGCATCAGAGAAGATGCAAAACAGCTTCGAGACCAACATGCCATGGGAAGGAACATCATCAGACTTACCAAAAAGACCCCCAAAACAACGAGCCAATACAGAATTAAGAGATTAGAGTGATGTCTGGACATGAGGAACGGAATGCTGAGCCTGCAGAGATGCTGAGAACCTTTGTTGCCCCTCACCCTGAGCAAAGACCTCATCTGGAACCAAGACCACGAGCCGGGAGCCACTAATAAGATGTGAAAGACAGGGTTACGCCCACAGCTCTCCTGAGGGCGGGACCCTAGTTCTGCCCTTAGTGGACAAAGCTGCACATTCCTCCTCCTCTGAGTCACCCTGGGAGAAACGACAGAGACTGCAGATCCATCGAGCGAGCTTCCCAACCTCGAGCTGATCACTTTTACTAAAGGCATTAAAAGGAGAAAAAGTCTCCTGCCCTATTTATTTCATGACCCGCCAGTAACTTGTGGCAGGGAGCTGTGGCTGGGCTGTGCCAGGGTCGGTTTCATGGTTGGTCTTTAATTTTCTCCGCGTTTACAGCCGCTGGGGCTACTCTGTGTGGCTGCAGGACTGCCTCTACTCTCAGCCGCGCTGGGGGGAGGGGACCTGACGGCAAGATTTTAAGCTCGGCAAGATTTTAAACTCGGCGTGCCCCGGACCCCCTGGAGAGGGGCCCACAACCTCCCACCCCCCAGGACCCCCTGGAGAGGGGCCCACAACCTCCCACCCCCCAGGACCCCCTGGAGAGGGGCCCACAACCTCCCACCCCCCCGGGAGACCCTGCCTGGCCCAGCCCAGGACGGGGCCTAGCGGGCTTCCCAAGCCCTGGACTCTTGACGGGAAAGAAAGAGGAAGTTCCCGGGTTTCTTTTGTCTTAAACACGTGTCTTTCACAGAGGCGTGTCCAGCTTCTCAGTGGTTCAATAGACTGTTAGTTACACAAAAAACTTTTGTATCACTTCCCTAATTTCTTCCCATGTCAAACTATGACAAGGATACAGGGGACTTGCAGCTGGCTCTGGGTCAGCTGGCAACACTGGAGGACAAAACGGGGGAAGGTGCTGAAAAAGATCCCAATCCTCACCGTCTTCCTCTTCCTCCTCTTTTCCTCTTCTCTCTTTTTTCTTAACACATAGATTTCTCCTGTTGCTTGTCTAAGCCATATCAACCCACATTCCCTTTTAATCCTTCCTTTGCAATTCTCCTCTAAATATCTCCACAAAATTCGACACAAACAAATTCCATCAGTTCCATAAGGTGGCCATATATGCCCCCTTGGCAACTCATACTCTGGCCACACAAAATAACAATATTTTACCATGATCTCCATAGTTCCCTCTGGGTGAATGTATAATCTGTTCCAAGACCTCAGCATTCTCCCCAAGGGACTCGCCAGGAGTATTATGGGATCGTCATCCCTTTTGCTGGGGCCCCTTCCCTGCTTTACCCTTGCAACCCTCCATGGGTATCTTGTTTCACCTGTGCTACCCTCCATGGGTGCCCTCCCAGGTTTGCTTCCCGAAGATCCTATTTTACTCACCGCTGAGATTTTCAGTGGTCCTTCCCTGTGGACTCTTCAAGGACGCCCCTGGTCCATCACTCGTCTGTCTCCTGGACAGTCTCGGTAACCCAATCAATTGCCCAGAGCTGGCCTCCACCAAGGGGAGCTGATCACCCAAACTGGCTGAGGCATGCCTTCAACTCCGCTCACTGCCCACCACCCCGGATGGTGGAAAGATCCCAGACGAGCCTGCACTTGTTAGGAAAATTAATCCACAAACACCTAGAGGTTTATGTCCAAAAAGGAGACAGAGGAGTCCTTTTTTTGGCTTTATTCGAATAAAGGGAGAGGCCATGGGGCATTCCCCTGGGATCTCTCCAAATTTTGGAGGACACAGCCTTCTTTTTATCCTAATTTCCCGGCCGCATTTCCCTTCTCTCTTTCCCCATTGGCTGAGGTACTTGAGAGGTACAGACTTCCTGATATGCCTGATACCGAAGATTTCCCTCTAATGCATAACCCTCTCTTTTACTTTTTAATTCTTATGGAATGTGAAAAATGCCAATCACTTGTTTTAATTTTTTAAAAGTTTAATAGTAATAACATAGTTATAAAAATAGTAAAAAAATAGAGCAATAAGAATTTGGACAATCAGAGTTAGGACAATAGAGAACAATAAAAGCAAAGTATTGCAGATGTCTGGGTGCATTCTGCCAAGTAAAAGCACTTTTCTGCAAAATATACCTGGTGAAGCAAGTTTTTAATTGCATTAACTTATTCAGGTGGAGTTTTAGCTTTTATCCTGTGAAGTGCTTGTTACTCTACTTTTGTTGTCTCCCACAGGTTTTCACTGGGGTTTCTTTCTATTGATTGTTCAGTGAGGGAGTGAGACTGCTTTTAAGAAGTTTTGCAGGAGTTGCAGTCTGTAAATAGGCTTCTGCTTTTTGCCCTGGGGAAGTTTGCCTTATCAGTTGGCTCCTTTTGTTCCAGTGCTTTTTCTTTTAGACATAATTGAGTTCAGCAGCAAGCAGTCCCACTGCCTAAAGCCTTTCTTAAAAACCAATTACTTTTTGGTTTTTTTAAGGAGCCAATTGCTCCTTATCCCAATTTTTGCATTAAGCCCACCCTAGGGGTAGGGAGGCAACTAAAAAATTACAAAAGCACACTGGCATGGGTTCCCTCCAAAGAGGAGCCGTTTGACTCCCCACAAAACTCCACGTAGAAAAAGGAATTAAATCCCCAAATCTATTTACCACAATTTCTACAATTCCCTCAGAGAAAGATGCATTCAAACTTCTAAGCCTACAGAAGGAATCATAATTTTCACTACTCCTTGAACAATCAAAGATCTTTTTGACAATTTTCTGCCCTTAGGGATGAAATTTAAGGTGGATAGAGAAGCCTCTATGTTTACAACGAAACACACGTCCTTTCAATCTGGACCCAGTTTAAAAGCCTTTTCTGGCTATTTCTTTCTTCTTGTGCTCACTTTCTTATCATACACGGTATACCAGAGCCAGTTTCTATCCTGCCACAGAGTCCAAACATGGCTCCTCCCCCACCGATGCTCCCGGCATCACACCGAGGTCCCGATAGCATCACAGGCAGCCAGGATGTCCTGCAGCCTCATGGGGGCCGGTGGCCACTGCTGCCCCTGCCTGGTGTTGGTGGGGTCAGGCATTGCCCGGTGCTGAGCCCCAGTTGTCCCACAGGCCTCTGGCCAGTGCTCCTGGTTGCGCACCTCTGTGCCCAGTCTTGCTGCTCCTTGCCTCAATAATATCTTTCCACACTTTCCTCCAACCAGTTCTTTTCCAACACACCAACACTATTTTTCTATGATTTCATTGTCTCCCCTGTCTACTCTTCTCTCTCCTTTCTCTTTTTCTTCTACACAAACCTAACTTTACATTTTCTACACATTTCCTCCCATTTTTTTTTACCCCCAAATCTCCCAATTCTGGAGAACCAACTCCCTTCTTTCACACACTAAGGCAACAATAGATGCTCCTTGTAATTTTCTTCTTATCCTCAGCCACTCTCCTCTTCCTTTAGCATTGTCTCCTCCATTATCAGTCAAGTTATTTACCCCTGCTCTTTCTAGTCTAATACTAAGCTCCCTCTCCCAGCAGTTTTGTCACGACTTACTCCTATTAGTGGATGTACAGTACCACTTTCTCTGGCAATTGGCACATGTGCACAAAGTCCAAGCCTCGCAACTATTCTCACACACTAAAAACAGGATTTCAAAAGGAGCTGGGATGAAATCAGATGGAATTGCATCAGAAAAATATTGGGAGTCTGGATGTTCCCAATCAAGAGCTAAGATTCTCCCTTGCCAAACATATAACCCATCTCCATTAGGATAACAAGGGTTAACTCCAAACCATCAATCCCGACAACTTGTACTCATTCACTCATTATCACGCGCTTCGGTTTTCTCTGACCATTCCCATCACTGGATAACAGAACCACTGATAGAGCTCTGCACTTGTTTCGTGCCTGCTGCACATCTCTTTGACTCCCACTCATACATAATAACACCACAAGAAAACAACAGAGGGGACTCTAACTCCTGGGGGCCTCTAACCCCAAACCTGGGGGACTCTAACCCCAACCCTGTGGCCTATAACCCCTTATTCCTTAAAGGTGCCTTTCCTTTTGCCCAGGACTAATTTTAGGAGATTCCAGTCTTCTCAGGGTTTTCAACCCACCCTCGGGGACTCAAACCCCGGACCTCTCACAAGTACTACTTAGTCAGGTAGCAAATACCTTAATTTGGTGCAGATGGTCCTTGTCTACCCCCCACCAAAGGACAGCTGAGCTCCCCCTGAAAATTCAGGGTCACGACTGGGAGGTCTGCTTACCCCTAGATCTGCCAGCTGGGCAGAGAGGTCCCATCTGGGTTGCCAGTTGATTCACTCCAAAGCTGAGCCAAGGGTCACCTCAGAGACTGACTCAGTGAGGTAGGTATTTGCTTTATTTGGTGCCAGGTATGTGGGGGATTGTTCCTCCTAACACACTCACCCAGCACTTTTACACAGCACAATTTATGGTTAAATTTCATGCATATTCATTACATTCCTTGGGATAGAAGTGGTTACACAAATTACTTCTCAGAAGTTATTAATATCATTAGCATATGTGACGCACAAGCACAGTGTACTCTGGTGGTCACACTGAGGAAAACTCCGAGTCTTCCTTGGGGGTCGTTCCAATGAAAGCTGGCAGTCTTCTTCACTTTGCACTTTTCACCTTACTTTCTGAAGCATGCGCAGTCCTTCACTGGCTGGTTCAGTGTTTTCAGTTTCAACAGGTTTTGTTCCTCTTATCTTGACAAGGTGCATCCTGTTTCTCTTAACAAGGCTAAGGTGCATCCTGTTTCTTAGGCTTGTGGTTAATATTTGCTGACTCTTAATAGTTAACTAATGCTTACATGTCCCCATTCATTTTCCATGTGAGTTTGTAAAGGAAACACCTTTCCTAACTCTTCCACTGGCTTGCCCATAATTACCACATGGAGAGAGGTGGCCAAACTCGTGCCACAGCATCCGCTGCAGCCTTGGGGAAATCATTGCACCTGCCCTGCCCAGCCAGGAGCCAACAGTGCCCCTGCTGGCTGGGACCATAACTACACCAAAGGGGAAAGCACTTGACAGCTGACAGAAGGCTGTTATTGGGTTTCTGGTTTTGTTTGTTGCTGCTGCTGTTGTGGTTGTTTGTTTGCCTTGTTATACATATATCTATATTAGTAAAGAACTGTTATTCCTTTTCCCATATCTTTCCCTGAAAGCCCTCTAATTTCAAAGTTATAATAACTCGGAGGGAAGGGGGTCATATTTTCCATTCCAAAGGAGGTTTCAACCTTCCTTGGCAGGTACCTGGACTTCAAGCCAGGAGAGTTTCTTATCCTGCTTTTTGGAAGGGCTGGTACATGGTGGATGGAAATATGATTTCGAGGTTTAGGTCTTTAAAACAAGATTATCACTTGCCACAAGCATATATTTGCTTTTTTGTGTCTAGTGCTGTAAGAGACGGTCCAAAGTTTCCCTCATTTGCCTCACGACCGTTGCAAGGACAGAGACTAAGACCCTGAAGACCCTGACTGGAGTTCTGGCCTGGTTGAGGTGGATGCTTGCTAAGTGATTGTTTGCAGGTGTGCTTGCTGTGTCACCACAGTCTTACACCTGCTTCATGATACCCGCTCATCACAATAGCCCATGAATTTCCCCACCTCTTGGCCAGATGCCACCCATTTTAGAGAAAGTCTAACTTTCTGAGGTAACTTGGATGATCCCCCACGGAAAATCCCTCATCTGCCTCACAACCACCGTCAAGGACTGAAATTGAAGCCCCCTCCCAAGGACTGAGACTGAGACCCTTAAAATTGCAACACAGGGGCGCTGGCCTGACTGAAGCGGGATGTCTGCCAAGTGTTGCCTGCAGATGTGTTTGCTGGACCAAGACTGGTTTCCCATAGAAACCAGTCCTGAAACAATGGGTCCTGAACTGGACTGTCTGTACTTGTTCTCTACGGACTTATTCTCCATTGTCCTGTACCTGTTCCCCTCCCGGCGGACGACTATAAAAGACCCCTGAGTTAGCCAAAGACTTTGAGATTCTCCCCGACGTGACAAGACGGATCTATTGGCCAGACCATGAGAATTTCATCTCTCCATTGGTAGCTATATTCCCCCTTCTCTTTTTCTCCCTCTCTCTATCCTTTATCTCCTTTATAATCCTTCTATTGCATTTGCTGTGGGCACTCAATAAAAGGTGCATTTGTTTTGATTAATACTGAAATCCACTTCATGTGTGGTTTTTGCACTCTGAGATCAGTTAACGAACCATCACAACCCCCGCTTGTACTAGCTGATTGTGACATTAAATTGGCATAACGGACAGGATTCTGACAGACAGAGGAGTTTGCAGGGTTGTGTGTAGTTTGTAATAGGGGAAGGACGTTTCATTCCAGCAAGGGGGGTGACTTGAATTTCCCACAAATTGCACACGCCTAGGTGAAAAGCACCCCCATACTCAATTGAGGGCCATCTTCAGGATTTTACAAAAGATCTCATAGTGCAAAAGGGGAAACTGTTTTTGTGTAATACTGAAATCCCCTCTGTGTTGTTTTTTGCACTCTGAGATCAGTTAACGAACCATCACGACCCCCGCTTGTACTAGCAGATCGTGACAAGTGCCATAATGTAAAGTAGTTAGTGATCATATTTTATTATAAAGAATGACAGAAAATGTGTGTTAGGTTCCTGAGATGGCACTGAGAAAATACATCAGCCATATATCTTGATCTTAGTTATAAAATTCAGGTTTTCTTTTTTCTGTCACCTCTTTTTCAGAACACTTCATTAAAAATCAGCAATCTGAGGGATTACCATAGGGTGAACTGGCAAAGGCAAAAGTGATTTATAGTGTCTCTTGTTGAGCAGTTTGGTCAAAGACCACAACATCTTGGCTCACTCACATCTGATTTCTTCTGCTTGAAATATGCTACCTAACCAAGGTCTTAAAAAATATAATCTGCAGTTGTGAGCAGAACTGCTGTCCTGTAGGTGGGATACAAAGTAAGCAGATTGTGCTCTTCAGAATTAAGCTTTTATTGATGACTGACTCCCACCAAAAAATGTGCATGTAAAAGGAACAGGAGCAGAAAAGTGTCTAGTTTTTTCAGCTGTTGGCCTTCCCTCTGAGGACCCTTCTTTTCCAACAGTAAATCTATCAAGATTAATTACTTTGCTACATGGAAGACTCTTTAGACTTTAGTGGAAGCCAGAAGGACCATACTAATCTCGCTGCAATGCTGCTTTGTTCAGGCTCTTGCTACAGAAGAGGAAGGCACTAGCGCAAGTTACTGGCCAGGAGGACCAAAAAAGATGCTGTTTGTACATCCAGCAGAGTAAAAAGTGGACAAGTCAGATAAATTATACCAAGGTCTATGTAAAAGACCTCTAAACAGGGTTTTCTTTATTTTTCTTGTACTTAAGTGTACTTAAGCATTGTGGGGACTACTTCATAATTGTGTTGCATTTCTTACTGCTGTCCAAAAGTACATCTGTTCTGAAGTATTGGCCTTTAAGGAAACTTACTTTGGTACCTGGTGAATTGTGGAATCATGTCCAGTCGGGATAAATAGTAGTCTTGCCTCAGTAGCATATACAGAAGATATCAACCTGAGGCCATGGGAAACAGGATACTGGGGGGGGGACACTAGCCAGGTGATGGCAAGAAGAGTGAGGTCATGGGAATTAGTAGTATGGTAATAGAACTATTCTATATTTGGTCAGGTTTCTGGTTCTTGTTCTCAGTTGGTTCGGCACCTGTTACATATAAGGTCATGTTCCAAGTTCGCCTTCGTGATTGGACCCTTGCCCTCAAAAGACCCCTATACCTGGTTGCGGGGTCACGCCCCCTGGGTCTATGGATCTTGCCCCCGTACTCTGCAGTTTTCTATGTTTGTTATTTTGTTATTAAAGTCTTTATTTTCGGGCAAGACCATTGTTCCCGTCCCTTATTTGCCAGTTCCCCTGGCAAAGCCAAACAAGGGGTCGCAGTGAGCACAAGACTGTGATAGTGACTGGTTAGTGTGCTATGCTGCTGCAAATATATATTGTTAAAGGCTGTAGGTACAGCAGAGATTTTTACAACCCCAGACAGTAGCCATCAAACTTGGTAGAGTCTGAAAAGTAGTGGCTAGAGGAGAAATAGAGAATTTGACCGATATCTAGAAAGCTATGAAAGGTGGTATTTTCTCCCAAGTTGCAAAGATAGACCCTTTTATGGTCATCCAGGTTCTCTGAAAGAGCTAATGTTATATTATTCACCAAAAAAGCTTGCCTGTCTCCTATTTTGAACAAAATCAGTTTGTATGTCTGAATGGTTTCAGTGCAGAAAAGTAAGAGGTGTGGGTAAAGGGAATTTGAGAAAGGAAGAGTTGCCAAATATGCAGGAGAAAAGGAAAGGAAAATTGTGAATCAATGAAAAATAAAATGAGCACAAACAGTCTTTCCTGCTGGCATATGAAAAGGGGAGATTTCCCCAAACCACCAGCATTTGATTTGCCTGTCAACGCCTCAGGAAAGCCAAGACCCTTATGCCTGACCAGTCTGTCAACATCCTGTTAAGTGGACCCTTCACAGAGCAGTCCTGCTGGATCAGAGGGCAGCTGTACTGACTTGTTCAGGGTCACATGCTGACATAGAGACCCCTTCCAGGCCTCCACACCTTTATCCGAGTATGTTACCTGCTGCCGGTGACTGCCAGTGCCTTTGAAGGACTCACGCTAACAGTTTATGGAATAATACTTTATTAATAAAATTGTGGCAGGTTAAGGTTTAAGGATTGCCAGTGACAGTATCTGACTGCAAAAATGTATTCAAAGCAATATACAGATAAGCTCTAATCCCTAACAAAAGCGGGCTCAAGATAATGATGCAGCGTGCACTGAGTACGGGTCTTACCCAATACACATCCCTATGGGGGAGAAGACAGGTTCAGACCATTGACTGATCCCAAAAGTTATGATGGAGTCTTTCCTGACTTCTTCCCATTCTTAACTTACTTTGTACTATTTCTTTGTGCTTAGGTGGATCTTGAGTGACTCTAGTCATACATCATGCTCAGTTGAGGGGTGATCATATCTTGGAGCTGGGTAACTTTGGGATGGAGGTGTGCATCAGTATTGCATCTGAGGAAAGTGATTTCATCATGGTTACTGGTTCAACAGCAGGACATCCTCTTTCATCTCTGTTGGTTGACATCTGCTGTGTGGCTTATCAGCAAAAAGTATTAGTTGGTTGAAAATGGCTGAATGCCAGGCACACACCAAAGCTGCTCTCTCACTCCCCTCCACAGCTGGACAGGGGAGAGAAAATATAACAAAGGGTTCATGAGTTTAGATAAGGACCAGGAGAGATCATTCATCAAATGCCATCATGGTCAAAACAGGCCCTAATTAGAGATATTAATTGAATTTATTACTAACAAAATCAGAGCAGGATAATGAAAAGTAAAATAAGCCCTTAGAAACACCTTCCCCCCACCCCTCCCTCCTTCCAACTCCACCTCTTACCTCAGCAGTGCAAGGAGACAAGGAATGGGAGCTATGGTCAATTCATCACCCATGGCTTCTTCTACTGCTCAGGGAGAGGAGTCGTTTCCCTGCTGCACTGTGGGGTCCCTCCCACAGAAGACAGTTCTCTGTGAACTTCTCCAATGTGAGTCCATTTCATGAGCAACAGATCTCTATGACCTGCAAGTCCATCCCACAGGTTACAGTCCTCCCCAGACTGCTGCAGCATGGGTCACTCTTCTATGGGGTGCAGACCTTCAAAGACAGGCTGCTCCAACATGGACTTCTCTCTCCACTGACCTCCCACAGGGTCACAGCTTCCTTTCTGGCATCCACCAGCTCCAGCATGGGTCTCCTTCACAGGCTGCAGGTAGATCTGCATCCTCATGGATTTCCATGGGCTGCAGTGGGACAGCTGTTTCACCACGGTCTTCACCACAGGCTGCAGAGGAATCCCAGCTCCAGTGCCTGGAGCACTTCCTCCCCCTTCTTCTCCACTGACCTTGGTGTCTGCATAGTTTTTCCTCTCACGTGTTCTCACCCTGCTCTTTTCTGGCTGCAATTACAGCTGTGCAATCACTTTTTATCTTTCTCTCTTCTTAAATATGTTGTCCTGGAGGCATTGCTGCCATTTCTAATTGGCCCAGCCTTGGCCAGCAACATGTCTGTCTTTGGAACTGTCAGGGATTGGCTCTGCCAGACACAAAGGAAGATTCTAGCAGCTTCTCACAGAAGCCACCCCTGTAACCTTCCCTGCTACCAAAACCTGGCCATGCAAACCCAATACAAAGTACCACCAAGATCCCTCCCTTACAAGGATTTCAACAGACCTTGGCCACGATTTCTCAACTTGCCTGCACCATCTATTTAGTCCTCCTTAGATTGTGTGTGGGAAGTCAGACATGCTGACTGCATTCCATCAAGTGAGTAGCAACTGCATTTCCCCCTATAATTTCCATACTGTTGTGCAGAAAATCATGCTATGAAAAGCCAGTGCCCATAAAAGGAGATAGGGGAGTCCTGCAACTTTATTCGAATAAAGGGAGAGAGTCCACTGGGGCACACACCTGTGGGGTTTTCTCTCTCTCTCTCTTGGTTTCCGAGGGCACAGCTTCCTTTTATCCTAAACTCCCAGCCGCATGTTGTCCTCTTCCTTTCCCCATTGGCTGAGGTACTACGAAGGTACAGCCTTCCCCAACCACCTACAACATATTCCCCCCTTAAAAAAGGTCACTTTCCCCCAAAGTTCAGAAACTCACACTTGTGCAAACCCATCTGTCTGTTTCAGGAGTCAAACTGTCTGGGTTCTGTAACAAACCTGCAGCTTGAAGTTGGTAGAGACATTAAGACCCATTTCAAAGACATTACCATGTTGTCGTTGAGTTAGGGATGGCAGAATGAGCGACACATAGACTCTAGGTGTCTTCAGAAGGCATTAAGTGAGCTTTATTACAAATTCCCCATATTTATAAGCAGGATCATTCACCCAGAACCTGATTGGTCCTTAAAACAACACCTTTCACACCATAGGTTGATTAGGAACAGCACCTTCTTGTACATCTCTTTCCATAAACATCATGTACTCACATTCCATGTGTTCACAAACAGCAGGTGCACAGACCGAGGTAAGAATTGCTTTAATTCTTTCTCATAGCATTCTCACAGCTTTCCCAGAATGATGCCTGGGAAAGCTATCTGTTTGGCTCTCTGACCAACTTGTCGCATCCACACGTCTCCCTTTTTGTTTAAAGTGGAAGGCAGCGTTTGTAATCCTCTGTGGGGCCCCTTGCAGGAAGGAGAACAAACACAGTTCCAGAGGTTCCTTTAGCAATTTGCTGGTTATCAATCAGAACCTCAATCTGACGCTGACTTAGAATGGTCAGGGAGACTCTCCAACACATACCATTGAAATCTTTACAATCTAGCCTTGTTCCTTCTTATAAGAAATCCTTACTAATTCTAAGACAGTAACACACATCATTAGCCTGCTCAAGGATCGGGCAGTCTAACTTGTCAACAACCCTTTTCCAGAAACAAAGAAAAAGAATGCTTATTCCCTACTCGTAGAGGGATCATCTGATGGAGGATCAGCATCTTGATCATCGTTCAAAGGTTGCCTGTTGGCCACATTCTTTTTTTGGTGTCGCAAGTCAGGGTGAACACACCTTGCAGGTATTCACCGTAACCCAGTATCTGTGGAAACACATGCATACTTGCAACCCCAAGTGATAAGTTCGTATGGGCCCTCCCACTTATTAATGGTTAGGTCCCATATCTGGACTTTCGCTCGAGGCAGGTGCATCTCACCTGAAGACTGCAACGAGAAAAAGTGATTTAGAATGACAGTATTGTTTGAATTTTGTAGCCCTGTAAGATGATTAATTGTACATAGAGCTTTTTCCAATTGTCTGTGCAGGGTTTCTGCAGTCATTCCCCTTTTTTGTTTTTCCAGAACATGCTTTAAAGTACCATGAGCGTGTTCAACAATGGCTTGACCAGTTGGAGCATGTGGAATACCAAGTTTATGAGACTCCCCATAAGGGCAAAAAATGCCGTGTCTTTTGCAAGACGTAGGCGGGGCCATTATCAGTTTTCACAGAAGAAGGTATACCCAAGACTGAAAAAGCCATCCTCCAATGGGCAATCACGTCACGACCCTTTTCTCCAGTATGAGCAGATGCCCACATATCAGAGGAGAAAGTGTCAATAGACACGTGCACATACTTAAGTTGGCCAAATTCGGCAATATGAGTGACATCTGTTTGCCAAAGCTGCAAGGCTTTTAGGCCTCTGGGGTTCACCCACACTGGTAAAGGTGCAGCAAGCCCATGACAGTCAGCGCAAGAACTGATGATGTCAAGAGCTTCAGTTGGCATTAAGTGAAATTGTTTCTGCAGGGTACGTGCACTTTGATGGAAAAATCATGTGACACCTTGGCTTGCGCAATCTTGTCAGGCTGAGGCCCTACCCATGCAGGGTTAGCCAACCTGTCAGCCCTGGCATTACCTTCTGTTATGAAACCTGGCAAATTGGTGTGACTCCGAATGTGCAAGATGTAATACGAATGAACTCGGGTCTGAATTGCACACCACAAAGTTTTCAGTAACTGAAACAAAACTGCGTTATTGACTTCTTTCAGAAGTGAACAATCCAAACATTTGGTTATGTCTGTGACATAAGCAGAATCAGTGACCAAGTTCAGAGGCACCTGAGAAAATTTCTGAAATGCCATGACAACAACCTTTAATTCAACCAATTGGGCCAAGCCTGACTCATGGCCGTCCAGCACTTGCCACCCAGATTCATCCTTCCAAGTAACAATGGGTTTCCCTGTTTTTCCTGAGCCATCAGTGAAGACAGTGGGTCCTCTCACCGGCATCTGACTATTTTTTGGCCACAAAGATAGATTGGTTGATTTTGCCAACTGCAATAACTTATGACATGGCAGATGATAGGCAATCTGCCCTGAAAAGTTTTGCAGTGCACTTTGCAAAGGAACACTGTTAATGAAACTCCATTCAAAGTCTTCCTGCTGTATTGCAAGAACAATTTTGCGGGATCAGCTGCCATTAATTACATGGCATTTGATTATCAAATGAGCAATCAATTCAAACAATGTGGGTGCTGTCTTTTTTTGGTTGATGGGGCAAGAAGACCCATTCCAAAATGTGCAAAGGATCGAACCATTTTTCACTCCATTGGCCAGTGATACCTGTAGGATGAAAATCTGAATCAGTAATGAAAACCATGATATCAATGGAAGGATCTACTCGATAAACCTGATGAGCAGAAATAGCTTGTTGGACTTCCTACAGTGCTTGTCGTGCCTCAGGAGTCAATTTCCAAGGTGAATTCAGATCAGGGTTCTCATTTAAAATGCTAAGCAACAGGGACAATTGTGCTGTGGTTAGCTCCAAATAAGGACGTAACCAACTGGTGGTACCCAGCAATTTCTGGGCATCATTCAGAGTCTTAATAGAATCCATGAATTGCACCTCTTTTTTTATTTTTCGTTTTTTTTTTCTTTTTTTTTGTTATTGTTGTTGTTATATTGTCACTTTATTATTAAAATTAATATATATTTTAGTTATATATAGATAATGGTAGTAATATTTAGTAAAGAGTGATATTTATATATAGGTTTTACGTAATAATTAGATTTTTTTGAGGTATATGGTGTTGTTTTATTTTTTTGGTATAATTTATTATGTCTAATTTGGTTTCTGAATAAAGATAATTTTATGGATGGGCTTGTATTTGGGGTAGAATTTATTTAAATTGGGAGGTTTTGGGGGTTTTTTATGAATTTTTGATATGTATTATTGGGATTTTGTTTTTGTTTATTATATGTAGGGGTTTTAGATTGGGTAGGGTTTATTTTGTTGGTAGAGTTTTGGCTGTTAATTAATTAGCTGGTTTTTGTTAGGTATTATTTTTGATTTGCTGGAGTACTTGTGTAATAACAACTGAAGAAAGCCACAAGACTAGCAGTCTGAATAAAGAAGATGTATAAGCAGTTAGAAAATAAAAGGCAGGATCCTGAAGAGACATGTCTTTTGGGTGATCACACAAAGAGATAATAAAACATATGCAAGCCGGCTGTAAATACTATAACAATACCTTATAAATAATTCTTATCACAAAAATCAGTGAATTCACAGTATATAATCAATATATCAGCAGCAAGTATTTGAAGGGGTCAAGACAACATTTTTCAAACATTCATGTCATATTAAGAACAGTCTTGAAAGATTTTTTAATTTAACTTTTTAAAGGTGGTTTTTATTATTGTGAGTATATAGTGTTTATTTTGTTGTGTTTGGGGTAGTGTGATGCAATTAATTTTTTAGGTTTTTTCATATTTATATTTAGATTATTGTTTATTATATTAAAGGGGTTTTAGTTGTTTGGTTTGTTTGATTATAGCATATGTTTTATAGTTATGGATAATTTGTAAAATGTTGTTTATAGTTAGAATTATTTTTGGTTTTGTGTTTATTTATAGGTAGTATTTTTATTTTGATGATTTGAGGTATTGAGTTTATTTAGTCAGGGATAATTTTTTGTGTTGTTAATTTTTTATTTTTGATATTTTAATTTTTTTAGTTTGATTTATTTGTTGATTGTTTTGGTGTCTTTTATTAGTTTTAATTTTGAGGATATGGGTATTTATAGGGTGAATTCTTCTTTTCGGTTTATTTTTATGATGTGATAGAAATTGTTAGTGAAAAGTGTGTAGTGTGTTTCTTTAGTTGGTAGCTGATTGTATGGTGGAGTTTCTTTAGTATGTGTTATTTGTTTTTGTTTTTCTTTGTTAGTGAGATTAAAGATTTTATATTTTGGTTAGTTTGTAATTATTATTTTTTCTAAGAAGCTGGAACAACCACCCAACTCTTCCCTGTGTTCCCCCCCCCCCAACCCCCGCCCCATCTATGGTGTTGATAATTCCATTCTCGGGCATCCTCATCTTCTATAGCAAGTCCCAATTCCCCATTTCCAGAGCTCTCAATTTGACAGATTCCCAAAAACGTCCCGGGTGCTTTGGTCGCACGGTCACCTGACACGGCGGCAGAGTCCACAGGTGGTTCTGGGGCGATCTCGGAGCACGTCGGTGTTCGCGCTCAGCTGCCAGGCCACCTCCCCGCTGCGGGACACGTCTATCTTCTTCCGTGTCACTGTCCGCGTCCCGCGGCAACGGCACACGGGACAGCCTGAAGGAGGCGGGGGAGGGCGGGCCAGCTGGAAACGCCGAGGCGAAGGGGGATAGCCATGGCGAGCACTGCGGATGGCGGCGACGAAACGGCAGAAGGCACGGCTCCCGCAGTTCTTCATGCGGCGGGGGGAGGAGGTGGTGCAGCCGCTTGCGCTGACCCCTCAAATGGGAACGGAGGGGTTGAAGGGACAGCGGCTCCGGCCGCGTCACCTGTCTGCGGTGGGTGCCTCCTGCGATGCAGAGGAAGGAGGGGCCGAAGAGGGGAACGAAGCTGTCTGCCGCAAAGGCTCCCCTGTCGCCACTGGAGACGCAGAGAGAGGAGAGGCTGGGCGGGGCAACGAAGGTGTCTACCACAAAGGCTCCGCCGCAGCCACTTGAGACGCAGAGAGAAGGAGCAGGGGGCGCGAACGGAGGAGAACGCTCGGCGATTTCCGGCTGGGGCTCTCATGGGGAGAGGGACACCTCAGGAGAACGCAATCTCACGGCGAGGGAGAGATTTTACGAGCAATGTTGGTGTCTCTCAGGCGTCGGGGCGAAGCTGAGGGAGCCCCTTCAGCCCCGCCGCCCTCCGGCATGTCAGTGTCCATAGAAGGATCGTCCTTGCCCTCTGACTCCCCCATATCCGTATCGGCCTCCCCCGGGATCCAGTACTGTTCTGATACAGCAATTCTCATGAGCGGTAATGCGTCCTTCCACACAAAAAGGATAATTTATTAGTCTGTAGAGGTTTGATACCCCATCTTGAAGGGAACCTCTTCCCAGCAGCCTGTCTAAGCAGTGGTTTGATCAGGAACATAAACTCGCGTGCTGGGGACCCGTCCTAAGTAGCGTCTAGGCTGGTTCCACTACCCGTGGTAACAAAAGACCAGCCCCCTCTGGGAGGGAGCGGGGAAAATCACCGTACCTATCGTTTCGGAGGACGGAGGGCAATTCCGAATCTTCAGTCTCGGCTGCAATGACGTCGGAGATAACCGGACTCCTGTTCGTCAGTCTCGGCTGCACAGAACGGCGGGGTCCACCAGATGTCGCTCTTGTATTAAGGACCGATGAATGAAGCGACACAGACGCCTAGGTTCTCAGAAGGGATAATGCGAAGTTTATTAGACTTACATTCTTTTATAGACAATTCCGACAAAGATGGACCTGACTGGTCCTTAATCAACACTCCTCATACCATTGGCTAATTAGGAACCACACCCTTGTCGTAAACATCTTTACAAGTAAACAATGCTTTCAAAACACCAGCTACAAAGATTAAGGATTGTTTTAATTCTTTCTCTGAACTTTCTCAAAACTTCACAGACCAATGCCTGGGAAAGTTTATCTGACTATTTTACCAGACTGTCAGCATCCTCATCCCTCTGCTTTTGTTGTGGTCTTGTCTTGACCCTGACCAAAGCATGCGTCAAAAGATTTTGTGGCCTGCAGCATTTAGATCAATCTCATTGATTTTAATAGAGCTGTTGTGTTTTATTATGTTCTAACTTGTCCTGGGGTGACTTTATGATGTTGAATTGTATCCCCATTCATCTGTTTAGCCCAGAAATAAGTTTTGCACCTTTAAAACTAGACCTGAGAGTGAAGAGGGGGAGAAGGAGAAGCGGTAGAATGTCTGAGGCCGTTTTATTCAAAACCATTAGAGATAAGAGCTTTCCTTCTCACAGACTATGTTGTCTGCAGTACAAACATGCCGGAGAGAACTCTCCTTTGCTTTCAGTTAGTTTAATTTTTTTTTTTTTTTTTTTTTTTGCTAGCTGATGCAGAGAAGTTTGCTGGACTGTGGTTTTTATTTTTCTTGGAACTGTTCAAACCTGCTCTGGACTGAAAACCCAGAAAAAGCATTGGGAGCTCACACCTATGGCCTACCATGGCCCAGAACACTGCATTTTGCAGCGCAAGAAGAACTGATAAGAGACTGAGCAAGATGACCTATACCCCATGAAAATGACTTTCTGAATTTGCCATCCCTTCAGAACAGCAAGAGGTTTTATTGTTTAATATTGTTCATTTTTTAAATGCTTGTGAATATTTTGCTTGTTAAATAAACACTTTTTTGCACTTTTCTCCAAGGAAATATTTTCCTGAACCAGTTGGGGGAGGGGCCGCTTGAATTTGCTTTCTAGAGGGAACCCATTTGGAGGTTTCCTCCCAAATTTGCCCTAAACCAGGACAAATACATTTTTTGGCTCCCAGCATGTGGCTCAACAAAGCGGAAAAAAACCTGTACTGATTGCATTTTGCTTGTACTTACTCTGTATTGGGATAAAGAAGTCAGTAGCCATGTTGCATGAATTCATAATGTCTCTCTGGGTGGAGGCCTTTGTGTGTGTCATGGTTTGACGCTGGCGCAATGCCAGTGCCCCCATGAAAATACATTCACCCTGGTTTCTGTTGTGAGATGTGACCAGGAATAAGCAAAGCAGGCCCCCACTTAGAAATAAAGAAAACTTTATTAACTAAACTACAAGTCTAAGTAGAAAGAAACACACAGGGAAAATGAAAACCTTCCAAAACCATTTCCTCCTCCCCCCACCAAATTTCCAATACATCTTTCCCCCAAATCACCAACTCTCAGTCCATCACCACTCTTTAGATAATCAATTCTCAGTTCATCAAGAGGAGAGGAGTCTTTCTTGTGCCATAGGCTTCCCCAGGAAACACCGTTGAAACCTCGTGTGTTTCCATGTCACTCGTGGCACCGCCCGGAGAACATCTGCCATCATGACCTCTTCCTTCCATGTCCAGTGCTCTCACCACTGCACATGGACCAGAGGTGCTTCTAGAGTTGTCCTTTTAAGGATGCTTTGTCCTGTTCCAAAAAGAGCACAGTCTCACCTTTGGGACACCTGTCCCCCCCAAATTTCACCCCCTTGGGCCGAGGGGTCTCAACACTGAACCCTCTTGGCTCTGAGTCATTGCCTCCCCCTGGATGCAGTCTCTGTGTCACAAGGAACATGGTTCTGTCCATGGCTATAACAAGAAGAGTCCAGCTAAAGCCACTCCATCATCTCTTCCCACCTAAGATTCTTCTTTACTCTTCTGCATCTTTCACTTGCCCAGACCTTCACACTTGCACATTTCCTTCTTCCATTTCATCTCTATCTCTCTTCTAGGAAAGGTTAATGTTCTTCAAAGTTTTCATTGTCCAAAAAAAGGGTTAAAAGCTCCCACAAGCGGCCAGACACCTTCTCACTGCACCCCCCTCCCCCTTTCTTCTCCTTCTCGGCTGTGCTGCCGGCACATGTTATCAAGTTTCAAGGTAGCACAGTCCAGGCACAGGCTGTACTCTCTTACTCTCCTGGGGGGGGCTGCCCGATGCCTCCTGGTGCTTCTCCCACCCTTCCATCCTTGGGGCCTCTTCACCTCCCATCTCTGTCCAAGGCCCAGCCTACCTCACCCGGCCGCATGGCTTCCCCTCCCCCGCCCAGCAGCAGCAGCTGGACAGGGGAGAGATCCAAACTCTTTCCCCGCCGGAACCCAAGAGGGCTTCCCCGGGGAGTGCTCTGCTTTTTATCCCTGTGTTCTCAGAGGCGTATCCAATGTCCCCAATGGCCACACCAGGTGCCAATATTCAAATCTGAACACCTATTGGCCTGACCACTTGATATCCCAGAAAACTTACTTCCTCTCAAACCACGACAGGGGTGGAATGTCCTGGGGTGACTTTATGATGCTGAATTGTATCCCCATTCATATGTTTAGCCCAGAAATAAGTTTTGCACCTTTAAAACTAGATCTGAGAGTGAAGGGGAGGAGAAGCGGTAGAATGTCTGAGGCAGTTGTATTAAAAAACATTAGAGATAAGAGCTTTCCTTCTCACAGACTGTGTTGTCTGCAACACATATATGGGTTAAGAGCTCTCTGTGGGGACCCTGGGGGACATTCCCTGGGTTGGGGAGACACAAGAAGCTTCCCTCAAAAAGCTGTTAAGACTCCATTGGCTCCTTCCCCTGTTCCTATGTCCCTGTTCCTATGGCCCTCCCTATTCCCTGACTGGCCCTTATCTTTGTACTGCCCCGAGACCAGGTTCACCCCTGGGGTCCCTCGGGAGAGGGAAAACCTGGACCCTCCATTTGTGTGTGCCTGGGACCTGAACATCTTACCGGGCAGCTGAATAAAACATCTGTGGATACCATGCAAAGGCCCTTTTTGCTTCCTTACCCTGGACTTTACAAGCATCAATTCAGGCTGCAACAGCTCTCCTTTGCTTTTAGTTAGTTTTTTGCTAGCTGATGCAGAGAAGTTCCCCAGACTGTGGTTTTTATTTTTCTTGGAACTGTTCAAACCTGCTCTGGACTGAAAACCCAGAAAAAACACTGGGAGTTCACACCTGTGGCCCAGTAGATTAAGATTAAAAGATTAAATTAGAATTTAAAGACCAGAAATCAGGAATTAATTTATTTTTTAATTTCTGTAGTCTAACAGAAATCAAGCTGGGAAAATAGGACACCAAGCAAGCAAGGAGAAATCCCCTGGGGGAAAGGGAAGCAGGAAAACATCAATAGATATACCTCCAGATAGCCCCCTAAAGGTAAAATTGGCACAGGGTGAACATAACCTAACATGAAGAATAAAATTAAAATTATACCTTATTGTATGATAGAATAAACTAAAATGAAAATAAGATTTAATCATTTATATTAGCGAAAGTACAGGTCCTTTTAGGGGTAGATATGCCAAGCTTTAAATATTCATGTGAATACTAAGGAACTATTTAGCCTAGAAGAAAGTGATTATGCAGCCTATTGGAAGGGGGAGGCTTCTTTAAAAGCAAAGGAAAGACTAGGATCTCTTAAATCTTCTGTCCCCTCCATATCCGCCAGTACCTATTGTACCCCCTTTACTCCCTGACGGACCTAATCAAAATACCAGGGGAAGAGTGGTCCAACGAAATGAATCGAAAAATGAGAACCAAGCAGTGGGACAATATCCCCTTCAGGAAGTACCACTGGGAGAAGCACACAAGGGAATCGGGTTTGTAACTGCCCCACTTAATTACTCCAAAGTGAGAACATTTAAAAAATAATTAAAAGGTCTGCTAGAAGACCCTCTTAAACTATCAGAACAAGTAGACCAATTTTTGGGACCCAATGTTTATACCTAAGATGAAATGCAATCTATAATAAACCTTTTGTTTACACCCGAAGAAAAACAAATGATCCTAGCAGCAGGTATGTGTCCTAGGGTGATGTTATGATGCTTGTATCCCCAATCGGGTGTTCTGTTTATGCTGGATGTTATATTCTGTGCTTTCAAGACTGGCTCTGACAGTGAAGGTGGGGAGAAGAAGAAGCACGGAGTTTCGTTATCAGCTGCACTCTCCCCCACAGTCTGCTGGAACACAGAACTCCATTGTTGTTGTCTGGGCACGGACGGGGCAGAACAGAGCGCTCCTTTGCTTTTTAGTTAGTTTAGCTAGCTGAGGCAGAGAAGGTTTCCCTGGATTGCTTTTCTTTCCCTTTTCTTGGAACCGTTCAAACCTGCTCCGGACTGGGACCCGGGGAAACACCAAGAGCTCGCACTTTGTGGCCTACTGGGGTCTACTCTGGGCAGCAGCCTTTCCCAGTGCTGGAGGGACTGATAACAGAGTGACCACCCCCAGGAGAGACTTTTGGAATTTGTCATCTCTTCAGAGCAGTGAATGAGTTTTGTCATCTGGTATTGTTCATTTCTTGTGCTGGGGAGTGCTTGGCCCATTAAATAAACAGTTTTTATTCCACTTCTCTCTGAGGAAATTCTTCCTGAAACGGCTGGAGGGAGTGGCCATGTGGGTTTGCTTTCTGGGGGGGCCCTTTTGGAGGTTTTCTCCCAAATTTGCCATAAACCAGGACAGTATGCAAATATGAGAAAGAACATACACACAGACTCCCTGAGGATCAGAAAATACCCTTGCAATGCCCTAATTAGGATCACAATAACCCCAGGGAAAGGCAAAACATGAAAGATTATAGAACATTAATAGTCAGGGGAATTAGAGAAGCTGCTCCATGAACTCAGAATGCCCATAAGGCATTTACTGAACAACAAAAAAAAAGAAGAGACCCCAACTGAGTGGCTGGAGAGATTAAGAAAAAATATGAGACAATATTCAGATATACACTCTGATATAGTAGCTAGAAAAGCTTTAAAGGTAACTTTTGTCACTCATGCCTGGCCAGATATAAGAAAAAAGCTAGAAAAATTAGATGAATGACAAGATAAGAGATCAAATACCCTGTTAAAGGAATCACAAAAAATATATGTCCAAAGAAGTGAAGAGAAAGCAAAGGCAAAAGCTAAAATAATGGCAACTTCTACTGCCGAGAGGAACCAGCATATAAGGACCCACTCTCGTAACTGAGACCCCAATTGAGGCAAAATAAATGGAACGAGGGGGAAGATCATAGAATCACAGAATCGCTAGGTTGGAAGAGACCTTCAATATCATCGAGTCCAACCCATGCCCTAACACCTCAACTAAACTATGGCACCGAGTGCCACATCCAGTCTTTTTTTTAAATGCATCAAGGGATGGTGACTCCACCACCTCCCCAGGCAGATCACTTCTGTACTCTATCACTCTTTCAGTAAAAAGTTTTTCCTAATATCCAACCTATATTTCCCTTGGAGCAGCTGAAGACTGTGTCCTCTTGTTCTGTCAGTTGCTGCCTGGAAAAAGAGATCACCCCCCCCCTCACTACAATCACCTTTCAGGTAGTTGTAGAGAGTAATAAGGTCACCTCTGAATCTCCTTTTCTCCAGGCTAAACAATCCCAGCTCCCTCAGTCCCTCCTCATAGGGCTTGTGTTCCAAGCCCCTCACCAACTTTGTTGCCATCCTCTGGATGCATTCAAGCGTCTTAACATCCTTCCCAATCCGAGGGGCCCAGAACTGGACACAGTACTCAAGGTGCAGCCTCACCAGTGCCGAGTACAGGGGAAGGATGACTTCCCTGGTCCTGCTGGCCTCACTATTCCTGATACAGACCAGGATGACATTGGCCTTCTTAGCCACCAGGGCACACTGCTTGCTCATGTTCAGTCAGCTGTCAACCAGTACCCCCAAGTCCCTTTCCGCCTGGGCACTGTCCAGCCATACTGTCCCCAGCCTATAATGCTGCAGGGGGTTATTGTGGCCCAAATGCAGGACTCGGAACTTGAACCTATTAAACTTCATCTTATTGGACTCTATCCATTCATACAAATGTTCCAGGTCTCTCTGCAGAGCCCTCCTAGCTTCCAACAGATTGACACACTATCCCAGCTAAGTGTCGTCTGCAAATTTACTAATGGTAGACTCAACACCCTCATCCATGTCAGGGGTTGAAACAGGGGGTTGGAAATTTACCCTGGGGTAGAAACCAATTTTGGGGGTTTTGTTTAGTCTTTTAACTTGTGTGCTCACAAAAAGGCATGCAGAGAGAACAGAGGAGACTCAAGGCTACTTAGAAAGGAATGCAACCATCCAAGATGAAGAGAGATAAGAAGGGGGCCCTCACTGACCTTGAAACTGAAGCAGACAAAAAAACTGAATCTGGGTTAGAAACACCACATTACAACTACATGACTGAAAAACTTTGCAGGCTCATAAAATTGATAAGACAGTTTAATGCATATGCATATGTCTTTTATGCGTATGCAACAGGTTAGGGGATAAAGTAGACTTGGGAATTTTTGGGGGTGCGCATGTCCTTGGGGAGCATGTGTCCAGCGCTGAAATAAATCCTACTGGCTTTACAACTTTTACAAGTTGTGAAGTTTTTTTTTTCTGCAAATCATCAATAAAAATATTGAACAGAACTGGACTCAGCACAGACCCCTGAGGGACACTACTAGTGACTGGCTGCCAGTTGGATGCAGCACTGTTCACCACCACTCTCTCGGCTTGGCCATCCAGCCAGTTCTTAACCCAGTAAAGAGTGGTCCTGTCCAAGCTGTGAGTTGCCAGCTTTTCCAGGAGTATGCTGTGGGAGCCAGTGTCAAAGGCCTTGCTGAAGTCCGAATAGACAACATCCACAGCCTTTCCTGCATCCACCAGGTGGGTCACCTGATCATAAAAAGAGACCAGGTTGGTCAAACATGACCTACCCCTCCTAAACCCATGATGGCTGGGTCTGATACTCTGGCCATCCTGTAAGTGCTGCATGATGACACTCAGTATAAACTGTTCCATTACCTTACTGGGTACTGTGGTAAGGCAAATTGGTCTATAATTACCAGGATCCTCCTTCCCAACCTTTTTGTGAATGGGCATCACATTGGCCAACTTCCAGTCATCTGGAACCTCACCAATGAGCCAAGACTGTTATTAAACGATGGAGAGTGGCTTCACTGGCTCATCTGCCAGCTCCCTCATCACCCTGGGATGGATCCCATCTGGTTCCATAGATTTATGAACATCCAAGCGGCTCAGCAGTTTTCTGACTGCCTCCTCCTGGATAACAGGAAGACCATTCTTCTCCCTGACACCATCTATCATCCCAGGAGGACAGTTGTCCTGGGGACAAGCCATGTTCCCACTAAAGACTGAGGCAAAGAAGGCGTTGAACACATGCGTCTTCTCATCTGCAGTTACGAAGTCCCCTCCCTCATCCAACAGAGAACTGAGGTTGGTCTTACTCTTCCTTTTGCCATTAATATATTTATAAAAACATTTTTTATTATCTTTTACAAAATTGCCAAATTATTTTTGAACTGAGCTTTGGCCTCCCTAATTTTTTCCTACATGCCCTAGCAACTCCCTTAAATATTTCCTGAGAGACCTGACCCTCCTTTCAAAGATGATACATCCTCTTTTTATTCCTAAGTTCCTTCAAAACCTCCTTGCCCATCCAGCCTGGACGTTTGCCTCGTCGACTCATTTTTTGGCACACAGGGACAGTCTGTTCCTGTGCCCTCAAGATCTCAGTTTTGAAGCACGCCCACCTTTCCTGAACTCCTTTGTTTTTAAGGACTGCTTCCCAAGGAACTCTCTGAATAATTCTCTGGAATAGGCCAAAGTCTGCCCTCCAGAAGTCCAATGTAAAAGTCTTATTGATGTTCCTCCTGATTTCACCAAATATTGAGAACTTTATAATTTCTTTATCACTATGCCCCAAGAGGCCTCCAACCACCACATCTCCCACCAGCCCATCTCTATTTACAAACAACAGGTCTAACATAGTCCCTCCCTTGGTGGGCTCACCCACCAGCTGCGACTAAAAGTTGTCCTCCACACACTCTAAGAACTTCCTGGACTGCCTCTTTTCTGCTGTATTAAGTTCCCAGCAGATGTCTGGTAGGTTGAAGTCACCTACAAGAACAACGGCTGGTGATCCTGAAACATTCTCCAGCTGCTTATAGAATAAGTTGTCTATCTCTTCTTCCTGGTTGGGTGGACAATAACAGACACCCAGTAGGATGTCAGCCTTGTTGGCCTTCCCCCTAATTCTTTCCCATGGGCATTCAATTTCATCATCATTAGTTTCAATACCCATGGCATCAAATGCCTCCCTAATATACAGGGCCACCCCTCCACCTCTTCCCCTTTTACTGTCTCTCCCGAAGAGCTTGTAGCCATCCAGTGCAGCACTCTAGTTATGTGAGCTGTCCCACCATGTTTCCGTGACGGCAACTACATCATAGCGTTGCTGGTGCACCGTGGCTTCCAGCTTTTCTTGTTTGTTACCCATGCTGTGTGCATTAATATACATGCACCTCAGCTGGGCTACTGATTTCACCCCTAACTTGGGCTTACCACCCTTGGGCTTGCTTCCAGACAGCCCATCTGCATCCCCTTCCTCCTTCAAACCTAGTTTAAAGCCCTCTCAATGAGTTTTGCCAGTTCATGAGCTGAAATTCTTCTGCTCTTAACAGAGAGATGCAGCCCATCCAGTTCCAGCAGGCCAGGTACCATAAAAGTTGCCCTATGATGAAAGAACCTAAAATTCTGCTCATGACACCAACCCTTGAGCCACTTGTTGACAATGTGGGCACTCCTATTCTTTTCACCGTTTTTCTCTGTCACAAAAGGGACTGAGCAGAACACTACCTGTGCTCCTGCCCTATCAACTACTTGACCCAGTGCCGTAAAGTCCCTTTTAATTGCCCTGACGGTCGTCTTTTCAATCTCATCACTGCCAGCCTGGAGTATTAGCAGTGGGTAATAATGAGAGGGCTGAATCAGCCTGGGAAGTCTATCAGTGATATCCTGTACCCAGGCCCCAGGGAGGCAGCAGACCTCTCTGTGGGGTGGGTCCAGTTGACATATGGGCCCCTCTGTTCCCCTCAGAAGAGAGTCACCTACTACGACTACCCATCTTTTATTTTTAATGTTAGAGGTGGTGATCTGTCTGACAGATAAATAGAACAGAGCTCCATAAGAAAAAGTCCCTAAAAAAAGAAAAGGTGAACCTAACAACCAAGGCCCAATCTGTCACTATTTCAAAGAATTTGGGCATTTAAGGCATAACTGCCCACAGAGAGAAAAGGACCTGAAAATTTTTAAAGAAGCTCAAAACACAAATGAATAGGGATATCTAGAACTCTACCTCCTGGGGTCCAAATATCAACAAGAACCCTTAATAACTTTAAAAGTAGGTCCCCAGGAGGAGGAATTAAATTTTTTAGTAGATACAAGGGCTGAGAAGGCATGTGTTTGTAGAATCCCAAAAAAATGTGAAAAAAAGCCAAAATAGAATTCAAGTACAAGGGGCAAAAGGAGAAAGTGTTAAAGCAGCAGTTACAAAACGTAATATTTGAAGAAACAAACAAAATAGGGATGGGAGATGTTTTATTAGTACGGGGAGCAAGATATAATTTGCTGGGGAGGAATTTGCAAGTGCAATTAAATATCAGAGTTCTTTCAGAGGGAGAGAAAATGGTAATCAAACTCCTCCAATTAAAAGAAAAAGATAAAAAACAAATTAAAAAAATAGTTTAGGCCAAGCCTGAAAATAAAGGCAAGTTAAATATAACCCCTATAGTAATTAAAATTAACAAAGATTGCCCAATTTGAGTAAGGCATTACCCACTTACTTTACAAAGAAAAAAAAGGGTTGCAAAAAGTAATTCAAGAATTACTTAAAGAGGGAACTTTAGAGCCATGTATGTCTCCCCACAATACACCTATATTACCAATAAAAATATCAGATAGAACCTACCAGCTTGTCCAAGACCTGAGAGAAATAAATAAAAGAACTATAGATCGATATCCAATAGCACCCAATCCCTATACACTATTAAGTAAAATCTCCCCATCACATCAATAGTTTGGTGTAATAGACATCAAAGATGACTTTTGGGCTTGTCCTCTAGCAAAAGAAAGTAAAGATATATTTGCTTTCAAATAAAAAGATCCCAATACAGGGAAAAAGCAACAATTCAGACCAAACTACCCCAAAAATTTACAAAATCCCATAATTTATTTAGACAAACTTTAGAAGAGGTAGTGCAACTTTTCCCTACTATACCTGAAGTAAAACTTATCCAATATATTGATGATTTACTTCTCTCAGGGGAAGATAAAGAAAAGGTCCAAGAATTTACTATGAAGTTAGTAAATTTTTTAGAGAACCAAAGACATAAAATATCAAAAGAGAAACTTTAATTTGTAGAAAATAAAATAAAAAAAAAAATACTTAAGGCATATAAGTAACCAAAGGAACCAGCGAGTGAATCCTAAAAGGATGTCATGGTTTGGAATGGGAGGAAATTCAGGGAAGTGATGTAAAGCTTTTTGTGTAACTGACAGTGTTGAACCACTGAGAAGCTGGACACGTCTTTGTGAAACACACATGTTAAAGACGAAAAAAGCCAGGAACTCTCTCCTTTTCTGGTCGGCAAGGAGGTGGCGTGTTTTGAGTAAAAAAGTTGTCCATATTTTTAAAAGTTGCAGAGTTCACAAGTTAAACCAATTGCTGCCAAGTTGGAGTTCTAACTATTTATTGTTAATACTTTCATGTTGTAATCTCCTGTTGTTAATAGTTTCCTTTTAATTACCTGTTCTTAATGGTTGCCCCGACCCAGCCCGCCGCTGCCTTCCCAGGTGTGCCGAGGGAGCCCCACGGGGGTAGCCCGAGAGTGTCCCAGGAGCGGGGGCCCGCCCGGGGAGCAGCGGCCCCCCTCCCCGCTCAGCGCGGGTCCCGGCCGTGCCGGGAGACCCCCGCAGAGACCGGCCCGGCTTGTCGTGTCCCGCAGGGGCAGCTGCTGGCCGGCTCACCTGCTGGTCCCCAGCGCGGGTGAGTGTGTCCATGCCTGCTGCTCGAGGCACCGGCGCGCAGGGGTCCCCCTTTGCTGGGCGTCACCCTGCTACTTCCTGGAAGATAGCACCCGGCACTGGGAGGAGGAGGGGACATCGGAGTTGGCATGCAAATGACATCGGAGCCAGCATGCAAAGGAAGAAGCCCCTCACCAAACCTAGCAAAAAACCCCTAAAAACAATGAGCCAACATGAAATTGACGGATCAAAATGATGTCTAGATGTGAGAAACAGAATCCAGTATCCACTAAGACGCTTTCTACCCCTCACCCTAACCTAAAAGATGTCGGCTAGACAGAGGACCACGAATGTCAAACCAAAAATGTGGGAATCTCCTTATGCTCTTGTGAGGACGGAAGCTTCAGCTCTGCCCGCAGACCAGCAGACAAAGCTGTACTTTTCCTCCTCCTCCATGCCATTCCTGGAAGCAGCGGCGGCGTGAGTGCAACTCGTCGGTTCTTCCCACCCGAGCTGACTTTTAATACAGGCATTAAAAAGGAGAAGTCTCCTGCCCTATTAATTTCAGCTGGGGGCTCTCCGGGATAGCCCTGCCTGAAGAGGACACCGGGACTGGGACAGCTGCCCACACTAGACCTCCAGGACAGCTGGCTATCAGGACCAAAGAAGATCGGCTTAGGACCAGTGACGCGGAGGAGCGTCAGACTGGTGGCGGGAGTAGGGGGCGAGTGAGAGTGTGTGAGTGAGACGAGGGCTGGCAGCTCAGACCCTCGGAGCAAGTGTGGACCTCCTAGTACGGCGGTTCTGGACTCCTGCGAGGGGGCCGTGAGTGAATCGCCTCCTAAGGGGTAAAGAGGGCCCCCCTCCGGGCGTGCAGAGGAAATAGTGTATGAGTGGCACGCACCCCAAAAGTCCTGACAGAGGGAAGTCAGGCAGATTGCAACTCCCGAGAAGGATTCAGGCAAGCCCACAAATCCTGCAGGCTAATTAAGTCCTGACAAAGGGGTCAGGCACGAATCCCGGCAGAGGAGGCTGGGGTCTCGTGTTTTTAAGTCCTGATACGTAAGTCCTAGCATTGGGGAAGTTAGGCAAACTAGAGATCAGGCAGTTCTTTTCTTGTAGAGTCCTGAAAAAAAGGGGTCAGGCAAATCTGAGGTTCAGTGGAGGAAGCGGAGACTCCTCAAATAAAATTTTTCTTGAGTCACCTTTTAGTACATTCTTTTCGAGTAGAGGCACCTTTGTGATTTATTTCTGTTGAGACCCGGAAAAATGGGAGGATGTAATAGTAAGAAGAGAGGCAAGAGATTGAAGAATATACCCCCCACAGTCCCTTAGGTGAACTGCTAGAGAGATGGGATTCTATAGAGGCCACGAAGGGATTAGATAAGGTTAAGATGATTCATTACTGTGTAGAAGTCTGGCCAGAGTTAGATGTGCAAGGAGGATGGCTGTGGTGTGGGACAAAAGACAAGTGGATGTGTCAACAATTGAGTCACTATCTGACAGCTCGAGAGGATACTGATCCCCAGCAACTATTATATGCAGCTTGTTGGTTGAAGAGTGCTATTGGGGATGAAGGTGTGTGAATTTGTAAGGTGCAGAGGAAGAAAGAGGGGAATGAAGGAGGGGATGCTGGAGTGAGAGGAAGTAGTAAAAGGTGGGACCCCCTGGACTATTTGCCTCCTTATGCGCCTCCACCTTATCATCCTCTTCCTCGGGCACCTCAAATGGCAGATCCAGCTTTTCCCCCGGCTGCCATCCCATTACCACCTCCTCTAATTCCTTCTTCTACCTCTTTGGTTTCCCCTGTGGTAGACTCAGTATCTCCCCTGGTGGTCACTCTCTCACCACCCCCTTCGGCTCCTCCAGTTGCTTCTGCACTCCCACAAGTGCCTACTCCACCTGTTGCACTCGCCACCCCTTCTCCAGCTCCACTTAATATGCACACAGACTCCTCTCCCCCTCCTATTGCTGTACCTTTACCTCCTCCTAGTTGGGACACAAATGCCTCCTTACCTGGTAAACTCTTATCACCAAATACAGCTGTCGACCTACAGAAAATCCAGGGTAATGCTAATACCCCTCAAATAAGTATTTTTGTGTCTGAGGATGGGCCATGCTGCGGTTCCCGATCCAGGACCTCCAAGGTAGAGAGACTTTTTTCCCTCAGGGAAGTTCCTATGGGAGGAGTAGCAGGAGATGTTGGCTTTGTGAATGCTCCTCTAACCACTTTTGAGGTGAGAGGATTCAAGATCTTGTTCATAGATGCCTCTTTGAGGGCAGTAGATGGAAAAAGAGCTTCATGTTATGCTATCATAGATGGAGAAACACTACAAATTGATGAAAAAGGGAAACTACCATCAAACTGGTCAGCCCAAAGTTGTGAAATATATGCCCATAAAAGAGGATTAGACTTACTGGAGGGAGACTGGGGAACTATTTATACAGATTCCCAGTATGCATTTGGGATAGTTCACACATTTGGGAAAATATGGGAGGAGCGTGGATATCTAAGCGCAAAAGGAAAAAGCTTAGCCCGTGAGAGCCTGGTCAGGTCCGTATTAGAATCTCTACAGAAACCAACAGAAATAGCAGTAGTCCATATAAAAAAGCACCAAAAAGGAGACAGTCTTGAAGTTAGAGGAAACCAACTGGCTGATCAGATAGCAAAGGAAACAGCTTTAGAACCAGGAGATCCAGTGAAAGTTTTTAAAGCAGAAACCACACCTGAGGGGGGAGAAAGAAGAGAGGAACCCATATTTAGTGAAAAAGAATTGGAGGTTATAAAAGATTTAAAGTTACACCAAGTGCAACGAGGGGAGTGGTTAACCTCGGATGGATGGGTGTTTTTAAACCAAGCACTTGCTCGGACAGTGCTAACAGAACTACGTAAATTGACCCACTGGGGAGTCCAAAGACTATGTGATCATTTCCGAAGAAATAACCTGTGCATAGGCATATATGGCCTGGCAAAAGCAATTACAAAAGGGTGTTTAATTTGTCAAAAAAGTAAACCAGAAGGTTATGAGAAAGGTAGTACCCAGAGGGAGAGAATTAGCTCTAAGACCTTTCCAGAGCATACAGATAAATTTCACTGAGATGCCCCCAATGCAGGGATACAAATATTTAATAGTTATAGTAGATCATCTCACCCATTGGGTAGAAGCCTTCCCGACTAAATGGGAAACAGCCCTAGTTGTGGCAAGAGTAATCCTGGAGAACATTATCCCCAGATACGGAATGGTGAACACCATAGACTCAGACCAAGGTCCACATTTTGTGGCCCGAACATTGCAAAATACAATCAAAGCTTTAGGAATGGAATGGAAATTACATACTCCGTGGCACCCCCAGAGTTCTGGGAGGGTGGAGCGGATGAACAAAACTCTCAAAAATGTATTGACTAAATTGATCGAAGAAACAAAAATGAATTGGCTAAAGAGTTTGCCCCTAGCGCTTTTTGCACATTAGAACAAGACCCCGGTCTGATATAGGGATTTCACCCTATGAAATGATGTTTGGACTGCCATTCTTGTTAACACCCTATAGCACAGGAGACTATTTGGAAGGAGAAGCTACCAGAAAATATTTAGAAGTCATTGGAAGAACCCTGGAAGGACTTAGGAAAAAAAGATACATCCCTCAAACTTCCCCTCTGGACACAAAAGTACATAACATTAACCCAGGAGATTGGGTTTTGATAATATCCTGGAATAGTGGACCATTAATGCCTAAATTTGACGGCCCCTTTCAGGTACTCCTCATCGCTAATTCAGCTGTGGGGACCAGAGTAAAGGGTTGGACCCACATCACGAGAATAAAAAGACCAGTCTCACCCCCGGGCACTGGACAGGACTCAACATCTGTTTCTCCCTCTGGCATTGGACCAGAGTCCACACCACTCCCACCCCCAACTCAGGACAAGATTCAACCACATCACGAGTTAATTCACCTGAGTATGCCATTATAAAAGGACCAAAAGACTTAAAGTTGACTCTCAAAAGAAAGAGCCAAAAAGACTGATGAACTGAATAAGAAAAGAGTTTGGTATCAGAACCATACCATATCTTAAAGTGTTTTAAGACAGTTCTGTGTTTAAAAGAAGTTTGTAAAAAGGTTAAAGACTGTCAATAAGTAATTCTGGTTAAGTTCCCCCAATTTAGTACCAAGGATTCCAGGTTAATCTTCTACAGAGTACTCCCCTAGGAGAAACTAAATTAAGAAAGACAGACCAAGAGAGGTTTAACCAGAGAAGTGGATAGTAGGGACTCTAAAGAGTTTGGAAGCTTCTTCTTAGTAAAGTCCCCAAGAGGCAAAGCCGAGTGGGCAAGTCGTGCGAGATGACCCATACCGGACTCTTGGGAAGGGTAGTAATGATGGCTTTCATTGCTGGTGGTGCTCTGGGGAGCCCAAAAGAGCCGTGCAGTAAGTGCTACCAACCCCTCTATGAGGAGGAAGAAGTAAGATCCTTGTCGAGAGTCCACACCAATTCCAACCCTTATTGTGTTAACCTCTCCCAATTGGTCCTTTGCCAAGAGGATGTGAGAATGTATTGGATGGCCCGGAATACCGCCACTTTTAGGCAGTGACTCCTGGGAGAGTGCCCTGTAGGAGAAGGCTGGTTGTGCTTTGAATGTGATGCTACTGAAGCAAGCCTGGTAGATCGGGTCAAAGAGAAAGAGATAGTAAAAGCAATAAGAGAACAAGACCATTTAGAGATACCCCGAGGTAAGAACCTATTCATAGATTCAGTAGAAAAAATCAGCCACAAACTGAATCTAACTAATTGTTGGGTTTGTGGAAGTACCCAGATGACTGAAATTTGGCCATGGGAAGGCATTTGTCTAGGGCTATTGGAAATCTTTAATTGGATACAGAATAACCCAGAATTTAGTGTTACAGAAGTGAAGGGAAAAGAACAATGGGATCTGAAAGCAAGAATAAGAGAAGAAAAAGGTATCTTAAAAAAAGGGAAGGGGTACAGTACGCCAGTAAGAAGAATGGTTTTAAAAGGTATTTAGCAGTAAAAAAACTCTGCTACCCAGTGGATCCCACGAGATCCCCATAAATTTTGGTCTGTTGAAAAAAAAGAAGGGAACAGGTGCATCCACCATGAAGCATATGAACTTAATGAGTGTGCTGAAAAAGGGATAAACCCCTTTTGGGGAATGAAAGAAATTTTCAAATATTGGGAAGGCCCAACAGAAACTAAGAACACATTTTGGGGGGCCCCTAAACACCTGTTTTGGATCTGTAGTACTACGGTGTACACTAAATTGCCAAGAGACTGGTCTGGCAGTTGCACCATTAGAATGATAAAACCAACTTTCTTTTTATTACCCAAAGAATCTGGATCAAGTTTAGTGCAGTGTGATATATTAGCCTGTCTCAGTATCCCGGTTCTTTACCCAGGTGTGCCAATAACCCTCTCCTTTCCCCTCCCCTTGCCTCCTGCTGAGAGCTGTCCGTCAATCTCAGTATGCCAGCAAGGGCGTCATATGATTGGCAAAGTTCAAAAGATGCCTCTCAGCCCTGGGGACATTGGGCTATCCAGGTGCCATTTGTCCCTTGAGACTTCCCCCCCCCCCCCCTTACCTGGTTGGTGGGATACCTACCTAATAAAGCCTCTCGGATTTGGCCTTATTATAAAGCAGAGCAATAGGGCTCAGGAGCTCAGTCCCTGAGTAGGGACCGGGTGCCCGAGGCTAGCTCGCTCATGCCAACGCCGCGGGGCTACCATCTAGCAAGCATGGTGATTATCAGCTATATAGTGATTGCAAGCTCTCAGGATTTCAGCTTTGCTTGCTAGGTAGTGGTGCCCTGGGCTTGAGGCTGCAGCAGATGGAGAGAGAGGAGAAGGCGCAGGCTGTTCCACGAAGATGGCTTTATTTGGGGAGGTCCGTGAAGGGTCTCTGCTCTTCTTCTTTCTCAACTAATGGGGTACAGTATGCTTCTTTTATAGGGTTGGAAAGGATCCAAGCTTGACCAATAGTAAGGGGTTTACATGACATTGCCTTATAGGGTTACAGAGATAGGTTAAGGGCGGAGGACAGGGAAACAGGAATTTTCTTTTGCCGTTTCAGCATTCCTATTGTTCATATTCTCCATGGTGCTTTTCCTAAATCTATGGGGTTTACTACAACTCTACTTTCTGTTTTTACAAAAAAGGCATTCGCTATAGTTCTTTTGAAACAGTGAACAAGGCACGAGAACATAGCTAACACAATAACAACTACAAGGAGAATCCACAACATTCCCTTAACCAAGGATGCAGCCCATCCTGTTAATCCCCATTGCCCAAAAAGTTCATTGACCCAGTCTGGGATTCTTTCTACTTTCAAGTCCTTCATGAGATCTTTCAGTTTCTGGATGTTAGCATGGATGGATTCCGAGCATGAAGACAGGTTGAAGCAGCACATCCCTTCGAAGTCTTCACAGCCGTGTCCATGGGCAAGCAGCAGGAAGTCGATTGCTGCTCGATTTTGGAGAGAAGCCTGTCTTGTGGTTTCTTCTTCCTTTAAGAGATCACTCAAGGCTGCAGATGTAGCGTTAGCTTGTTTACTGAGCTGGCACCCAAGGTGACTGATTTCACCAAGGGCTTTAGCTGCAGCTACCCAGGGTAAGAACAGGGAGACAGCAATCTTTTTTGGTTTGTTCCAATCGTATAATTTAGGATCACAATTTTCATCAAATTCAGTGTAGGACCTTTTTTGTCGTTTTGATTCACTTTCTTTTTTCCGATAACAGGGTGATGTTTGGAGTAAGGGTAGAAAGTTTTCCAAGGGTACAGGGACCTCCCTGGAGTCGGGAGGGGATCCCAGCCCATACTCTGTCACCACAGATGAGAAACATTCCCTTGGGTAATACTTTGGGATGGAGAGAGGACACAGAAATCACACGAGCCGTGTAATTGCACCAGTCGTGAGAGTTATAGGCTTATGTTAATTGGTGATATCTCTTTTCGATATGTGTTTTTGTTCTGGTCAATTTCTGGCCAATTGTTTTTTGGATGTCTAAAGTAAAATCTGACATAGTATGTGGCCTTGGAGGACCCCAACAGATCTAATTCTTGGGGTTCCTCTCAAGCATCTGGCAGAATTTTTGTCCACTCGTTCCAAGTATCAGCCACATTGGGTCTCTTACCTGTGGTGCGGAGGATCTCTGAGTTATAGACGGGCCAGTCATCTGCTACAAAGGGAATTCCTACTAGACATGTGGAAAGTGGATTATCAATGCTTCCCATGGACAAGCACATGTTGTCCTGTTTTAATGTTTTTGCTAAGGTTACCCAAACATTATGGCTAGGCTGTGGGCTAATCCAGCCGAAGGCACGCGGTACGGTGAAGAACATCCAGGAAGCAGTGAGGAGAGCAGCAACGGAGATATTTTTCATCTTTGGGCAGGAATAGGGCTTCTGATAGGGAATATAAGCAGAATTTGTTATCTTTATGATGAGAGGGTTTTCTGCCTTGTTCTTTTCTGTGTTCCCCTCCTCCCCTCCTTTTTCTTTTAATTTCTAAACTACACTAAGGGAGGAGGAGTGGGTAGAAGGCTAAGGGGTTTTAAAAGGTTAGGGAGAGGGAATAACAGGGTTGTTTTTTTTTTTCTTTTTTCTTTCTTTAAATACAAAAAAACAGTGTAACAACATATAGTTCAGAGAACACTTTTGTGTTAAGGCTATCTATGGCCTGATGCAGCAGACTGTTGTTTAGCTTTCAGTTTTGTCTGCTGTCTTGTAATGGGGTGGTCTGTTCTTGTGTTTGTGGGTATTTGGCGACGTCTTAGTCTCCAGGCAGAGCTGGTTTGGTTTTGAGGTGGTCTTGTGTTTGCCTCAGGAGAGTTCTTGTCCCCGTTTGCAGGAGTAGTGTTCGCAGTGCTTAGGTATGGCTTTATGTTTTTTCCTGGGTACCACCTTGGACCGGATGGTAGTAGCACGCATGCATATCCTCTACCCCAGGTAAGCAACTGGTGAGGCCCAGAAATTTGGTGTGTTTCAGGGTCCTTCACGAGCACCGGTGGTTTCTCAGTGAGCTTTGCTTGGGTGGCATTTGCAAAGTGGCGAAGTATTGGTGGGTCAGGCTCTGATGCTGTACAGTTCAGGAAGTTGATGATGTAGAGAGCCTTGCAAAGTCTTTCCACTGGAGATGTGATTCTCGTGTCTCTGTTCTGTTGATCGAGGACTCTTTTGAGGGTTTGATGTGTCCTTTCCACGATGGATTGTCCTGTGGGGTTTACAGGTATGCCAGTCTTGTGTGCTATTCCCCATTCATTGAAGAACTCCTTTAACTTGTGGGAAGTGTAGGCTGGTCCATTATCTGTTTTAATATCTTTTGGTACACCCAGGGCGGCAAAAGCGAGGAGAAAGTGTTTTATTGTGTGCATGGTATTTTCTCCTGCATGTGATGATGCAAATACTGCTCCTGAAAATGTGTCGACCGATACATGCATGTATTTTGACCTTCCAAAAGTTGCGAAGTGAGTTACATCTGTCTGCCACAGCTGGCAGCTATTCAGAACTCGGGGATTGACTCCCATCCCCATAGATGGTATCTGATAGTTCTGACAGTTCGGACACGTAGCCACGATAGCCTTTGCCTGATCCTTTGAGAGCTTGAACATTCTCATAAG
The DNA here is from genome assembly GCF_012460135.2 of Molothrus ater. Classification (NCBI taxonomy): domain Eukaryota; kingdom Metazoa; phylum Chordata; class Aves; order Passeriformes; family Icteridae; genus Molothrus; species Molothrus ater. Next base: position 8,221,656 of record NC_050510.2, read on the forward strand.
GGCAGGTATATTTTGATGGAAAAATGCGTGTGACAACTTTGCCTGGGCAAAGATGTTAGGAACATTAGCAGTTTCTGCTGCCATTGCTAATGCATCCGCTTTTCTGTTGCCTTCTGCAACAAAACCTGGGAGGTCTGTGTGTGACCTCACATGCATTATATGGTAAGGTTGCTTTCTGTGGGAGATTAGGTATATTAATTTAGAGAGCAGTTGGTACAACTTTGGATTAGAGACCTCTTTGAGAAGAGCATGTTCTGCTCTCATCGCTATCCCAGCGACATAAGCTGAATCTGTGACCAGATTGAAAGGCTCGGTTTTAAATTTTTCAAAGGCTCTGACAACAGCTGCTAATTCTGCGATCTGTGGAGATCCCTCCACTATTTGTATGTCAGAGTGCCAATCTTATGTTTGGGGGTCTCTCCATGTAATCACCGACTTGTGGGAAGACCCTGAGCCATCTGTAAAGAGGGTTAGAGCCTTGAGAGGTTTTCTACTTTGGATTTGTTTTGGAATCAAATGGAAGGTTACATCAGGGTTAAAAAGTTCGTGTTTTGGAATCTTAACTGAAGTTTGGCCCGTGTAGCTATCCAGGGCAAACTGGAGGCTTTCATTGGTCTGGATCAAATCCTCAAAGTCTGTAAGAGTTATTGGTAAGTATATGCATTCGAACTCACAACCTGAAAGAGAGCGAAGGCGAGTCCTTGCCTTTTTTATTAGATGTGCTATGACCTCCTGGTAGGTGGTAAGTGTCTTTGTGGGCTGGCTACTTGTAAAGACCCATTCCAGTATCAACAAAGGGTCTTGAAGCTGGGAGTCCCATTGGAAAATCAGTCCATGGAATCGAGGTGCTTTTCCCAGGATGATGAACTTGAAAGGCAGGCTGGGCTCGAAGCAATGGGCTTTGCGTGAAGACAGGGCTTCCTGGACTTTGGTGATGGCACCTCTGGCTTCTTCTGTGAGAGTGCAGGGAGAGTCCAGGTCCTTAGGTCCACGAAGAAGGTTGAACAAGGGAGCAAGGTCCTCTGTTGTAATTCCTAGCAGTGGACGTACCCAGTTGATGGATCCACACAGGCTGTGTAAGTCCCTGAGGGTTTTTCGGTCGTCATTTATGGTTAGCTGCTGAGGTACGATGGTCCTTTCCCTGTTGCCTTCTTGTGAAGGCCACGGTGACCTGGTTTCGGAGTCCAGCACGGCGATCCCCTCCTTGGGATCCCTCGGGGCCAATAACGGACGCTGACACCAATTTGGTGGACGGTTAAAGGTGTTTATTGAGGGGTCTCGAGGGTATTTATGGACTAAGGGGCTTCTCTACGTCAGACAGGGGTTTGGCTATACTTTCTAGGGTTAGTATGGAATGGAAAGTTACTGGCATGCATAGGTTAGGGGGGTTACACGTCTGGCTACATTCCAAGGGTGATCCTTATCTATGGGGAGAGGGGTAGAAGGATTCCTGTAATTTTCCGTCACAGCCCGAAATCTTCCGAACGCCTGTCCCTATGCCTACCACACTTCCCCCCCCTCTTTCACAAATGAACGAGGTAGTCTTATACATAGGCACCGAAATGAGGTAGGAGGTTGAGATCTGACTAGGGAAAAGGGTCTTGGGAAACCTGAGTAAGTTTCTGCCAGGCAAGTCTCTCGTGACTGGCAGTGTTCCCTGTTGAATTCACAGTAAGTGTTGCTGTCCCACGAACAGGATGCTAGCCCGTTCTAGGCGGGCCTGAACGAATGAGACTAGCTTGTTCAGCAGGCATGGCCCGAAGGTAATAGCTAAAAGCAGCATTGCCAATGGACCTATTAGGGTAGAAATTAGGGTGGTTAACCATGGTGATTGATTGAACCAGGATTCAAACCAGCCCTGTTGGGCTTCCCTGTCTTTCTGTCTCTGAGCCAGTCTGTTTCGGAGTTCTGCCATGGAGTCTCTAACGACTCCTGTGTGGTCAGCGTAGAAACAACATTCCTCTTTCAAGGCAGCACACAGGCCCCCTTGCTGCATGAACAGGAGATCCAGTCCTCGCCTGTTCTGCAGGACCACTTCTGAGAGCGAGGAGACTGACTTTTCTAGAAAGGAAATGGATTTTTCGATCCTCTGCAGGTCCTCATCGATGGTCATCTGCAGCTGAGACAGTACAGGACTCTAGGGATGATCAGAACTTGAACACAAAAGTCGTTAGAGTTATCGAATTTGGCAAGAGACACGCAGGGACTCACTCCAGATCTCTGGCAAACCCACATCCCAGATGCGGATGGGACTACCCACTTATTATTCTTCCTGTCAGGCTCAACTACTTCGGTGCAGACGTCGCCTTTCCGCTTAGCTAGGGTTGCATTGCCAAAGCATCTGCCCTGACCTGTGACTTGACTCAGGGTAATTCCTTTGCGGGGTGTGTCCCATCTGCACTGGCGAGGGGCATCGGCTGTGGAATAGCTGAAGGGGGTATCTAAAGCGATTCCTTCGTAAAAGGGGGGTTTAACATCGTAACAAAGCCAGCAGGAGTTGGTTAGGTTAGGGTTAGATTCATTCAGGGATAGAAAGGTAGCTTCTAACATGCGAAGGATTGGGTCCGGGTCCGACCTGGCTGAGCGGCCTATCTGGAAGGCTTCCTCATCGCCAGTCGGGACCTCGGTGACCCTTGTGGGCAAGGGTTTGGGGTAGGTCATGTTTCTCCCTTTCTGTGTGCTTTTGATCACTTTGTTGGGTCCAACTGCTCTGGGTGCTGACGGTTGGAGTCTGGTAATTCGCACATTCACCCACTTTCCTGACCCTTGAAGGACTACTGTCCACGTTTTGCCCACGGCCCAGCTAGGGTGATTTGGCTGTAAAACTGTCATGTTATAGTGAGTGCATTTCCGGAATTTGGGGACTTTATGGTGGTTTCGATAGAAACTTCCCTGAAGGAAGACGGGTGTTTTGCAACCTGTGGGTGCCCAGGTGAACTGTAGGAATCTGTCGGGCTCTTGTGGGTCCCACCCAGGTCCTGATGGCCTGGCATCTGTAACTATTGTTTCGCAGCCCCAGTGCCCACAGTATCCCCACCCTGGGCGATTGCAATAACTTTTTCCTGGGTTTGATGCTGGGCACCAGTAAGTTAGGTACATGTGTGTGGCGTGTGAAGAATGGGGGTCTACCTTTGGCTGTTCCGGAAACAGGTCGGTGATGCTAAGCACGAAGGACGGGGCGTTTGGCGTGGTGATGTCTCTGAGCATCTTGTCACCATCGAGATGTTGCATGACCCACCTGAAGGGCTGGTGAGGGTAGTGGTCTGGGCTGGCTTGCCCTCCGGCGACGAGCCCCAATAGCATAATCACACAGAAACACCGTTGTTGCTTGGGTCTCGCCCGTGTGGGTCTCTCGGGTGCTGTCTGGCGGCTCGGTGGACTGTCATTTTCCTCTGGGAGGGGAACGTACACATCCCGGGGATGACCCATAAGCATGTCCTGTAAATAGAAACTCACAATTCTCATCAGTCTTGTCCCGCCCAGTGTGAAGGTCGGGCTTGATCGACCTAAGCGGACACCACCTAATTTCGCCGTCCTTTTTGACAGCCGCGTACCCTCGTCCCGTGAGCATCAACCTCCAGCCCTGTTCCCATTCGCCTAGCTCATTTCTAATTGCAACCTGTGGGCCTTCCTCTAGCGCCTTGGTGGCCCAGTGTTTCTGGATGGGGCTGTTTGTTTCATCCCCCCTAGGGAATTGATTCAGTGCTAGCAAGGCGGTTGCTAGTATGTGTGCCTGATCTCCCGGGGGAATAGAATTGGCAAAACCCTCTGCTTTTGCCAACACCTCCAGCCTGGTTTTCAGGGTTTGATTCGCCCGCTCGACTATGGCCTGCCCGGTACTGTTGTACGGGATACCCTGTACTAATGTGATGCCCCCTTTCGAGGCGAATTCTTGTACTGGTTTGGAGGTGAAATTGGAACCGTTGTCAGTTTTGATCTGTTTGGGGATGCCAAGCCACGCCATGGCCGTCAGCCAGTGCTGAATTGTGGCTTTAGAGTTAGTTTTGGAGTGCTGTGTGGCCACGATCATTCCGCTGAAAGTGTCCACCGTCACGGCAAGCCACGCTCGGGGCTTCAGCAGTTGACACAAGGTGAAGTCTGACTGCCAGATTTGTGAAGGCTTGAGACCTCTCGGGTTGACTCCACTGGTCCACAGGGGTGACTTCTGGCAGTAAGGACAGGTCGCCACCACATGTCTTGCGTCTGCTGTAGAAATACCGCATCTCTTCGCCAGGGCCTTGGCCCCGATATGGAGTGATTCATGCAGCTGACGAGCTTCCTGCAACGTCCATACGCCTTTTGCTGCGGCGTCCGCCTTGTCGTTGCCTGTCTGGAAGTAACCTTTGATTGGGTCGTGGCTGTTGGCGTGAATGATGGACACGGTGCCCTGTCATGAGGAGAGCGCTTCTTCCAGCATTAGGGCTGCTGTAGATGTTGACACACCTGGTCCTGCCATGGCTAGGCAAAGCCTCGCCACGAATATAGAGTCCGTTACTATATTGAGGTGTTCATCTTTGAAAAGTCCACACGCTAAGACCACTGCTGTCGCTTCCAGTTGCTGCACTGACAGTGTGGGGTCACATGCTTTAATGCAATGCCATCGTTCCCCTGCCTGCCACACTGCTGTCGCAGTAGAAGTCGTGGAGGAAGCGTCCGTGAAGACCGTTGGTCCTGGCTGTGGTCGGTCCTTGACCTTTAGTGGTATGTCTATGTTGACGATGGTCAGCAGCCGAGTCCAGGGTGGTTTTGCAGAGTAGGAGATTTCTCCTCCGAAGCCGGTGAGAGCAAGGGCTAGGTGCTCGGAAATCGCAGGTGATTCCGCAGACGGTTGCTTGCGAAAGGGAAGGTGTATTCTCGTTGGCTCAGTTCCTAGGTGTCTCAAGGCCAGTTTCCTGCCTTTTCTGATGAGGTTGGCGACGCATTCGATTCCTGGGGAGAATGCACGAGCAGGTCTCCCGAGGACTACCCATTGGATCGGTCGGGATTTTTCGGAAGGTCCTTGTGCTAGTGCTCCCACTCCGCCCTTTGGTGTGAAGTGAACGTATAAGTCCAGGGGCATGGCCGGGTTCCACCTGGCTAGCGTGCTAGTGGACATCTGCTGGTCGATGAAATCGAGGGAGCTCGCCGCTTGTGGTGTCAGTTCCTTGGGTTCCCAGGGGTGTTGTCCCTTCAGGAGGTCATATAAAGGGTCCATGACCTCGGGGGGGATTAGGACGACGTTGCGGACCCACTGCAGCGATCCCACTAGGCATTGCACATCGTGAAGTGTCTTGATATCCCGGTTGATCTTTACCTTGGGAGGAGTCACGTAGGAACTTGTGATTCCCACTCCCAGGAAGGTCACGCAGGGTCCTCTCTTGACCTTTGCGCTTGCGATCTCGAAGCCGTTGGCCTGGAGAGTTTCTGTGATTGTAGACACCAGGTGATCCACCTGGCTCGTCGATGGTGCAGCGACTAGGATGTCGTCCATGTATTGGATGATGGTTGCGGCAGGGTAGGAATGTCGGACCGGCATCAGTGCTCTGTCCACGGTGATCTGGCAGATAACTGGACTGTCCACTAGGCCCTGTGGAAGCACCCTCCATTGGAAACGGAGGTTAGGCCGATTACCGTTTGGAAACGCCACGGAAAAGGCAAAGCGTTCTCTGTCGTCCGGATGCAGAGGTATCGAGAAGAAACAGTCTTTGATGTCCAGCACTGCGCACGGCTGTCCTTCAGGGATAGCTGAATTCATGGGTAGCAGTGTCTGGACTGGACCCATGGGTCGAATCGTCTTGTTCACTTCTCTCAGGTCGTGGACGAGACGATAACCCTCTCCGGACCTTTTGGGGATTACAAACACAGGGGTGTTCCACGGACTGGTGGAGGGTTCTATGTGACCCTTTTGCAGTTCGCGGTTGACCAGTTCCAGCAAAGCTGCCACTCGAGGCTCTGACAAAGGCCACTGCTCCCTCCAAATAGGATCTGACGATTTCCAAGTCAATTTGATTGGCAGCTGAGGGTGTACAGCAGTGGCCCTTATGATAAATTTGTGATCTTGACTCCTAGCATAGCAAGGACGTCCCTCCCTATTAGTGGCGGAGAGTTTTGCAAAATGTAGGGGTAAATTGCTACTGTCTGTTCTGGTCCCTTGTTCGTGTGAAGTGTTATAGCCACCAGCTGGGTGCTTTTCCACGCCCGGGTTTGTCCCCCCACCCCGTTCACTGGAGGGACTTCCTTAAACTGCCAATGTCTGGGCCAATGCGATTGGGGGAGAATCGTGCAGTCTGATCCCGTGTCTACCCAAAACTGAAGTCCTATGATGTGGGGGTCCCGACTGCCATAGAGGCGGCATGTCCCCCACACCCTCGGGGGTTCCTTCCCTATTTTCATGGCCAGGGCCACCCAGGGGTCCCGGTTTGGGGCGTCCCCTGCTGGTCCTGTAACGCTTGCTTGGCTTGTGATGATGGGTGGTGTGAGGGCACGGTTGGTGGTACTGCATAGCTCTGCCATTGTATCGCTGGCGGGGGTGTGATACTGACTGCCTCCTGTGGGAGCATAGGGTATGAAGGTCCCCTGCCCCACTGTGGGTTGGCATAGATGGGCCGTCTCGCATCCATAGCGGGAGGGGGCCGAATATGGCCCACACGCCCCCCGCCTCTCCCGTTTCCCCGGGGCCAGGATCTACAGTCCCTAGCAAGGTGACCTCTCTTCCCACAGTTCCAGCAGGTCCCTTTGGGGCGCTGCTGGGGCGGGGGTGCTGCCTGGGGAAGCTGTGCCGGCTGGGGGCAGCTTGCCACGACATGACCTGACTGACCACATCTGGAGCAGGCCATCACACTGGTTAGGGTGTGGACGGCCGCTTGGAGTGGGGTCAGCTGCTCTTCCCTCACAACATGCTTAATCATGTCAGCCAGGCTGGCCCCGGCCGGCAGGGAACGCAATATATCTTTGGTTACGGTGTTACATTGCTGCCGAAGGCAGTCGGTTATCACCGGACCTTTAGCAACAGCGGGTAAGTTAGAAGAGTCCACCGCAGCCTGAAGGCGGTCAACAAATTGTGTAAAGCCTTCACTCTCCCCGTTTGATGGTCGACCATGGTGTCGGTCTGTCCACAACCCTGGATGCGGCGCGTATAGCTTCTCTGGCCGCCCGGGAAGTCGCCCTGACTTCCTCAGTCCGAAGCTGCGCAGCTTGTTGCTGGGGTGTGGTTACCGCGTCATGCTTCCCTAACAACCTAGATAAACTCGACCCGTGGAGTGGCTGCCCTTCCCCCGCTGCCTGAGCGAGCATGGCCGTACATCGGTCTGTCCATTCCTGTTTAAATATTATCAAACCCGCCCCATCAAAAAGCATACGGCTTATTTGCACTATATCAAAAGGGAGTAAATCATCATTGCTAAAAAGACCGTCCACGAGAGTGGAAACTACTCCTGAGTTAATTCCTTTTTCCGAAATAGCTTTTACTATTGTTTGAACGTCTTTGGAATTAACGGGAGTATACGTTCTTTGCTGGTTCCCCTGGGGTCCTGTAATTCTCACCGGGAAGGCATGCACCAATGCTGCGGGTGCCCATCCCGCGCATTCGATTTTGATTTTACCCCAGTTGGTGAGTTCGTATTGGGGCTGGTTCTCGATTGTGTTAAAAGTTTTGTTTGGTTTCGTCCGAAACCGCGTTGATTCAGTTTTCTCTGCTTCCGAGTCGCTGCTGGACTCGGTGGGCTCTGTAGAGCAATCCGAGGAGCTGTGGCTTCCTTCAGAGTCGGAAGTCGACTGCCAGTGAACTTCCGGTCTCTGCTGCCGTTTTGTTCGGCTTCGGCCCTGCTCCTCCCCTCGGGGGCGGTGCCGCTCCCGCCCCCTGGGCTCGCCCTGCCTCCCGCAGGGAGGGATCTCTCCCATATATGGTGGCATCAGTGGGCGCGGCTCCCGAGTGAGTGTCCGCCCTCTGCCGCACCCCCACGCATGCACGTCTGCTGGGATCCACAGCTCCTGGCTGGGCATGGGCTTAGTGCTGATTTCTCGTGCATGCGTGTTCACGGCTGGCCGCGTTTCTGGGTTCTTCCCGCCGCGGGCCGATGGGCTCCACCCCTCCTCCCGGCCACCCGCACCATATTCAAACGGGTAGGGCGGCGGATCCCCTCCGCCGCCCGCTCGCGCGCCTGCCCTCTCGATATTTCGGGCTTCTGCCGCCAGTCCCTCCCAAAAGGACCATGCGAGTCCCTCCGCTTCTTGCGCTAAGTCGGCTATCGGCGGGGAAGGGATGGGCGAGGGGTCCGCGGGCACCCCGGGGGGCTCCAGAGGTGGTCTGGGCCCCGGCGGGTCCCCCGAAGGGGTCCGCGGGTCCCCCGGGGGCTCCAGGGGCTCTGGGCTCGGGGAGGGATGGGATGCGCCCGGCCCCCGCGTTTCCCCGTTTTCAATCGGGTCGCCACCGGGGGGGGTTCGCGTTATCGCCCCCTCCCCCAGCTGCGGCGTGATTAACAGACAGGAGCGCGCAGTGTTCCACGCCTCCTGTTCTTCTAATGCTTTGCGTAGGGCGGCTTCTGCCTTCCCCCACGCTTTCAAGCTTTTGCTGCTGCCTGTGGCTTTTGTGTCCTCTGCTAGCGCGACAGTACATTTCTGCCACACCTCAGAGTGTAATATATCTATGGGTCGAGCAATGACCCGAAGCTCTAAGAGTCTCGTCAATGCGAGATTAAAATTCTTGAGCTCACATTTGATTCCCCATTGCATATGTATCAAACTTACGACCTTCGCTATTGCTTCCATACGAATCGCGATTCTTTGGGGCGTCCCCCTGTTTCGCCACAGTCGTTCCCGCGCTGTGGACGCTGTCCCCTGGCCAGGAGTATCCCCGTCGCCCGGACTCGTCGCTCCCGGGATTCGACACCACTATGTTGCCTTCTTGTGAAGGCCGCGGTGACCTGGTTTCGGAGTCCAGCACGGCGATCCCCTCCTTGGGATCCCTCGGGGCCAATAACGGACGCTGACACCAATGTGGTGGACGGTTAAAGGCGTTTATTGAGGGGTCTCGAGGGTATTTATGGACTAAGGGGCTTCTCTACGTCAGACAGGGGTTTGGCTATACTTTCTAGGGTTAGTATGGAGTGGAAATTACTGGCATGCATAGGTTAGGGGGGTTACACATCTGGCTACATTCCAAGGGTGATCCTTATCTATGGGGAGAGGGGTAGAAGGATTCCTGTAATTTTCCGTCACAGCCCGAAATCTTCCGAACGCCTGTCCCTATGCCTACCACATTTCCCAGATCTGGACTCCAAGGTAAGTCCATGGCTTGGTGTACTGGATTTTGTCCTCACGAATCTCCATTCCTGCCTTTTCTATGGTTTCAATAGTCTTTTTAACTGTATTGTCCAAGTAAGCTTTGTCTGAAGCACACACCAGGATGTCATCCATATAGTGATGGATGATAGCATCGGGGAATGATTTCCGAATGGGAGACAGGATGTGAGCCACGTACCACTGGCAAATAGTGGGCGAGATTTTCAGGCCTTGAGGAAGATAACGCCAATGATATCTTTTGAGCGGGGCCTCCTTGTTAAAGAGGGAACGGGAAAAGCAAACTGTGGAGCATCCTCAGGGTGTAGAGGAATGCTGAAGAAACAGTCCTTAATGTCTATGATAGCAAGTGTCCAGTCTCTAGGCAGCATTGATGGGGAGGGCAGGCCAGGCTGGAGGGGGCCCACGTCCTCGATGACCTCGTTGATTCTGCGAAGGTCGTGGAGAAGCCTCCACCTGTTTGTCCCAGGCTTTGGTAAAACAAAGACTGGAGATTTCCAAGGGCTGTCGGACTCCACTATGTGGCCTTTTGCGAGCTGTTCTTCCACGAGGGTGTTTAGGGTGTGCAGTTTGGCTTTATTGAGGGGCCACTGTTCAATCCAGATTGGCTTGTGGCTTTTCCAGGTGAGACGAGGTGTTTCTGGCAGCGCGCTTAGCTCAGTGGCCCCAATTAGAAATCCTGAGTGGGAATACATAGGGAAGCTCCCCACTGGGATAGAACGTCTCTGCCCCAAAGGGTGATGGGGGCCCTTACCACGAATGGACGAATGGTTGCCAGCTTGCCTTCAGGCCCTTCCACGAGGATGTTGTTCTTGCTTCTCATGGACACTGTAGTTCCGCCAATCCCTGAAATCATGCCTGCAACAGGTTGTAGATCCCAATGTGCTGGCCATTCTGAGCGGGCGATGATGGTCACATCAGCACCGGTGTCCAGCATCCCTGGTAGGTGGGTCTTCTTGCCTTTGCAGGTGAGGCCGCACTCGATGGTAGGCTTGGATGGTCCCACGACTTGTGCCCACATAGCTGTAGGGTTGAGAGGAATCTGTTCCCTGTGATCCTTTGGGAGTACAAAGGCTTGTGCTATTGGAGTTCCCTTTGAAAGAAAAAATGGTAAGTCTATGCAGTATACCTGGATGAGAATCTCTTGTCCTGGCTGCACTGTCAGCACTTCTGGAACAACGAAGATCTCCTTTGGGCTATTAAGAGAGTCACCTATAATTAAAATGTGCGAAGGACCACCTTTTGGCCCATATTTGCCTGTGGGAACACGGTGAACATTCTCATTATTAAAGTCAATGGACAAAGCAGTTACCAGTTGATGGCGGGTTCCCATCTGGGTTGCCCCGTGGGTTGGATCTTGTGGTCCGGAACGTCCTGGGTTGGTGCGTGGTTGGGTCTGGGTGGCCTTTGATTTGTTGTCAGCACCCGGGGCTCGACTGGGCGGCGCAAGAAGTTTAACGGACGCTGCTGGTAACGCTGCTGATTCTGGGGTCTTTGGTAATTGTTACGGTGGTATCGGGGGTGTGATCTCTCTGGGCAGTCCTTTATGTAATGTCCAAGATCCCCACAGTGATAGCATTTAGCTTGGTCTTTAGAAGCTATTACTGCATATGCCCCAGAAACTCCTTCAGCAATACCTTTGGTAACTGCTTGGGCCACTGTATTTTCAGTGGACATGTGACGTGTACAGCATTCCAGCATTTGCTCTATGGTGGGGTCTGTATCCATGGGTAGAGACCTCAAAATGGCTTTGCATTGTTCATTAGAGTTACACAAGGCAAGTTTACATAAGAGTTCCTTCTTTGCCTCTGTGCTCTCTATCTGTTTCTCCAGAGCATCTCTAAGTCTGTCCACAAATTTGATAAAACTTTCATCTGTCCCTTGTTTAATAGTAAAAAATGCATTGTTGGCATTGACTCATCATGCACGAGAAGTAAAGAGGTTTTTGCTGCGAGAGCGATGTCCTGCAGTGCCTCTTTATTCAAGGTTTCCAATTGGTCTGCTGGTTTCTGTAAGTCACCTTCACCAGCTAGTTGGACTACCGTAAAATTCATCTTATTAGCATCTGCAGAATATGAATCTGATAATATTTTAAATGTCTTTTCCAATGCCTGTCCCATAACAAATTCTGCTGGGGACAGGAGGCAGTGTGAAATATTTTTTATATCGTGGGGAAGTAAGATGTGCTGAGAACATGGCTTCTAAGAAATTTCTAAAAATATGTGAACTTCGCCCATGTTCTTTGGCTATATTTCTTAATTGCACTAGTTCCTTATTCGAGTTAGCCTTCCATGTCTTTATAGTGGACTCGCCACCATTCCGTCCTTGCTTATATTCTACTGGGAAAGCATTAATTTTCTGTGCCAGCTCCCAGTCCCCAACTTTTATTGCTTCTATTTTAATAAGAGCCCATGGATCCATGTGGATCGTATCAGAATCAGATTCACTGCAAGAGCTCTGGTCCTCTGAGGAGGACTGGGGTGGCGGGGGGGGGGGGGTTGCTACCCGTGACTTACGCTTTTTTCATTTAGAAGCGTTTTTCAAAGGTTTCAATGGCTGGGGGGGGAGACATGGCATGACCTGGCTAGGGGGAGGTGCCACTGGAGCTGGGATCGCAGCACAGCACGCACAGGACCGGGTGGGGGGGGTAGCACTTTGGGGGGTCTCTGGGATTCCGTTTGGGTGGCATTGAGGGTGGGTGGGAGGTTGGGGGGACGCGTGGTGGGGGCAGGGGGGCTGGGCGGGGTGGGGGTGCAGGCATGGGGGGAGTGGGGGTGAGCAGGCAGTGGTACCAGTCCGGGGTGCCGCAGTTACGGGGTGGTGTGATGGGACTACGCTTGTGTATGGTGTCCCTGCTGTGGCAGGCAGGGAGCGGGGGGAGGGGGCGGGGATGGACATGGGCTCGGGAGCGGCGGGGGTGTGGCTCGGGGAGCCCTCTGGAGGGGCCGGGCCGGTCGGAGCCGCGGGGAGGGGAGCGGGGGTGGCGGGCGCGGCGACGGGAGGGATGGTGGGGGACACCAGCGTGGGGGTGGGGGGGGCCGCAGCAGAGGGGGGCGGAGCCGACGCAGGGGTGGAGGGGGCGGCAGAGGAGGGGGGCAGGGCTGACGCAGGGGTGGAGGGGGCGGCAGAGGCAGGAAAAGGGACCCCCGGGACCGGAAGCAAGGAGGAAGCCGAGCCGGGGGTAGGGGGGATGTATGGAGTTACAGATAAGACAGGCAGCGCAGGTCCCACAGGGGTGGAGGATGTGGGGGGGGGGGGACCGCGGTGGGCAGCGTAACCTCTGCTTTAGGAGTAACGGAGGCGAGAGGGACTTTAGGACCTAGGGGCTGATGTGAGATAGGCAAGTGACTTTCCTCTGAGTCCTTATCAATCTTGTTAGTATTTGAAGAGGAAGTGTCTGTTACTGACTGCAAGATTTTTTCTCTGTTAAATCTTTCAACGGTTTTAGTTATTATATGGAATAAAGGCAAATAATTAGTTACAGAGAAATCCTGGTTTGTTTGGGAGATATATATTTTGTTCTCGATAATATCCCAAAACCAATTTTCAATGACTGCTTTCTTATCAGTATCAGGGTATTGTGAAATAATCCAAGTTACAAATTTTTTAAGGTTAGTTTTTGAGAGCTTGCCTTTAGAAAAGGAGAAGTTGTTAGCAGATAAGATTTCTAAAATAGTTAAATATATCTCTCTCTCGGTTTTACTTATTTTTAATGTACTAAAAATTGTACCCATGTTAATGGTTAGCCCTTCCAGCAGAAAAAAACGAGAAAAAAAAGGAAAAAAAACTGAAAAAAAAGTTTTAGAGCCCCGAAGTTATGCGCGCAATATTAGCTAATACTTACAGTTCCTGGGGTCCAAGATCTGTGGAAGGGGTCTGCTGACATCAGTTCTTCTCGGAACTTTCTCTCGTTCAGATGTAAGTTTTGAGTGTTGAACTGACCCTCCTGGGGATAGGATTTTCAAAAACGAAAAGTCCCTTCACAGGAGGAGCAGCTTCCTGAACAGGCAATCGCAAAAAACCCTGGGGGGGCTTCATTGCTCAACCAACAGATATCGCCTCTGAGGGGGGTCCGAAGTCATTGGGCGCCACTCTAATAACCTCTCATCGGGGTTATTATAAAGCAGAGCAATAGGGCTCAGGAGCTCAGTCCCTGAGTAGGGACTGGGTGCCCGAAGCTAGCTCGCTCATGCCAACGCCACGGGGCTACCATCTAGCAAGCATGGTGATTATCAGCTATATAGTGATTGCAAGCTCTTAGGATTTCAGCTTTGCTTGCTAGGTAGTGGTGCCCTGGGCTTGAGGCTGCAGCAGACGGAGAGAGAGGAGAAGGCGCAGGCTGTTCCACGAAGATGGCTTTATTTTGGGGAGGTCCGTGAAGGGTCTCTGCTCTTCTTCTTTCTCAACTAATGGGGTACAGTATGCTTCTTTTATAGGGTTGGAAAGGATCCAAGCTTGACCAATAGTAAGGGGTTTACATGACATTGCCTTATAGGGTTACAGAGATAGGTTAAGGGCGGAGGACAGGGAAACAGGAATTTTCTTTTGCTGTTTCAGCATTCCTATTGTTCATATTCTCCATGGTGCTTTTCCTAAATCTATGGGGTTTACTACACCTACCCCTTCCCTCCCCCTCTCCCCGGGCTTAAAAGACACGGCAACCACGCGGTTCTGTGTTCTGTTGAAGCTGTTGCTGCATTCAGAGGCCTGTGTGCCAGGAATAAAGCTCTGGATCGAAACCCCCCAGCAGAACCAGACTCCTTTTTCCTTCACTTCGCCTAAAGCCTTTCTGCCAGAGGCAAACCTGAGTTCCTGCATGCCTGGACTTGTCCCAAGCGCCCAGCTGCAGCATCCACCTAGCCAAAGGTGTCTCTGAGGTGAAACCACCTCAGCTGCCACCTCTGGTCAAGCAGCAAGAGCCAGACGAGCCCAGGCACATTCCATCCGGTAATATTGGGATTTTAATTCCAATAGTTTGGCACCCAATGTGGGGCTGTTCGACTCTGCAGCCCTGAGAAGTCATCCCCGAACCTCAGAATCTCGGAAAGACTTTAAGGCAGCTGAGCATCCACTGGAAGAGCTTTGACTGCATAGCTCTCCAGCAGAGACTTTGGGACTGACCCCACAAGAAGTCTCGCGGAATGCTCTGCTCCTCTGGAAAGTGCGGCTCCTTTCTGGTGAGCGATTTTCCAGAGGAGAGTAGGGAAGCCCGTCTTGCCCTAGAGGAGTCCTACTCAGGTGAAGAGAACACCCTGCCATACCTCGCCACCATCAGCTTCAATTTGAGTGAGTATATCTGCTCCTTAGGGGGGTAGAAGCTCGAATTACAGTCTCTGCCGTGAGATGTTCTTTTTCGCTCTTATTCAGAGCACATAATAGGCTGCGCAGCCCCGCAGAGCGGGAGCTATATTGTGTTAGGCATTGGCCCACAGCAGTGTGGCTCTGCTGCTTCTAGAATTTGCGGCAGCGAGCTTGCACTGCGGCGCCAGCTCGGAGGAGCGGGGGAGCTCTCCCTGCTTTTCCCCTGGCGCGGCAGCGCGGCTCGCGCGGACCGGGTTTGCAGCACGGTGTGGGGGGGCTTTCTCGGCATGGCGCGGGCCGGCTCCGGTTTCGGGTTTTCCATGCGGCGCAGGCAGGGGGCTTTGTCTATCCCCCGCCACGGCGTGGTGAGTTCCGATTCCGTGCCACTGCCGGCGGAATTTTCAAAAGTTTGTAATATATGTTTGTCTTAAGTTTCCTTTTACCAGTTTAGATCCTGCTGTTCGTGTGAAGTCTCGAGATGCCATGAGACAAAGCCTGCTCCTCATCCTACTTGCGATCATTTCACCAGCGATCTCCTGGATAGTCCCTCAGCACAAAGCAAACGTATGGACCACCTTAGCTAAAGCCCTTGGACAAGATCACATTTGTCTCTCCACAGCGATGGCCTCTGACCCCCTGTCAACTTGCCTGGTGGGAGTTCCCTTTAAATCCTCAGAGTTCCCAAACAAAATGTGGAATGCTTTAAATGAAGTGAACTTACTCGCACCTTCTCCTGGCCGCTATCCTGCTGACAATCCTTTACTGTTATGGCAGGAGTGGGTGAGAAAGTTACCAGTGCCAAAAAGGGAGCCACAAGACTTCCATCTCTTAGGCTCCATGAATGCAACCTTTTGCATTCACTTTAAATTCAATTCCCAGTTACCATATCATGAAGCTAAACAAAACACCTATCCTGACCCTAGCAACTCACACTATACAGACAAAAACTGGTGTGAAAATTCAGTCCTAGTCATGCAGTCATCAGGTGGTGATTACAAGCCTTGTGAACTCCCAAAAGGTATGTTTTTAATATGTGGAGACAGAGCATGGGCAGGTCTCCCTCCTCATCTGCTCGGAGGTCCATGCACCTTTGGCAAGCTGAGCCTGTTTACCCCAAATTGAACAAACCTAATACACTGGCAAGTAAAAAACACACATACATTGGCTATCCAAAAAAGAGACCTAAGGCAATTAGACCCTGACTGTAATTCGGAAATTGTTCACTGGTCCAGACTAAGGCCACCGCAATTACAGTCCTTCTGCCGTGGATCTCGGCAGCAAAAAGCATGGGAGAATTAGGCCGATTGGAATGTTGGGTTGCAAAACAGGAAAACCTCACTTCTACTGCCCTGAGTGACCTCTTATCAGATGAGGAAATTACCAGGCAAGCCACCATTCAGAATAGGGCAGCCATAGACTACCTGCTCCTTCTGCACAACCATCACTGTGAAGAATTTGAAGGTCTCTGCTGCCTCAACTTGTCATCAAAAGCAGAGAACGTCCATGCCACGATCGACAAGATGAAAACCATGGTGAACGACATCAAGAGAGAAACTGACAACTGGCTGAGTGGACTGTTCAAAGGCTGGGGACTCTCAGGCTGGTTGGGATCTATTCTGAAAACTGTAATTTTAGTATTGTTTATTTTAGTTATTGCTATTGTAGTTGTTAGCATTGTTTTCGGACTAATCAAATGCATGGTTCTCAAGTTAATTTCAAGCTCATCTCCCCCTCCTGAAGTTTACCATTTGGAAGCCCTTAGTGCTCCAATGGATGACATGAAAGCCTCAATGGAAAACACTGACCCTCCTGTAGAGGAGGAACCAATTTACCAACCGTGGTTCGGCAAGCATTCTGCGCCACAAACTCAGTCCTCTTCATTTTAAACAAAACAAGGGGGAGATGTTGCAGTGTGATATATTAGCCTGTCTCAGTATCCCGGTTCTTTACCCAGGTGTGCCAATAACCCTCTCCCTTCCCCTCCCCTTGCCTCCTGCTGAGAGCTGTCTGTCAATCTCAGTATGCCAGCAAGGGCGTCATATGATTGGCAAAGTTCAAAAGATGCCTCTCAGCCCTGGGGACATTGGGCTATCCAGGTGCCCACAAGGGGGAGATGTTGCAGTGTGATATATTAGCCTGTCTCAGTATCCCGGTTCTTTACCCAGGTGTGCCAATAACCCTCTCCCTTCCCCTCCCCTTGCCTCCTGCTGAGAGCTGTCTGTCAATCTCAGTATGCCAGCAAGGGCGTCATATGATTGGCAAAGTTCAAAAGATGCCTCTCAGCCCTGGGGACATTGGGCTATCCAGGTGCCATTTGTCCCTTGAGACTTCCCCCCCCCCCCTTACCTGGTTGGTGGGATACCTACCCCTTCTCTCCCCCTCTCCCTGGGCTTAAAAGACACAGCAACCACGCAGTTCTGTGTTCTGTTGAAGCTGTTGCTGCATTCAGAGGCCTGTGTGCCAGGAATAAAGCTCTGGATCGAAACCCCCCAGCAGAACCAGACTCCTTTTTCCTTCACTTCGCCTAAAGCCTTTCTGCCAGAGGCAAACCTGAGTTCCTGCATGCCTGGACTTGTCCCAAGCACCCAGCTGCAGCATCCACCTAGCCAAAGGTGTCTCTGAGGTGAAACCACCTCAGCTGCCACCTCTGGTCAAGCAGCAAGAGCCAGACGAGCCCAGGCACATTCCATCCGGTAATATTGGGATTTTAATTCCAATAGTTTAGGAGTTCCTATATACAAAGATTTAAGAGAAACCAAACGGAGGAGGTGAAGTTCAATAGAAATTGGGGGAATCCAAAATTGGAAGAGCCAGGTTTGGACCCCAAGAAAAATTATCGTGACTTATGACCCAGCCACCTGGGCTCAAGATGGGTCCTGGGGCTATTGGACCCCAATATCTATGTTAAACAGAATCATCAGGCTTCAGGCAGTATTAGAGATGAAGAGTGCAATCATTAGAAACTTCTTGAATGAAATAAAAAACCTAGCATATGTAAGTAACCAAGACCGGACTCCTAAACTTGATTCCAGATGGTGGGATAACCTATGGACTTTCAAAGGAGATTGGTGGAAAAAGGTAGCTTTCTTCACTGTGTGTACACTTGCTGGTTTGCTCTCTTTACTGTGCTTACTTCCCTGCTTCATTAAAATAGTAACATCTGCCGTTCAGACCAACCTAGGGATCTCTGAACAAATTAACCTGAAGAAACCAGAAAAGGTAACAAAGTTAAGTAACCCTGATTACCAGAGTGCTCAAGAAATTTATCATCAATACAAAAAATGTAAGGACATTCTATGCTCATGAGTCAAAAACTGCAAGTTGATGCGAGCTTAAGTTTAAGCCTGATCAAAGAAAAAGAGAGGGGACTGTTAAGAGTAAAAAAGTTGTTCATATTTTTAAAAGTTGGCAGAGTTCACAAGTTAAACCAATTGCTGCCAAGTTGGAGTTCTAACTATTTACTGTTAATAATTGCATGTTGTAATCTCCTGTTGTTAATAGTTTCCTTTTAATTACCTGTTCTTAATGATTGCCCTGACCCAGCCCACCACTGGCTTCCCAGCTGTGCCGGGGGTAGCCCAACGGGGGTAGCCCAAGAGTGTCCCGGGAGCGGTGGGCCCCCCTGCCCCCTCAGCGCAGGTCCTGGCCGTGCCGGGAGAGCCCTGCAGAGACTGGCCCGGGTCGCCGTGTCCCGCAGGGGCAGCTGCTGGCCGGCTCACCTGCTGGTCCCCAGTGTGGGTGAGTGTGTCCATGCCTGCTGCTTGAGGCACTGGCGCGTGGGGGTCCCCCTTTGCCGGGCGTCGCCCTGCTACTTCCTGGAAGATAGCACCCGGCACTGGGAGGAGGAGGGGACATCGGAGCCAGCATGCAAAGGAAGAAGCCCCTCACCAAACCTAGCAAAAAACCCCTAAAAACAATGAGCCAACATGAAATTGACGGATCAAAATGATGTCTAGATGTGAGAAACAGAATCCAGTATCCACTAAGACGCTTTCTACCCCTCACCCTAACCTAAAAAGATGTCGGCTAGACAGAGGACCACGAATGTCAAACCGAAAAAGTGGGAATCTCCTTATGCTCTTGTGAGGACGGAAGCTTCAGCTCTGCCCACAGATCAGCAGACAAAGCTGCACTTTTCCTCCTCCTCCGTGCCATTCCTGGAAGCAGCAGTGGCGTGAGTGCGACCCGTCGGTTCTTCCCACCCAAACTGATTTTTAATAAAGGCAAGAAAAAGGAGAAAGATCTCCTGCCCTATTTTTTTCATGGCGGGCCCTGGCCCCCCTGTCTCAGCCAGGACGGGCCTGGCGGTCCTGCCGCGGGCCGGGCCCCTTCCCCTCCTCCTATCGGCTCTGGTCTGGGTGGGCTGGGCTCCAGCAGCTGCTGGGCAGGAAGACGCGGGAGGCTGTGGTGTGACCGTGTTCACAGGGGTCTTAGGATGAGGTATGAGACGAGTATCTGACTCCATGTTTCAGAAGGCTTGATTTATTATTTTATGATAGATATTATATTAAAACTATACTAAAAGAATAGAAGGATTTCATCAGAAGGTTAGCTAAGAATAGCAAAAGAAGGAAGGATAACAAAGGCTTGTGGCTCGGACTCTCTGTCTGAGCCAGCTGACTGTGATTGGCCATTAATTAGAAACAACTGCATGAGACCAAGCACAGATCCACCTGTTGCATTCCACTGCAGCAGATAATCATTGTTTACATTTTGTTCCTGAGGCCTCTCAGCTTCTCAGGAGGAAAAATCCTAAGGAAAGGATTTTTCATAAAAGATGTCTGTGACACTGTGGAGCCCTAGCCGGTGCAGGGCTGGCTGCGGCTGTTAAGATCTTGCTGTCAGGTCCCCTCCCCCCAGTGTGGCTGAGACCAGAGACCCCTGCAGTTTGTGCAGAGTGGCCCTGCGGATAGAATTGAACACAGAGAAAACCAAAGACCAACCATGAAGCCGATCCTGACCCAGCCCAGCCACAGCTCCCCGCCACAAGTTACTGGCGGGTCAGGTAGACCCCAGGCGGGATGTTAACCCTTTCAATGCTTCAATCTTTCCTCGAGTGAGAGAAAGGAACAACATAAAAACATGTAAAAGAACAACATGAAGACATCGAGATCAGTGAGGAAGAAGTTAAGTCCCAGATGGGAGGGATGAAGGAGATGCTTTGATTTTGGAGCTGAAATCCTCTTGTAAGCTATGGAGAAAGGACTCTTCTTCCTTATAGCGCATAAAACTATGGGGAGATGAAAGTGTTCAAATTGATATCAAGTAAAGGCCTCCATGTTAAAGTAAGCAGATGTTAAAGTAGCTGTAATCCCATGAGAAGTTTGAACAGAGGAGAAAAGAGAATTCCAATGTCCCCAGGAGAAGATCTCTGTTCCCAGGGAGGAAGATGATTTTAGAAATAGATAATGAGAACTTTTGCCTTTGAACAGCTCATCTTTAAAACAATACCCTATAAGTTGACATGGCCCATTGACAAGCTGTGGGAAGGCTTGTAGTAATGGGAAGGACTTCACAATGGCAGGGTTCCCTGGGTGGCTGTTATTCATGATGAAATTAAGAACCACGAGAAAACTGGTTTTTTTCCTCTTGTGGAGAAGTCTCCATAACCTTAACAAGAGGGACTTCTCTCCCTAAGTGAACTGAAGAAAGACTATTTTAGAGGTGGTAAACTGACTGGAAATTTTAGGATTTGTTTCTTTACATTGTCAGTGAGAAAGAAAAGGTTGTAAAGGGAGAAGAAGTCTTCTGAAGGGTTTGTTTTAATTTTTTTCCCCCTCTTTCTTTTACTTGCCTTTAATAAAATTTTCTTAATACCCTTTTAATGTCTTGAGCCTGCTTTGCCTTTCTCTTAATCCTATCTCACAGCAGGAAATGAGTGCACTTGTGATTGGCCAGCACTGAAGCCCACCACACTCATTAGTGCATTGGCTGGGAAATCTCAAAATTGGGAAATCTGAAATTGGCAAACTAAAACCACTACAAAGGATTACAAGAATAACCTCACTCCCCCAGCCAAAACCTAAAAAAGAAATCAGAAAGCTTTTAGGCTTATTAGGATATTGTAGATTATAGATAAAAAGGTATATTTAAACTGTTAAATTTCTGTATGAAAAATTAGTAAAAAATGAAATTATGTAGGAAAAAGAAGATAAAGAAAAATTTGAAAGTTTGGAACAAAAATTGATCAGTGCACCTACTCTAAGTCTTCCTACTTTAGATAAACCTTTTTTCTTATTTGTAAATGTAGAAAATGGGGTAGCCCATGGAGTCTTAGCCCAAGAATGGGGAGGGTTCAAGAAACCAGTAGCTTATCTGTGAAAGTTATTAAACCCTGTTAGTAAGGGGTAGCCAACCTATATCCAGGCGGTAGCCACTACTACCTTACTAGTAGAAGAAAGCAAGAAATTAACTTTTAGAAGAAAATTAAAAGTGCACACCCCACATGCGGTTAGAAATATTTTGAATCAGAAAGCTGACAAATGGCTCTCTGATTCTCAAGTGCTAAAGTATGAAGCAACTCTAATAGAAAAGATAATATAAAACTAATTACAGATAAACACCTCAATCCTGCCCAATTTTTGTACAGAGAACCAATAAAAGTGTTGCATACAAGTAGGAATCTTAGAAAAGTTTTATAAAATCAGGGCTTAGGCCTATCCCTTCTAAGTAGGGCTAAGCAGCTAACTAAGTTCCCATGTGAAAGAATCTTGGGAATGAAAAGTCAGTTAACACAACAACATATTCTTGTAGAGGAAAATAAGTTGCACCTGTAATAACAAAAGATCTGTCTCATGAGAATCCACAAAGAAAAAGTGTAAACACCTGCAGATAGTTCTAACTTGTACACACAGGTACTTCTAACCAATGAATTGAGTGGCAAGAAAACTACCAACCAATTGGAGTGAACACGAGGTCTGTGAAAACTGAATAAAAATGAGTTATTTGAATAAAGAATTGGCTTTTCTGCATGAAGAAACTGAATCCCATCTGCTTTACTGCAACAATAAAAGAACTAATACATAATTGCTTAGAAATCATAAACTATCAGACCAAAGTGAGGAAAGATCTAACAAACAAACCCCTTCAAGGTGGGAAGCAATTATACATCAATAGGTATTCAAAGATAATTCAAGAGCAGCAAATGTCAAGATATTCTATGATAGATGAAAAATTAGAAACCATAGAAAAGAGAAAGTTACCCCTCAGCTAGTCAGCTCAAACATGTGAGTTATATGCTTTAAAACGAGCCCTCAAAATAATAACACAAGAGAGGAGGACTGTATATACTGACTCTAAATACGCCTTTAGAGTAGTGCATACTTTTGGGAAAATCTGAGAAGAAAGAGGACTGTTAAATTCAAAAGAGAAAGGATTAATTAATGAAAAGCTTATCTCAAAAGTATTGCAAGCTTTATAATTGCCAGAAGAAGTTGCTGTTGTGCATGTTTGCGGACATCAGAAAGGGACCACCTTAGAAATACAAGGAAACAATTTAGCAGACTTAAAGGGTAAAAATACAGCCAAGTCAAGGGAAGAGAAAATAATGATATTCCTAACCCCCACAGAAAAAAATTCAAGGTATCCCAGTACTCAGTGCCATAAAATAAAAAAAATTTCTTGAAATAAGAGAAAAAAAAAAAAAAAAGACAATAAAGGGAAGTGGGTATTACCTAATGAGAGACAGTTGTTAAATAAACCACTGGCCAAGAAAATATTAGAAAGTATGCATAACAAGACTCATTAGGGAATTAGCCTTACGACCCTTTCAAAGTATCCAAATAAATTTTACTAAACTTTCCCATGTGCGACAGTAAAATTTTTTGCTGTTAATAGTAAATCATTTAACTAATTGGATAAAGGCAGTACCAACTGTTAAAGCTACTACCAATGTTATATGCAAAACTCTTTTAGAATTAATCATTCCTCGATATAGAATAGTAGACAACATCAACTCAATTCAAAGAACCCATTTCACATCAAAAATACTACAGCAGATAGTCCAAGCTCTAGGTATAAAATAAAAATTACACACTCCGTAGCATCCACAAAGTTCAAGACAGGTTAAAAAGATGACTCAAACTCTTAAAAGAACTCTGACTAGACTAATGATTGAAACCCAAATGTTGTAGGCAAAATGCCTACCCTTAGCTTTATTAAAAATTAGAACTCAACCTAGATCAAATTTAAGGATTTCACCTTATGAAATTATGTTTGAGTTACTTTTTCTGATTTCGCCACATAAGATTGTCACCTATGAAAAAGGGGAAGACAGTATCAAGAAATATCTCCTGTCTATAGCACAAACCCTAAAGGGATTACAAAAAAAAAGGGTTAATCCCTCAGACTGCTACCCTAGATTTTAAAATTCATAATGTTAATCCTAGAGATTAAGTAATAGTCAAATCATTGAAAAAACAACCTTTAACCCCACAACAGGAAAGTCCCTTTCAGGTGCTATTCACCACTAAATCAGCTGTGCAAACTACAGAACAAAGACTCATGATAGCAAAATAAAAGACCAGTAGAAGAACCCAATGACTAGAAAATTGTCACTTCCACAAGAAGCCTAAAAATTACTCTAAAACAAATCATGTGTACTCAATGTAGCAAGTAGACAATGGACAAGAACACACCAATCCAAACTAGAAAGGAGTTCCCTGTGGGCTTTATTGATTTTTTTTATATTCCCAAAGGCCAGAGGCTCTCCAATCTCCAAGACAACCTTTAAAGTGGTAATTTACTTCCTCCCCAAGCAAGTGGATCAGGGTTATATAAATTAAAAGACACCAGTGCCATAAGTGATCCTAAAGCTTTTGCTTTTGCTTGTGACCTGCAAAAAGAAAAAACACCAGCTTTCCCTGCTGAGACATCTTCCGGCTTTATTCACGGTCACGTACTCTACTTAAAACACCTTAATGCAAGTCATTCAGGTTAGATACAATGTCAGTGTAAAAACTGTGGCCAGCTCAAGCAGTGTAGATCCCCCAAGTGGCAAGCATGTTACAAAATTTGTCAAGAGAAAGGGAAAAGTTCAAACATAAATCGAGGGCAAGTACCAATTTTAACACTGTGTTATAGAGTTAAATTAATGCTCTCTGATACTCACAAGCTATTAAAAGCTGAGTAAGAAGCAGTTATTTATCAAAAATGAGAAGCAAATTTTAAGTGCAAACAACTCCATATGATGTAGCTATAATAAAACTATTCAAGAAATAAAATTAACTGTGCTAGTTAACTAAGGAACAGTAAGGAACCACAATACAAGCAAGTGACATAAATAATTTAGTGATAAAGAAACAGAAAGCAAGACCAGATTGACCACTGTACTTGCCACCAAAAAGATTATACATACCTGCTGCAGGCAGCAACCCCATAGGCATGGGAAGTGGGAGTACATGCCATTCCAGAGTTCTATTACTCCTTATTAATCTTTTCCCTCTTAGGAATCTAGATAATCCTTGTCACAAGTGCTACCAATCACTATACTACGGAAAACTTCAAAGTTCTTTTTTCACCACTCATACCCTTATCAACCAGTACTGTTATAACTCATCCAAATTAGAAACCTGACGGTTCTTTATCTTCTTCTCCGCCGCTATCAAGGTCAGGATTTAAAGTGCTTGAGACAATATTTCATATTCAGACTCAAATGCTTATTATTTGTTACCTATATCACAGTCTCACAAGTTGTGAGTTCTACAGCATTCTACTAACAAGCTACAAAATGGCTATCTTTCTCTACAAGGTCTTTTAAAGCTAAACTATCCAATTAAGAAATGACACCTAAATTATTTTCACTTTTAACCCAATAACTAATTACCTGAAGTCCGCAATGCGGACTTTTCAAATCAATTACATAATACTACCCAAATCCATGAAGAAGAAGGTGAAGAACAACCAGCCATGGCCCTATAACCTCCATCTTGCCCCATATATATTGCTATATTCTAAAACCTTAAACTCTAAGTTTTCCACCCTGTGATATCACACACTCCTATTCACACTACACACCTGTAATCCCAGTGCTTTCTATCAATTTTGGAAGCCTTCTCCACGGCCTCAGGTCAAATGCAGTATTCTCTTGTAGGTCTGTGCCTTTCAGCACAGAAAGTTTTAAATTCTCAGCATCCAGGGTTCCAACATGTCATAGGTAGACAAGGACATGAGTTTTCTTGGGAAGTTATAGTCAAACCAATCAATGGTCAGATTTGAATATTGACACCTGGTGTAACCACTGAAGACATGGATACGCCTCTGAGAACACAGGAGGTTAAAAGCAGAGAACTCCCAGAGGACTTTCTCTTTTGTTCAGGTCAGTGAAGAGTTCAGACCTCCCTTGCCCAGCCACAGGCTGGGTGGGGGAGGGGAGGCCATGCGGTCTAGGCTAAGGTAGGCCAGGAGCCCCAGACAGAGAAGGGGGGTGAAGGGAATGGAACCAGGCTGGCCCCTGCAGGAAAGAGGGTGGAGAAACACTGGGATGTCCCGGGCAGCCCCCCCCCGCCCAGAGAGAGAGAGAGCCTGTGCCACCTTGAATTTTATCTCATGCGCTGGCAGCACACAGGCAGAATAGAAAGAGAAGGGGGGGGGAGGAAGGGTGCCCAGCCATGGGAGTCCTGGGCAGGCTGCTGTGAGATTTCAACCATCCTGAGGGCAGCAGAGCCCGAGATTTTAACCCTTTCTTAGACAAAGAAAACTTTGCAAAACACTAATCCTACTTGACCTGAAAGAGAAGAGAGACAGCCTGGGACCTGAGATGTTAGAAGCAGATGGGAAAGAACCCTATGTGGGAAGTGATGATGGAGTGGCCTTTGGCTGGACTTTTTCTTGTAAAGCCATAGACTGAACCAATTTTCCTGTAACACAGAGACTGCATTTAGGGGGATGCAGTGGTTTGAGCCAAGAGAGTGACCTGCTGTAGTGATTGCCAGGGCAGGAGAGAGAGTGACCTGCTGCAGTGATGCCATGTGCCAGAGTGAAGCGAACAGAGAAAGGTGAGGAGAGTGTGGTGGTGCCCTCTGTCTTCAGGGAGGAAGAAGATCTCTGTTCTCAAGACCCTCGGCCCCAGGGGGGGTGAAAATGGGGGGGACTGTTGTCCCAAAATGAGAAACTGTTGTTTTTTGGTACTTGGCAAAGCATCCTTAAAAGGAACCCTATAAGCAGTTTTGGTCCATGGATGGTGGTGAGAGCACTGTACATGGAAGGAGGATGTCACGATGGCAGATTTTCTCTGGGTGGTGCCTTTTGTGACATGGAAACATAAGAGGTTTCAAGTGTGTTTCCTATGGAAGACTATGGTACAAGAGAGACTCCTCTCTCCCTTGATGAACTGAGAATTGATTATCTGAGAGGTGGCAACTTGACTGAGAATCCAAGGTTTTGTCTCCCTGTGCTTTGGTGGGGGAAATTGGATGGGGGGAGGAGGAATGTTTTGGAAGGTTTTCATTCTGAATTTTGTGTGTTCCTTTTATTATAGTGTAAGTTAATAAAGTTTTTTTCCTTTATTTTTAAGCTTGAGCTTGCTATGCTCTGTTTCTGGTCACATCTCACAGCAACCATTTGAGAAAAATATATATTCATGGGTGCACTGGCACTGTGCCAGCCCATGACACAACAGAAACCTGTATACAGAATAAGCAAACATTCTAGGTTGCAGAAAACTTAAAACCGAGTAGCATAAAGCTAGGAGTTAGATGCCCAAAGAGGGAAAAATGAGTATACTTGCACAAGGATAGAAACCAAGAATAAATAAATAACCAAAATTTAATAAAAGAACAAGTAATAAGCAAGCTGACAAAGCAAACACAACCATCTAACTCAAAATCAACCCCAAATTTAATAAAAAACCAAATCATAAGCAAGATAACAAAGCAAATACAGCCATCTAACCCAGAACCAACACCATGTGAGGATTTAAATACAAAACTCAAACAACAATTAAAAAATAAAATAAAAATTCCAACATTAAAAAAAATATTTTATTTATAGATTTAAAGGAAAGAATCAGTAAAGAACAAAACATTACCAACTACTATGTATGTGAGAGAGCCTTAATAGCAAAAGAATAGACATAAAAAGGTAATAGCCTAAGCCAAATTAAACTTCTTAAATGGAACAGGACTGTGGTACTCACATGCCCTCTGAACAGAGACAAGCTGTGAGAGAAGCAGAGAAAAGAATGATCAAAACAATTCTTATCTCATTTTCTGCTCCTGTGTTTGTGCCCATGTGGAATGGGTTCTGGAGATTGCTTACCCAAGGTGATTGCTTGACTGGATTTTGGTGATGGTTGTTTGGATTCATTGACCAATTGGATCCACGTGTGTGTGTCAGGACTCTCAGGCAGAGAGTCACAAGTTTTCTCGTTAGTTAGTTAGTTAGTAGTAAGTATGATATAGTTTAGTATCTCTCTTTAATATAGTTGTAATGTAATATAGTATAGTTTTAATAAAGCCTGTGTTCAGTATTCCAAAGCCTTGGAGTCAGATGCCAATCATTCACAGACATTTGGGTCATCTTGAATTACTATACAGGACTAGCATAAAAGAGAGAAGCAGGCCAGAAGAGTAAATTTTAAGCTCAAAAATAATAAGAAAGAAATGCCTCTAGCATATTAGAAAAAAGTTCCTTAATAAAATAGGACAAACTCCCTATAAAAAATATAAAGTCTCTTAATGGAACTTCAACATAGTAGATCCCTGAAAAACCCACACAATATTAGACCCAGGAAAAAAATTGTAAACAAGATAAAGAAATTGAACTTTTCTTGTGCCATAACACTGAAAAAAACCTCTATTATAGAACCCCTAAAATATCTAAATTTTGGCAAAACATAAATCACCAAGGCAATGATTATTAGAAAGCACTGGATGGCCTATTCTAAATATGTAAGAAAAGAACTTATACAAAACTCCCTCCCCAATAGATAGGAAGTTATGCTCTAAGAATCATAAAACCAGAATTTTTCCTTTTACCAAACCGAGACAGAGATAACTTAAGAGTACTGGTTTATGGTGCATTAAAAAGAAATAAAAGTAACATAAAAATAATTGGAGAATATCAGAAGCAAGGTAATGACAAATCAGCCACATGCTTATCTACAAAATGGATGCTCTTCCTTTTATATCCTTAGCCCCTCCCAAAGTTTTGTCAGTCAACTCCTCCTCTGCCGTCCATTGGTGGTGATTACCTTCTTATATCTTGATTCAAGGTCAGGTGTTGTTACAGTGCACCTTTTGGTAATAAGCTGGCCCTCTCCAGATGCACTGACTACTGAGGCTATTACAGTGGGGAGGGGAAAGAGGACTATGGAGGACATATTACAATAACATTACTATACATTTTAACATCCACATAATATCTATCTCTTAATTGTGAGAGACAACTATTTCATTACTCATTTATAACAAGCCCCCCTTTTCCTTTTCTGTAAGTTATTTGGCTCGAGCAATTAACTCTCATTTTTGATTCTGATAATCTACCATTACTTCTCAAAAAAGGAAATAAAAAATAATTTTTATTAGCATCTGTTAGTGTGGCCGAGGACAGTGGGAACAGAAAAAAACCTTAGGTTTTCTTTAGACACACTTATTTGGAATGGACAAAATGGGATCATAGAGCTCCAGTATGGCCTTTTTACTCTCATCTACTGTGTCTATGGGGTTGCTACTCATAGCAGGTGTATTTTAGTGGTGAGTACAGAGGCCAACTCGGTCTTGCCCTTTAGTGTCTGTTGTATTAAGAGACAACTGAGGAATGATAGTGGTCTGGTATGGCTTTCTTGTTCCCACTTTACCATGCCTATGGGATTGCTTGCCCACAGCAGGGCTATAATCTTCTCAGTGGCAAACACAGGGGCCAACCCAGTCTTGCCCTCTATTTCTTGTTTTACTTTACTTATTGGTTCCTAAGGAAATTGCCTCAATACCTCTTCCGGTTCCCTGTGTACTTCCCCTCAACAGATGCTTGTTATTCCCATCTATTAAAACAGGACAATTACATCAATAAACGGTACAGTTCAAACTCCCTGCCCAAAGTGTTAGTTAAAACAATCTTCAAGCTGGCTGGTGGAAGCTCGACTTTACTTTTCACATGTCTTTGGGTTTCTTTGGCTATCTCTCACCTGGTCTGGATGTTATAGTCTATTCTTTGGGTTCTTTCATTGGGCCTTTAATTTGATTGACATGAGTCTACTCTTGCTCTGCCGTTCGTACAGTCGATTCAGTGGTTAGTTGTTGTAGAGAGCTTTTTGGATAATTGGTTAGCTGAGAAAGGACATTTTGATGTGATACCGATGGATAAGGATAGGGGAAACAAGCTGGGGATTATGTAACTGGTGTCCAATCACTGACAAAGGTCATAGTGACCTTCGCTGAAACGGGAAGACGGGGGAGAAAATCGCTTGCCAGAAAATGTAGATATCTTAGGTAGAGAAGCTAGAAGAATGCAAATATAGAAGCAAAATAATTATTAGAAGATAGAAGTAGGTGTGGTTGATCTAAGTGTGCTTTAACCAATAATGAGCTCAGCTTTTGCAATATGTATAAGCTTCATTAACACCAATATAAATATGTGTGAGTTTTCAATAAACTCTGGGATTTGTCATCCACGCATATGGTGTGTTGCAATTCCTCTGCCGTTCACGACAAATGGCAACCCCAGACGTTCTTCTTCGACACTAGCCACGGTCGAGCGGCGTACAGAGTTCGGGTCCTATCGCAGCTGAGGACGGCAAAAGCACCGCTGAAAAGAGGGAAGGTGCAAGGCCCCGGGTGACCTCAAAGGAGAGCCCGGCCGATACGTGCTGCCGGAGCCTGCAAGGGCTGCAAGAAGCGCGCTGTTATCGTTAACATGGATAAAGAAAGGCAAGCAGCATATGATTTATTTACTGACTTTCTACGAGGGCGTCAGGTTAAGGGTATAGATTTGCAGAAAGAGCTTCCTGGGTTGTTAGCTTATGGGTGTGCACAGGGGCTTTTTCGTAATCCGCACATGGTGCATGAATTGTCGGAGTGGCGTATATTTGGGGATAAGCTGTGGCAGGCAGTCATAGATGATGATAAGACCGCGAGAAAGTGGGGGAAGTTATGGCGAGTCGTTCATGATGAATTGCTGAAATACCAGGCAGAGGAAAGAGCTGTCCGGCAGGCTAGTGCAGCTCATGAAAGGAACAGGAGTTACGGGGACTGGTTTGGTTCCCCGCTGCCTCCTGTTACGCCCACAGTCAATCTGCCGCCGGCATCGCCTTCTACTCTAAACAGCAGTTCCCCACCCCCATCGGCACCTGCTCTAAGCAGCACGGCCCCGCCAGCTTCGACGCCTGTTTTAAGTGGCACCCCCTCACCGATTTCGGTTCCTGCCTCATATGGCGGTCCACCGCCGGCACCGGCATCTACATTAAGCGGCGGCTCCCCGCCGACCCTAGTTCCCGCTTCAGACAATAGCTCCCCTCCACTATCAGTTCCCGCTTCGGGCAGCAGCCCCCCCCCGCGTGTCCTCCGGCTGTGCCATCCGCGCCGCCTGTCCCGGTGTCAAGCCCTACACCTCCTCCGCTTAGTGGTTCGCTCATCCCCAGGTCGGAGAGTGACCTTGCAAGGGCCATTGCTCAGCAGCGAAGGGAGGCATGGGCGGCGGTAGCTAAAGAATTTATGGACACGGGGGATGATGAGGCGATATCGGCTGCTATGGAAATGGCCTGCCCGGTGGTTTATTCTCCCCTGGCGGGGGGAGGGTTTCAAGCCACAATAACTGCCTTGGATTGGAAACTGTTATCGCAGTTACGATCCACGGTTAGTCAATTTGGAGTAACTAGTGAACCCACAAAACAAATGCTGGATTACATCTGGGGCACTCAGGTTTTGCTGCCGGCAGATTGCAGGATGTTAATACGGCTCATTTTTACTCAACACCAACAGCTTTTGTTTAACGTGCATTGGCACGCGATTTGTCAGTAATGTGTCGCAGTAGTACGGCAACCAGGGGACCCGTTATATGGGGTGACCCTGGAGGAGTTAATGGGGTTCGGGCCTTTTCTTAGAACGGAGGCACAAGCATTAATTGGTCCCGAAAAATGCAGGCAGGCTATGCGGTTGGCACGTTTAGCTATTGATAGAATTAAGGATCCGGGAGGAATTCCTTCTTACATGGGGATGAAGCAAGGTAAAGAAGAGTCATTCGGAGCTTTTATAGATAGAGTAGCCAACGCTATTGAACGGGCAGGAGTCCCTGAATTCATGAAAGGGACCTTGCTAAAGCAATGCGCACTTCAAAACAGCAATCAGCTTACCAAGAATGTGTTAAATACCCTGGGAGCTAATTGGTCTATAGAGGAAGCTTTAGAACGATTAGCAAATGTTCCGCTGGGATCCCCAATGTTAGTAGATGCTATTAAAGAGCTAGGGGTTGGGTTACAGAAGCAGGCAGAGTCTTCTCAGAACCAAATGCTGGCGGCCCTCGCCCCGCTCCAGGCAGCAGCAATAAATGCTCCACGAGCTCCATCGACTGGCCGATTCAAATGCTACCGATGTGGAGGAATGGGACATATGCGACGGGACTGTCCCGCCGTCAGTGTTTGGTGTAACGATTGCCGCCTGGATACCCACAACACCGGAGCCTGCAGACGCCGCTTGGGAAACGGCAGAGCCAGCGCGCCCACCAGCCTCCGCGCCCGGACACAAGTAGCAGCTGTCACCACTTTGGCTCAACCTGCCTCCAGCCCGCCACCACCGGGAGCCTTGGATTGGACCTCGCAGCCGCAGCAACAGTGACTTTGATGACTACTCACCCAGAAAAGGTTCCAACTGGAGTGAAGGGACCACTCATTATTGATGGATTACCTATGGGAGCTCTGCTTTTAGGACGTTCCTCAGCTACAATGATGGGATTATTTGTTTTATCTGGAATAATAGATGCTGATTATACAGGGGAGATTTCCATTATGGTGCATACTCTTTTTCCACTGATGCGGATCGAAAAAGGACAAAGGATAGCTCAATTAATTCCTTTGCAACAGTTGGCTAAAACTGTACCCCCTCGTCAGGCACAGTCCAGAGGAGAGCATGGATTCGGATCCACTGGAGGCCTTGCTCTTTTGACAATGAACTTAAATGAACGGCCAAAGCGCACTGTAATTTTGGATTATCAGGATGAAAAGCAAACCTTGGTAGGATTATTAGATACTGGCGCAGACTCCAGCATTGTGAGTCCGGATTTTTGGCCCCACAATTGGCCATTGCAGTCAACCACGATGCCAGTAACCGGAGTCGGAGGCCTGACACTTGCAAGAAAAACACCCATGCTATCTGTGACTACTGAGGACAAAACTGTGCGGGGTGTTTTGTCAGTTGTACCTTTGCCTCCTACTGTGCAGTGCCTTATCGGTCGGGACATTCTGGCTCAGATGGGTGTAGTCTTGACAAATGAACACCCTTTGGGCTAAGGGCCATTGCATGGACTTTCCCAATCCCATTAACCTGGACCACGGACGTTCCGGTATGGGTTAAGCAGTGGCCTTTAAAAAGGGAGAGTCTCGAACAGGTTCACATACTGGTATATGAACAATATAAACAAGGACATTTACAGCTGTCAACAAGTCCATGGAACACGCCCATCTTTGTGATTAAAAAGAAGTCGGGAAAGTATCGCTTAATACATGATTTGCAAGCTGTGAATGAACAGATGGAGCCAATGGGAGCCTTACAACCTGGATTACCTAACCCGGCTATGCTACCAAGGGACTGGCCACTTTTGATTATTGATCTGAAGGACTGCTTCTTTACTATTGCTCTGCATCCTCGAGACACTCGGAGGTTCGCATTCACTCTGCCGGCTTTAAACAGAGGGGAGCCGGACAAGAGATTTGAATGGGTATCTCTTCCCCAGGGCATGCGGAACAGCGCCACCTTGTGTCAATTTTATGTCGATGCAGCTTTACAACCCTTACGACATGCCTGGCCTGATACAATCATTTACCATTATATGGATGATATTTTATTTGCACAACCAGAACCTTTTGCAGGTCAACAAATTCAAGCAATACATGATGCTTTGAAGCTCTATGGACTGACTGTAGCTTCTGAGAAAATTCAGTTATCTGCACCGTGGAAATATTTGGGGTAGACACTTACTGATCAGATTGTTACCCCTCAGAAATTGCAATTGAACATTAAATTACATACATTGCATGATGTTCAGAAGTTACTGGGGGACCTACAGTGGCTACGCCCCATTATTGGTATCCCTAATGAACTCTTAGATGAGCTTCGACCTTTACTGAAGGGGACTGATCCGGCACAGCCTGTTCGTATAACCCCTGAGCAGGTTAAGACACTGCAGCAGATATTGGACTGTGTTACACAAGGCAGTGTTCGGAGACGTGATCTTGATCTCCCTGTACAGCTGACAGTTTGGTTTGGACCAAAATTTTTACTGGGTGCACTTACTCAGCATAACAGAAAAACGGGGGAGATATGGGCCTTGGAATGGATATCTCCTCCACTTCAACAACATAAAACCCTTCTTCAGAAAATTGAGATTTTAGCTGATCTGCTCAAAAAGGGTCGTGAACGGACAATACAGATTATGGGAAAGGAACCTGATCAGATACAGATACCAATGAAAAAGGATACATTGAACTGGTATCTGGCAAACAGTATGGAGTAACAAGAGGCCCTGTTGGGAGCCAGTAGCGTGACTGCCACTGATGATATTCCCAATGTACCATTGAATTGGGTAGGACAGTGGGGTTGGATTCAATGCCCAAAAAGATCACTAAAGCCCTTATCGGATGCTATAACTGTCTACACAGATGCAGGAAGAAAATCCAAAACTGCTGCAGTGACCTGGCGAGAAAAGGGACAATGGCATCATCATATACTCTGAGCTACTGAGTTGGACACTTTGCAAACGATGGAGCTATTGGCTGTTGTATGGGCCATGATGCATTTCTCTGGACCTCTTAACATTGTAACAGATTCTTTGTATGTGGCAGGCGTGTGTGAGCAAATAGAGGATGCCTCTATAAAAGAGGTTCAGAACAGGAGGTTACATGAGCTGTTTATGCAACTGCAGAGAGCAATTTAGCTAAGAAAGCATTCCTTTTGTGTTATCCATATCAGAAGTCACAAATGGGATATTGGTCTGGGAGAAGGTAACATGCGAGCAGATAAATTAGTCTCAATCACACAAGCAACTCCGATTCCCAAACAAACCATAGCCAGGGAGGCACACTCCATGTTCCACCAGAATGCAAAAGGCCTTCATAGAGAATTTCAGATATCTATGGAGGAGGCACGGGCAATAGTCAAAGCCTGTCCTATATGTAGTCATCATAATGGAGGCTGTGGTTTAGGTCTGAGAGTTAACCCAAGAGGGCTGAGCACAAATGAGACCTGGCAAATGGATGTCACACACGTGGCAGAGTTTGGGAGGTTGAAGTATGTACATGTTACCATAGACACTTACAGTCATTTTATATGGGCCACAGCACAGACTGGTGAGAAAGCAGGGCAGGTAGAGAAACATCTCAGCAGTTGTTTTGCAGTAATGGGAGTACCACAGCGCATCAAGACAGATAATGGGCCTGCTTACTGTAGCAAAAGAATAAAGCAGTTTCTGCAGATGTGGGGGATAGAACACATAACAGGCCTCCCCAATTCTCCTACAGGACAAGCGATTGTGGAGAGAGCGAATGGTACCTTGAAAAGATATCTGAGTAAATATATGGATACCAGAGAGCCACAAGAGAGATTGTTAAAGTGTTTGTTTGTTTTGAACCACCTGTGTGTTTTTGGGGAAAATAAGGTTCCTGCTGTGATTCGTCACTATGAACATGAAACAGATGGTGTAAAGAAAGATGTATGGGTGAGATACAGGGATCCCAAAACAGGACAATGGCAAGGTCCTGCTAAGGTGTTATATTGGGGCCGCGGATATCTTTGTGTTTCTACCCCTACAGGATCTTTGTGGGTACCTGCTAGATGGACCCGAGCAGCTGTGTTTGATGGAACACCTCGATCAGCTGAGCGAAGAGGATCGTCAGCGGGTGGAGACAAAGCTGCTGATCATCCTTCGACCGATACTTCTCAAACTGAAAGGACAGTGTGATGCTGCCATCGATCGAGCAGTTGATCGGTGCAAATCTCTTGATAACATATTAAGCTTGTATTCGATGCTTTCTGATTTTGAATCTGAAGGGCCTAGGGGTTTAGCTTGTATTAAGTGTCAAGATAGACGTTGTACTGCATGGGTATTATTTTTCTGTGGAGGTTGTCAGGAAACTAAGTGGGTACACGAAACCCGATTAGCTGAATTGTGGTGTGAAAGTTGTAATTTCTATTGGCGGTTTAACTCTTGGCAGAGAGATCTTACATTGTTCACAGGACTACCTGGCCGCCAAGGGTTACAATTGTATGAGTCCCCAGAACAGAAAATCCTTGCATGGTTTAGGTGGGAAATACAACATTTAGTCAAACATGTTTTGGGGATATCTCGGTCCTGTATTTTGCAGACTAAGTGTGGTAGAAATATTCCTCTGTCACAGTCGAACGTGATAGGTCCTATTTTGGGAGGTCAGGATCCCAACCAAGTGTGGGAGGATTGTCTGAAGAGCCTAAAGAAGCTGAAGCTGAGAAAGAAGAGATATTCTTAAGGGTTTGTGACAGACATGATGGCCGAGTGGCCCAAAAGGGTGCCTGGAAAAATCAAGATGGGATGGAAACTTTATGTTGTTGCTTTATTAATTTTTGCTTCTTTTGGGGACAGTGTAGACCATCAGGCATGGGCCCCACCTCAGCCCAAAACTAACATATGGGTCACCCTGGCAAACCTAACTAAACAGGAGACTATTTGCCTGTCATTATCTTCTCCTGGCAATCCATTCACAACTTGTTTGGTTGGATTACCAGCAGATCCCTGGCCGTGCCCTTCACATGTACCAACTTGTAAGGTCAGCAATGCCAGGACGAGTGTGGATAATTTGGATCAGTGGATTTCCCACTTTCCTATAGCACCACAGGAACCCCAAGAGTTGGAGTTGTTAAGGTCAGTGATGGCAGATGCATGCATTCATTTTAACCATAGAAGCCTGCTGTCAGTCAAGAACCACTCTAATGTTGTAACTTCCAGCATGGCTGTCTACCGAAATGCATCGGCCTGGTGCAATTATACAACAAAGAGAGTGTCAGTCTCATCCAATGACCCTATTCAATTGCCAGCAGGATACTTCCGGATATGTGGAGACCGTGCTTGGGCCGGTATCCCATCAATGCTGCACGGGGGACCATGTACACTTGGACGGCTGTCTCTACTTACACCCAACATGTCCATGATAATAAACATGAGCCGCCGCCACCGTAGAGGCAAACGAATGGCTCATGCATTTGCAGCTGACTGCCAGGACGATGTAAAGTTTTGGTCCCCAGCGGCCATAATTGCAGCATCTTTCTTAGCCCCAGGAGTATCAGCAGCACGTGCTCATGCTATTTTAAATAGGTTAGGGTGTTGGCTTGCTAAACAAACAACTGCAACTTCTTTAGCGATTTCTAGTCTTTTGCTTGACGTAGATTCTATTCACCATGCGACACTTCAAAATAGAGCTGCAATTGATTTTCTCTTACTTGCACAAGGCCATGGCTGTGATGAATTTGAGGGCATGTGTTGCATGAATCTTTCTGATCATGCACAGTCTGTACACTCACAGCTCTCTGAGTTACGGAGGTTAACTGGGAACTTACAGGTAGAATCAGGCCTTGGTATTGATGGATGGCTCAAGTCTTTAAACTTAGGATCATGGTTACGTTCTATTGTTAAGGTTAGCATTGTAGTAGCTATTGTAGCTTTGTTGTTAATATTAGTTTTGCCTTGTTTTTGTATATGCTTGCAGAATATGGTGCGAAAGATGATAACTACCGCATTTAATCAAACCATGCTTGTTCAACAGAAAAACGGGGGAAATGTAGAGAGCTTTTTGGATAATTGGTTAGCTGAGAAAGGACATTTCGATGTGATACCGATGGATAAGGATAGGGGAAACAGGCTGGGGATTATGTAACCGGTGTCCAATCACTGACAAAGGTCATAGTGACCTTCGCTGAAACGGGAAGACGGGGGAGAAAATCGCTTGCCAGAAAATGTAGATATCTTAGGTAGAGAAGCTAGAAGAATGCAAATATAGAAGCAAAATAATTATTAGAAGATAGAAGTAGGTGTGGTTGATCCAAGTGTGCTTTAACCAATAATGAGCTCAGCTTTTGCAATATGTATAAGCTTCATTAACACCAATATAAATATGTGTGAGTTTTCAATAAACTCTGGGATTTGTCATCCACACATATGGTTTGTTGCAATTCCTCCGCCATTCACGACAAGTTGTTCCTGAGAGGGATTTCTCTACTGAGGGATTAAACTGAAGATAATGTCTGTAACACTGCTTCATATGTTTTCTTGAATCTTAAAGTAGTTACTTACTACTGTTGACACAAGGGAACTGCATGGTTTAGGAAGCATTACAATTATAGAGAGGTTTAGCACTTGGTCTAGCATCCTGTTTTGCTGATAGTAGTTTTTAGGGAACATGGGCTAGAACAGCAGTGGGTCACAGTGACTGTAGATACTCCTGTTTATAGAGATTTAATGGAAACTTAAACACTATTAAATCTGATGGAAATCACTGTATACAGCTTTACATAAACTTTTGGCAAACTTATACATAGAGGCAAATTCTTCTCCTTACAAGAACAGGGTGTACACAGAGAGCTAGAGCTATGTCCCTGGGCATGCCCAGGGATATGTTCAGAGCTAGTGCACATACACACAGGTACCTGCTCCCTTGCACAGAGTTCTTGTATACTATGGTATTTGCTAGCTGTGGAATCCTCTGAATCCTTCCCCCTCAGGGAAATCCCCAGGGCATTGCCTTGGAAAAACATACCATAGAGTTTTCCTCACCTAGGGGGACAGAAAGGACTTCCCCATGGAGTCTTGCACAACACCATGAACCACTCCAGTTCCTTTCCCCATTTGTCCCAAATTCTTGTTGTTTCTCCTTTCCCTGTTTCCTCATTGGTTGGGGTATCCATGGTGGCTGGCCCCGTCTTCCCTGTAGGCCAATGGCCTTTGCCCTGCCCTTTGTACCGCCCCCGTGCCCTCCCATACTTAACCTTGTGCAGACCACATGGTCTTGTCTTTTGTCTCTGGTTTCCCTTTGGCATGGTGGATGCAATAAACCTTTGCTGGAACAGAACCATATAAAAGGCCCTTCTGCCTCTCTTTGCTGAGCTAGCCGTGGTGAATCTGGTGTATGGATTTGACTGCTTTACCTAAATGCTTACCTGAGTGGCTTTTCCACAGGAGATGCTTATTGGGGAATAGGTATAGGTAGCAGTGACCACAAACTAAACCTGTACTGCTACAGCTAGCAGTATACACTTGTGTACACCCAACCTGCTACACTACTGCATATGTTACGAAGACATTAATGTACAGTCTTTACTAAGGCATACGTGCCTACAAGCACAAGATTTGTTTGGACGTAGAACTTGAACACGCCAATGTGTGCAGTGCCTCATACAGAGCTATGCTCACACTTGTAGAACCTGTGCACACTCACAAGCACAGAGCTGTGCACAGGTTCACTCACACTTGAGAGTGTGTAATTTAACACACATGTAAACAGCAGTGCACATATCACACGTATACGTCAGTACATCTATGTGAATAGTGCTGTGTACACTAACACACATGTACACTGTGCAAAGCAGGACATGTACACTCACATTTGGGCACACAAGAAAACGCATGTGCACACAGAGCTGTACACACTGGCACACACGTGTACAGCACTCTGTCAGAGCTCTCCTGGCCCTGATGCCCTGGTGGGTTTCTCTTCATGGGATCATGACACAGTGGGGATGGGAACAGGAGAGGGGAGTATGGGTGGGACATTGTGGTACAGTTTAAAGAGCACCCTCTGTGCCTTTGGGGTGGGAACAGACAGGCTTGTCTTAAAGGAAAAGTCAAAGGGAGACTATGCTGGATTTTTGCTTTTTGCTTCTCACTCTATAAGGGCAAAACTGAGCACTTTTTGCTGTCTTGTTTTCCTCAGGAGTCTGACAAGTACAAAGGAGAGGATTAGAAGGACGTATTGAGGATCACTGCTAGTGCATAGCACACATGATGTTTCTTACCTCTTACATTATCATGGGATGTTGGGGTAGGAACTAACCCCACTGCCTTGGAAGCTTGTGTTTTGTTAAGGGGTACTTTTTACTTTTTAACTGAGGAGGGGTACTTGTGGTTTTTATTACTTTGAAGGGTAGCTCACAGTCTTCTGGGGATATGCTAAGGAAAGTTTTAGGCCTCTCTGCGGTGGTGACAGTGACTTTGAGATAAAGCTTTTATTAAGATATCATCTTGGACTGAAAGAGGGAAAGGTATCTGTGTCATGCATGGAAAAATATCTAAGTTTTTGACACTTAAGCTCTTCTCTTAACATGAAAGAAAAGTAGCACTTTGCCAGTGTTAAAGTTGAGTGGAGGCAGCTCAAGACTTTTAGCTAAAGGAGTTCAAAGCGTGACAAATGTGTTCTAACAGGACTCTACTTACAGGAAACAGAAGAATATAACGTGTTGGGTAAATATAACCCTCTCTACTTCTAGAACAGATGGTTTTCGAGGATGGAAATGCAAGGACTACTTTTATTACAGGTACAGGGCTTTGCTAAAGGCCATTCTTGCCTTTCTTAACACTCAGTAATGTTGCAGGGAAGCAGGAAAAGCTTGAGGGAATGAAAAGAACAAAGAACACAACAGATGAGTTGAGTGATGAAGAAGGCATCAAACTACAGGGCAGAGGGGGCTACAAACTGTAAAACAGTCTGCCAGGAGCTAGCTACCCCTTTACTCTAAAACAACAGAGGAAGCTATAAACAAAGGGAAAATGTTACTGCATTAGGACTGCAGTGTGCAGTGAGACACAAACTCGGAAAGTCTCTCATTTCTTTCCCTTCTTTCTTGAGCATCTCTGCTAGAAGGAGGAGGCACACCTTCATGCTGACAGCTCCTTGACTTTCCCTCTCACTTTGCTACAAGCGATGACTAATTAATCTTCTTGCAGCTACTAGAGCAGGAGGCAGCAGAAGACTGTCTAGTAAATGCCTGGTACGACAGGTCTCAGATGCAGGTATGGATCTGGAATTGTGCTCATTTCACAGGTTTATGCCATGATCTCTTGTAGCTCTGTTATTCTTAAGAGTGTTTGCTCTTGGCTGTGGGACGAGACCCTGAAAGGAAAAGTAGAGTGACACTTTCAGAATACAGCCCTCAGCTAAAGAAAAACTCCCAGGAGCTGATCAAGAGAGGAAATCACTAGACATGGACACAGAGTTGGGCCCAGGGAGTAAAGGAGGGAAGGTCGTCTGGTTTGGGTATTTCACACTCTTTCAGCTCCACAGAAATGGGACTGCACTAGTTTGGAGCAACGGGGAGTCAAAATAAAGAGGAAACTAGCTTTTTACTATCTCAGTGTCTGCCCAACTTAGGGAGCTTGTGCAGTGCTCCCCAGTAGCCCCAACCATAAGGTGGTCAGTTACTCTGAGAGGCAACAGGGATCTAAACTATGGCAGGAAATAACAGGCACATTCTAGTCTCTAAAACTCATCTGCCAGTGCACTTCTTAATTTGCTTGGCAACTACTAAATGAAAAGCTTAAAGATTAAGGAAGAAGAAAAGCACAGAGGTTTAGCAGCCCAGAGGAGGGCAAGGGAAGAGGGGAGAGCATCCTCCTTCTCTTTTTGGCGACTTCTTACTTGCTTTCTGTCTTATCTTAATTAGCCAACCACAGGCCCTCTCAGCAAGACCCGCCTTCCTAATTAGCTAGAAGAAGAAAGAAAACAAGTGAGGAAGGAAAAAAAGAGGAAGAAAGGAAAGGGAAAAAAACCAATTTACTTTCTTCCTGAAAAGCAAAAACAGAAAAAAAAAACCCAACTTGCTTGTGATTACTACTGGGTCAGCTCTGCTGTTCTATTTGCTGCCGTGTTCTGGCTCTCTGGCACCTCTCGGTTTACTAGCGTGGAGCACCCGCGGAAAGCTATCCATGCGGACCTCCAAGACCCTCACATAACAGAGACAGCTCTCGACCCCCAGCAGCGCTAAGCACAAACCACGCCTCACACGCTCCAAAACACCGCACCCAGAGGCAGCCCCTTGCTGCCCGTGGCCCCTGTCACCCACAGCTCCCACTGCCAGTGGCCCTGCACCTCCAAACCCTCTTCTGGTCCACAAACGTGGCCCTCACTGCCAGCAGCCGGGACCAGCGGACCAACAGCTCTGGGCTCCAGTGCTTCTGACTGCCATGGTCACCCTCAGTCAGGTCGGCACCCCTGAAAGTCACCACACCGGGTGCCCCCAGCCCACTACCGCCCATGCAGGTCCACGTGATCCCTGACCTGGAAACTGCGCACAACTGGGCCCACCCTGCCGGGTACCCCTGCACCCAGCAAAATCCCTCTCACTGCCCCTGGCCCCCTGCTGCCTCCTGGTGCCCCCACCCTTGTGGCACCCCAGTCTCACGGCTTTATGCTGGTGGGTTTTATACAGGAGTCCCTGTAGTTCTGCACCCCAGTCTGGGGACACTTGTACTGCTTGGCCGGATCCCAACCTCCAGGAGTGCTGTGTATAATCTTGGTCAGCACACTGGGCCTCTGCCGCCTCCCCCCACCCTCATTGGGTTGGCGTGCACTGGAAGCCTGCCGCGTCAAGTGTGGCCACGTGCACCCCTCCACGTGGACCTGCTCCACGGCTTCCTTTGTGCTGGCGGGTTGAGGAAACCACTGTGGCTCTGCTCAGGGAAACCCCACACCACTGGGTACCCTGGACACCTCCACACCCAGCATTTTTCAGTCGCTGCTACCAGGGGCAGCACCCCCTCCCAGGCCTCAGCTGGTAAGCTCTGGAATTATCATGCTGACTGCACACCAGAAGCTTACGGGGCTGAATGCTTTATCCTTCCCCCTTTGTTTTGCTTTATGAGTCCCATCTTGTCTATGGGGTGTCAGCCTGCAATCACCATTGACACCAGAAGAAGCTGATCGAGCTGCCGAAATTGGCGGGGCGCACCTCTCACTCAAAATCTCTTAGGGTCATGGAGACGAGGAGTCCATCCTGGATGAACCTCCAATTGTGAGAAACAAAGCCCACTCCTCAGTTCAAATTTAAAGAAAATTTAATAAGGGACAATAGGGGACAAAGTCAATAAAGCAAAAGAAACAATGCTGGCTGCTTAGCCACGGCCAGAGGCATACCAGTCAACACAGCAACACCCCTTATTTACCCTGGGTATTGCATCAGCCAACTACATACTCATAAACATTCACTATAGTAGAGGAATTGTATTAGAATATCTGTATAGAGGCTTTGCCCCAGAGGTCCTGGTTGCCCTTGATGGGCTGCAGCTGTAACCAATGAAGATGACTGGGATAAAAGGGGGGCAGGATAGCCAGTCAGGGAGAGCCTTGGAGGAGCTCTGACCTGAGAGAGAACAGCATGCAGCAGAAGGAGTCAGTGACGATTGGCAGCCATGAGAATATGCCAAAGAGGTATGGACTTTAGAAATCTAATAACATCAGTATGGGACTCTAGAAATAATAGAAGAACAACAATTCACATATATTCAAACATTTTAACATAGTTCTTTCTCCATCCCACCTTTTTGGAGCACGTGCAGTGGTCCTAGTCGTGGTCATTTGTTACTTTTCAATACATTCAACAGGTTTTGATTCCTTCATTGGTTAAATGTTAACATTGCAACTCTTCACCAACACTGGTATCACAACACAATATTTGCATTAAAAGAACTCTAAACTTTAGCAAAACTTCTCTTACAGAAGTCAACATTATAAAACACATAGTATTCACTCTATCAATTGCAAAAGCCAACACTAATATATTTATCACACTTATAGAAAGGATTCCTTATTTTTTAGAAAAAAAACATATTGTTATACTTTAAAAAAATCAAGTTACCTTCTTGATCTATGTCATCTATGCCATTCCTGAACTTTGTTCAAAATACAAATGTGAGCATCATGTCTTAGCTTGTGAACTGTTGGATGGATATATGGGTAGTGGGTTCCTTTAGATCCCATGATGAGGAATAAGTATAGGTAGCCTTTAATGGAAGAAAAAGGATTCAAAATCATACTGACAAATCTCCTCACTCATCTTTTTTAATTATTTAAATGGATGTTTGCAGGTATGAATGAGCAAGTTACTATTCAAAACCTATGGTATAAAGTCAGAAATTAGTCTCATATTTTCTTAAATATTAACTCTACATTTCCTAAAGACTGAAAGAGGGTATCATAGAGCAGGAAAATGAAGGGAGTCAGGAAAGCCGTATAAGTATTTCTGTAAAATATGAGCATCTAGCATCAGTTAAACAAATTCTTATTCACTGCAAATATATATCAAATCTTAGCAATTGCAGTAAAATTATTTTTGTTTCACATCACTTGAGTAAAGTATGAAAAAAAACAGATTTGATGTATTTTTGAACAACCTGTGTTTCTCTCCACTGCTGTGTATCCTGTGTACTGTTCTTATAAGAAGCATGACTGTACAGTCCATTTATGGACTCTTTTCCTTTGTGGTATTTAACCTACATTTATTTATTGATTTTTAAGTTTAATTTTTGTAAGCACAGCTTTATAAATCTGGTGGTAATACCAACTGGTAAAGAACTTGAAAAAGCACAAAAATCTATTTAGGTAATTCTTGCATTTACTCCTTTACTCTATTGCTATTATTTTTATTAGGTTAAGAAATATCTCACAACAAAAGTTATGGGAAAGTAAGAATCTCAGTGGTACATATAGAACAAGAGTTCCTGTTCTTTGCATCAGCACTTCTGGCACCCTGAGTTGTAGATGTCCAGGAGCCTACTGTTAAAAGAGTAACGAAACAAAACATTATTTTTTAAAAAAATTTTATTGCAAGACTACCCTAGGTCTGAACTTTGTCTTTTATCCCTTTTTGATATCATCTGCAAACCAATGAGATCATTCAAATTAAGACACTGATTCAAGGGAGATGATTTTGAAATTCAAGATATTTTCATGTTTCATGCTTCTGAAACCCAAAGCCATATGAGGCATGGTGGTACTTGCTGTCGTTGGTTTTTTAA
Source organism: Molothrus ater (assembly GCF_012460135.2). Classification (NCBI taxonomy): domain Eukaryota; kingdom Metazoa; phylum Chordata; class Aves; order Passeriformes; family Icteridae; genus Molothrus; species Molothrus ater. The sequence goes on from NC_050510.2 coordinate 8,265,408, forward strand.
ATAAGCATTTTATTGCCTACCAGCTATGGTTGTGTTCTTCACTATGTAGGAGAGGAGAAGTGACAGGGACTGGTATGTAATTTTTTAACTATGGATTTTGTTTGGGTTTTTTGGTTTTGTTCTTTTTAAGAGTAGTGGACTATTCCAAGGCATAGTTGTCTCAGTGGGTGTAATTTTCCAAGGCTGATATTTTTAAAGTTTCAGGGAGAACTATTGCCCATTTTTAGAGTGAGACTAGGTCAGGAACATGTCTTTGTCCATGCTTACAACTGTCGATGTGTTCTTTAACAAGCTCTGGAAACTTCATGTTTTGCATTACAAATTTGAAATTTGGCAGGTAGCCTTTTGTGCTCGGGCTCTGCTGTTGATTTGACCAAATTATAACTCTCTGGGAGAAGGGGAGCAGGCTGTTTCCATCTGCACAGTAGATATGTAGCTTGAGATGACCTGATGTCCATAGTGATCGAATATTCTCATTTTGCTGGTCCCAAAGCCAGCTGACCTGTATGCAACCTCCTCTGCCCAGGGATCCCCTGTCACCTGAGACAAGTAGGAACAGGATGAAGCTTTGTAAGTGTTGCTTCCAGCTTATGTGGGATGGGACTCTGCTCCCAGTGATGCTTCTGTTACTGTTTGGCAAAGTTTGAAGCCCCAAAGAATCATTTAGGTTGGAAAAGTACCTCTAAGATTATCAAGTCCAACCTTTAAGCCCACTACTAAACCATGTCCCCAAGAGCCACAACTACATGTCTGAATAAAGTGTGTAGGAACATAACCCCATATGTGATAATGGTTAGGAGAAACTGGAGAGGCTGTGGCTGGCTGCTCAAGGAACATGAAGTGGGTGCAATTGGTGTGAGAGATGAATTAAACAAAAACCAGTTAACATTTAGGATTTGCTGAGAAAAAAAAAAAATGAGAAAAGAGACAAGATAGAAACAGAGGGATGAGATTTTGGAGAAGGTGAAGTCAAACTTCTTGATGAGAGACTGGAATGGGCAAAATAAGACAAGGATGAATGGCTTCAAACTGAGAGAGGCAAGATTAGATTCTATATTAGGAAAATATTCACTGTGAGGTGGTGAGGCACCAGCACAGGTTGCCCAGAGAAGCTGTGGCTGCCCCATCCCTGGAAGTGTTCAAGGCCATGTTGGATGGGGCTTTGAGTAACCTGCTCTAGTGGAAGGTGTCCCTGCCCATGGCAGGGGGTTGGAACTAGATGATCTTTAAGGTCCCTTCCAACCCAAACCATTCTAGCATTCTATGATGATAAGCTGTGGAGGGGGGAAGTAGAAGCTGATAAAAGAAAGATCTGAGAAGGAATGGGGTCTGGGAGGGCAAGAAGCTGAGAATGAACTACAGGGAGAGAAAACAGGAAGGGTAATGACTTTACATAGCACAGGGAGCCATGGGTGGATAACAAAGATGTGATTGGAGATGGTGGAGGGCTCAAGGTCCTACTTGAGGCTATCTAACTTGTTCCAATGGAAACACCCTTTGGAAGAGAGCACATCATGGGACCTGAGCCTCATGAGTTGCAGCATAGTGTGAATTAAGCAACTTCTTCTGTTTTGGTTGGTGGTCCTGGTTTAAAAGACAGGTGTCTTCCACAGAAGGCAGGAACCTTCCTTGAATAGAAAAAATGACCTGCTCCCTCCAAATTATTATAACTTTGAAATTACGTGACTTTGAGGCAAAGATATGGGAAAAGGAATAACAGTTCTTTACTGACACTGCATTGCTGCAGTCACAGGGAGGTGTTCTCCGGCTGCTCACTCCCAGAGACCGATGCAGCCTGGAGAGGGGCTGCCTCCAGATCTGTGCAGAGACTCTCTCGGGTGGCAATGCGTGCAAGGGGCTCATGGCTCCTTGCAGCTGTCGGCTGTGGCGTGGGTGGCACAGCAGCAGTGCATTACAAAGAACTGATTTGTGGAAACTAACAAACTCCACAACTTTTGTGAAAGTTGTAAAGCCGATATGTTTATTACAGCGCTGGACGCTGGATGCATGTGGAGACTGCTTCTTTCAATATACATGCGTACCTCTGGGAACTCCTGATCTTTTTTTATCTCTCTTTCAAATACATATGCATGCAATTTCACAATAGGTTCATACATATTCATTATACTCTTTTCGAATGACATTTGCTGCAAATTCTTCTTTATCAGAAAGAATTCCTAGGTCAGGTTGACCTGCTCTCACAGCAGTCTTTCTGTTTCTCTGTCTTCCCTCTTTTTATCTCTATCTTTCTGCTGGAGCACAGCCTTTCTCTGAGCTTAGGCTTTTTATGAGAACAGGCAGTCAGACTAAACAGCTATGTTTTTAAACTACAGACTTAACTCAAAGATGTACATTTCACCTAAATCAAAATAGATTTCTACTCTGGAAAATTTTCACTCTGTCTCATTTCTCCCCCCTTTCCTAGAAAATAAGTAAATTCTTTTACTTAATGTAAATCCTTATGTCAATAAGTGTTTTTTAATGCTTTATCATGTACGTTTGATAAGGAGGTTAAGACAGCTACTCGCTTGCTGTAGTATTTTCTAATTTCAAATTAGCAATATAAAAGATAACTTTAACTTATTTTAACTAATATTAATAAAACTACAATGGGATGACACAACTTATTAAAAATCTCATTTGCAGTTGGTGACTACTTAAATATCACATCCCCCCAGTGATGATCTGCATTTTGTAGAATTTTGGTTATTTCTTTTGTATCATGTTGGATAGTAATTAGGGTTTTTTTTCACTTTCTTGAATTTTCTTTAAGATCTCTTGTAGGGTCTTGGTGTTTAATTAGTTGTTTTATCAATGTGAGGTTCATTCCAATAGGAGTAGGTGATAGTCTGTGATACGTTGTGTAATTAGTTTTAATTAACTGGTGGGATGTCACTGGGCCTAAGTTTGAAAAATTACACTAGATAATCTTAACAAAATTACAAATACAAAAATTAGAATGATTTCTACTAAACAAAATAACATAGTTGTTATCAATTTTTACAGCAGTATAAGCAGTTCTTAAGCATATACAACTTTTACTAGTATATATGAGTACAGTTTTCTGATCAGTGACTGGATGAATTTTGAAGTGGCAAATACTCTGTTCAGTGTTTAGACACATCTTGAGCATTAATAGTATTGCTTTTAAAAATGAATCTTAGTTGTTCTCCAGTAATACAGGATTTTAAGTTTACTGTTTGCTACTTTTCATTCACCTTTTGTGCTTACACTTTATGTTCTGAAGGGTACAGCACTGTTTTTTTATGATTTAATTTTAGTGCAATGATGGGGTGGACAACATAAACAGTGGCATTATGTATGGTAAGCACAAAGGCAGTTGCCACATTAGAAGCAGGATCATAGGTGAAATTTACCATAGTCTACTAGGATTGAAACTTCTTTTCAAAATTAATTGCATTATCTCAAATAAATTTTTGAATTTTAGCTGGAATATTATTTTTACTCCCTTCCTGTATGATTAAAGCTGCTGTTGCTTGCATCCATAACTGTGCTTGTATACAACTGAAAGCTAAAGACATGTTATCTTGATTTGTATTAAGTGTTTCTACTATTAGCTTGTGGTCTTGGTCTCTGGTTTTTTCCTACTTTGGCAGTACTTTTGAAATCTGCTACTGGCTAGTTTTTAATGTTAATAGAGATGACTGTAAAGGCTGCTTCAATTTTGTTTGGCCACTGGCTGTAGTGGCCAGCTTATTCATCAGTATTTCTGAATTAATTCTATTTAAAACTCCCAATCTTGTTTTTAATATCTCAGATTTTTTCTTATTCTGCTCTTGAGGTATACTTGTCTTTGTAACTACGTTGTCTAGCTTTCAAAGGATGCTCTTAGGAAAGAGGAGCAGGCTGGTTGGATTTCTGAGATGTTAATTTGCATTAGCAATTTGACATGTTTGAGAGACCATTCTGGATTGCACAACAGTTGTTCACCCACATTCTTAATTATGTATGGACCTATTTTATATACTTCAGGTTCAAGTTTGGGTTGGGTTTGAACTGCTTGAGTACTGGTGTGAGTTGTATAAGGTTCTGCTGTTGTAAAAAGTGTGGTATCTATTTTAAATTTAAATGAGAGCTTGATAGTATCACGAGCCTCTAGGTAAGTCACTTCTACAGGCTGTATTAAGGTAAAATTACACTCAGTCTGATTTGCTTGGGCTATCACAAACTTCCTGGTGTTTGCATACAGGAGAGGATGAGACACTAATTGCATTTGGTCTTTAATGAGCTGTTTCATTGACCACTTGGCACTTTACCTTGATTTCTTCTCTTCTGATCCTTTGAAGTGTCTATAGTTCCTGTTCTTGCTACTCCTGCTCTTCATATACTTGATTCCTGTGGATTACTACAGTGGATAGGTTTAAATCTTTTATTTCAGAAAGTTTTCTCATGGATCCAGTATACTGATTAAAAGCTTGTGACTAAGGCCATTCAGCATTGCTTTGAATAGAGGTACTCTCTAATTTGAAGATTTCAGTTATAATTATATACAAAACAATTTTGTAAATGAAATTACAAACTATCCCCAGCCACAATATACTTATTTTGCTTGAGTAAGTTTTAGTTTTAGTTTATTGTCTCTTGGTGTTACTCTCTAAGGGGCTTCTGGGGCCTTCTTTACTCGAGAGTGGTGGTTTCAGACATTCTGCTCCTTGATCTTGATTGCGGTGAAGGTGGTGAGAAGCACTTGGAATGGTTTCTCCCACTGTGGTTATAATTTTTTTTCTGTTGGAGACTTAACATATACATAATCTCCAGGCTGTATGTTATGTACTGGTCCATCTAGCTCCCTGCTCTGAGTTCCAGCCACGTGTTTCTCAATTTCTCTGTTTGCTTAAAGCTACCATGTAAGTGGCCAATGTTACCTTCTCAATGTGGGTGGACATTCTCTTTTGTATTCCATATGGCCTTCAATAAGCATTTTAAAAGGACTCAGCTTTTCTTTAGCTCGAGGTTTAGTTCGAATTCACAACAGTGCCAGTGGAAGACCTTGGGGCCAGGGTAGATTAACTTCCTGCCTTAGCTTTACAATTTGCTGCTTAATCAAATGATTTATTTTCTCCTCTTGGCTGCTCGATTGGGGGCGGTATGTAGTGTGAAATTCTCAATCTATGCTCAGGTGGCTACTAATCTGTTGCACTATTTTGGAAATGAAATGTGATCCTCTGTCTGAGGATATTGTGGCTGGAACTCTGAAGCGTGGTATTATTTTTTGTAATAATACCCTGGTTACATCTCAAGCCTTGACAGTTCTGGTGGGGAACGCTTCTGGCCACCTTGAAAATGTATCTGTCAGTACTAATAAATACTGATACCTCCCTTTCCTTGGGAGTTCTGAAAAGTCAATTTGCCACTGCTGTCCAGGCCCATGGCCCCTCCCAATCTGACTGAGTTTTGGCCTGGGGGTATTTTTGGGGTTAGTCTGGAGGCAAAGATCGCACTGTCAGGTCACTTGAGTAATAGTGGCATATAAATTGTTGGCAACGATTTTTTCAATCAAGTAGGTGTTTAGGGTATCTATTCTCTAGTGTGCTTTCTGGTGTTCTTTTCTTACTAGTGACTACAACAAATGGGAAGGGATTACCAGCTTTCTTTCAATAGTAGCCTACCCTTTTTTGTTATATCTCTCTTTTTGATTTTTAATTAGTTTTTTTTATCTTTCTTATTATATTCTGGCTTACCTTCAAGGGAAATTTGTCCATCTGGAATTAAGGCTCTTTTAATAGTTACTTTACTTTTCACTGCTTCTTTTGCCTCTCTACCCACCAGCTCATTTCTTTCTTCTAATTCTGAGCTCATTCTTTGGTGTGCTTTAATATGCATAATTGTTACCTTTTCAGGCATCTGAACTACTTCCAGCAGCTGGATTATCTCTTGTGCATGTTTGATGTCTTTTCCTTGTGAGGTCAGTAGTCCCCTTGTTAGCGTTCAAAAACACATAATCACAGAAGCGATTATATGCGGTGCTTTTTATTGAAGAGCTCTGGGAATCGGGGTGATTTCCACCCAAATCTGATTCCGACCATACATTCAAGGTGAACGTGTTTTATACTCTATTGTTATATAACTTTCATGATAATTATCAAACTTATATTGTTCTATTGTATACACAGATTTCAGCTAAACATAGCCCCCTTTAAATTTCCAACATAGTTTCTCACGATTCTTCTTATGGTTATATAATAATTACATTTAACTACTAAACAATCATCACATCTAACAATTATATCATTTATCATACTGCTTACGCAGGTGCAGTGATCTGAGAAAATACAAGGCCTAATATTTTCAAAGACTATTTTTAACATTTTCCAGGGATCCACTATCATTCCCCCCTTTGAAAGCATTTTCACTTCACTATAGGTGTAAATGTTTTCACTTGATACAGTCCTTTATTCTTCAATTTATGCTTTATGTTCTTCAAACCCAGGGTTGATGTGGATGCTCTCAGGAACTGGAGAACCAGTAGATGGTGGGCGTGGATCTCGAGTCAGTGCCTTTATTATTTTTTGGTTCCAGGATGTCTTCTTCTGTATCTCTCCCTTTAAGATGCTGTAAACTGATGGGGTCCACTCCACTTTTCTTTCAGTGGTTCTTCGTTCCAGTTCTTGATGTACACCTCGTCTCCTGGATGTATGTTATGCACTGGGTTCTCAAGAGTCAGCGGTCTATTCCACACGAGGATGCTCCGGAGCCAAGCTAAAGCTTTTCCGAGAGACAGAACATAATTATACACTTCCTGTTTTCCTGTGATGTGTACATTAGGGTTAGGCTCAGGAGATCCATATGGTTTCCCATACAATATCTCATAAGGACTGACTGACATCCCACTCCTAGGCTTTATCCGAATCCTCAACAGTGCTATTGGCAAAGCCTGGGGCCACTGCAATTTGGCTTCTTGGCATATTTTACTGATTTGCCTTTTTAGTGTCTGATTCATCCTCTCTACCTGTCCACTCGACTGGGGTCTCCACGGTGTGTGGAGGTCCCAGGTTATCCCCAGCAATCTACTTACCTCTCTTACTACTGTAGCTATGAAATGGGGCCCCCTATCTGATGATACCCCTAGGGGTACCCCGAACCTGGGAATAATCTCCTGTAGTAACCACTTAACTGTTTGCTTTGCTTGGTTTGTGCGACAGGGAAGGGCTTCTGGCCACCCAGAGAATGTGTCAACCCCCACTTAACAGGTATTTGTATCCTCGAGTTCTTGGCAGTTCTACGAAATCTACCTGCCAATAGTCTCCTGGCTCTATTCCTATCCGAATTCTTCCTAACTGTGCCTGTCGCCTAGCCACTGGGTTGTTTTTCAAGCAGATATCACATTTTGACAACACTGATTTTGCCACTGTTAACATCCGTACTGAAATTAAACTTTGCTTTAGCAATTTTACCAATGCCTCTGCTCCCCAGTGACATTCATTATGTTTAATTTGTAGAACTTCTCTCATTATCAAGGGGGGTACCACTATTTGTCCTTGTGCAGTCACATACCAGCCCTCTGAATTCTTTTGTGCATTTAGCAAACGTGCCAGTCTCTCATCTTCTACTGAATATTTTGGTTTTGGAGGCAAATTGAATTGGGATACATTAAGCTTTAAAGGTATCAATGCCATTGTTGTTTGCACCTCTCAAGCAACCTGTCGGGCTGCCCAGTCTGTCTTTCAATTTCCCTCACAGATTTTGGAGTTTCCTGATTGGTGTGCTTTGCAGTGTATAATTGCCACTTGTTCAGGTTTCTGTACTGCTTTTATCAATTGCAGGACTGCATCCTGATGTTTAATGTGCGTACCTCGAGAGGATAGTAATCCTCTTTCTTTCCACAGTGCTCCGTGTACATGCACCACTCCAAAAGCATATTTTGAGTCAGTCCAGATATTTACCTTTTTCCCTTCACTTAATTCTAGTGCCCTGGTTAAAGCAACCAGTTCTGCCTTCTGGGCAGATGTATTTGGCGGTAATGCCTTTGCCTCCACTACTGTACTGACTGTTGTTACCGCATATCCAGCGTATCTGGTTCCGTTTTCCACGAAGCTGCTCCCATCTGTAAACAGCTCCCACTCTGGCTGTTCTAGCGGGACATCTTTCAGGTCTTCTCTTGCTGAATAGGTGTATTCTATTACCTCCACACAGTCATGCTCTAAAGGGCCTTCTTCAGTTGTGGTACCTAGGAACAAAGCTGGATTCAAAAGGTTAGTTGTTTTTAATGTGACATCATCCTGCTCAGTCAGGACTACCTGGAATTTCATCATCCTGCTTGGGGATAGCCAATGGCCCCCCCTTCTGCTCTAAGACAGTGGTTACCATGTGTGGTACATAGACATCTATGTGTCTTCCCATAGTAAGCTTCCTGGCTTCTTGTATCAGCATCACAGTGGCTGCAACTGCCCGCAGACATGGAGGCCATCTGGCACTTATGTTGTCAAGTTGTTTGGAAAAGTAGCCCACCGGCCTTTTCCAGCTTCCCAGACGTTGGGTCAGGACTCCTAGTGCTAGGCGCAGCCTTTCATGTACAAATAGCTGAAAATCTTTAGACAGATCAGGTAGCCCTAATGCTGGAGCAGTTGTCAGTGCTTCCTTTAATTTTAGGAAGGCTTCTTTCTGTGGTTTGCCCCAGGTGAATGGCTGCGTCTTCTGAGCTTCATACAGGGGCTTCGCAATCAGTCCATAGTCCATGATCCACAGGTGACACCATCCTGCCATCCCGAGGAAGACTCGCAGCTCATGTAAATTCTGGGGCTCTGGAATAGCACAAATAGCTTGGATACGGTTAGTACCTAGTTTTCGTTGCCCTTGTGAAATTTCACATCCCAGGTAAATCACAGTCTGTTGGGCAATTTGTGCCTTTCCTCTGGATACTTTGTAACCTCCCATTCCCAATGAATTTAAAATCTCAATGGTTACCTTTATACAGGTTGCTTTTTCTTCTGCAGCTATTAGTATATCATCGACATACTGTAACAACAGGTATTGGTCTCTTGGTACTTGTCCATTTTCGGTCCAAATCTCCAGCTCCTTTGCCAGTTGGTTTCCGAATAGGGTAGGGGAATTCTTGTAGCCTTCTGGGAGTCGTGTCCAGGTGAGCTGGGTTTTTCTTCCGTTCCCTGGGTTTTCCCACTCAAAAGCAAACAGTTTCCTACTTTCTTTGTCAAGGGGTATGCAGAAAAAGGCATCTTTTAAATCAATTACAGTAAACCACTTGTATTTCTCTTTTACGGATGTTAGCAATGTGTAAGGATTTGTTACCACTGGATAAATGTCCTTTGTTATCTTATTTATTGCTCTCAAATCCTGCACTAATCTGTATTCACCATTTGGCTTCTTTACTGGAAATATTGGTGTATTAAATTCTGATTCACATTCTTCTAAAATTCGGTATTTCAAGAATTTTTCAATAATCTTTACTATTCCTTGCCGTGCTTCTGGTTTTATGGGATACTGTTTGACTTGTACAGCCCTTGCCCCTTCCTTTAACTGTACATGCACTGGTTGTGCCAATTTAGATTTCCCTGGTATATCTGTCTCCCATACAGAGGGAATCACTGCATCTTCTACCTCCCTAGGGATAGAAGGAACAGGTTTTTCTTTGATCATTAATATCTGTCCCGTCTTTGATTCAGGTATTTTCATTATAAGCTCTCCATTTTCAAAGGTTATTACCGCATCAAGTTTTGCTAGCAAATCTGTCCCTAAAAGCGGAATTGGACACTCAGGTACGTATAGGAATTCATATGTTATAACTTTGTTTCCAAAACACAAATCTAGGGGTTGCAAGAATGGCCGTTTTTCCTCTTTCCCTGTAGCGCTGACTACTGTTGTTTCCTTGTCCCCAATTTGCCCTTGCAAATCATTCAATACCGAGTAAGTAGCTCCTGTATCTATTAGAAATTTGACCTCTTTATGCCCTAATTGTATATTTATAACGGGTTCCTTAACTTGTTCTACTGGTTCTATGTCTAGTCAGCTGGTATACTCCCCCAGGACCATCTCCTTGGTTACCTGCTGGAACTGATTGTCCTGGTGAAACTGGTTATTCAAGCTTGGACAATCTCACTTCCAGTGCCCCTCCCGCTTGCAATATGCACATTGATTTAGGCTTAACCTTTGCGTGACTGGTCTCCTATTTTGATTATTCCTGTTACAACCCCTGAAATTTGGGTTCCCTTTTCCTTGTATTACTGCCAACAGATTCTGCTGTTGCCTTTTACTAGTTTCTCTTTCACAATTGTTGTATACCTTCCAAGCAACTTCAAGTAGCTTATCCAAATTCCTTAGTTCTTCCCCTTCTAATTTTTGCAATTTTCTACGAATGTCATCCTGTGATTGGCCCAAAAATATGAGAGCAAGCTGAACCTTTGCTTGTTCTGTGTCCATTTTGAGATCTGTATATTTTCTTGCTACCTCCTTAAGCCTTTCCAAAAACGCAGTGGGAGATTCCTTCTTTTCCTGCCGAACTTCATATAGTTTAGACCAATTTATAGTTTTGGGCACAGCATTCTGAACTCCTATTTGGATCCACTCTTGATATTTCTGTAGTCTCCTTATATCAGTTAATAAATTAGGGTCCCAATTTGGATCCTCAGTTGGGAAATTCACATCTAAATTCCCTGTTACTAGCCTATTTCTGATGTCTTCTCTTGCCCTCTCTTTGGCTGCTTTAAGTACCATCTCTTTCTCAGTAGAATCCATCAAAGTATCTAATATTACTTGTATGTCATCCCAGTCAGGATTTTGAGTTTTTATAACCATTTTTAATACTCGTGCCATTTTATCAGGATTTTCTCTATAGGTTCCAGATGTTTGTTTCCAAATAACTAAATCTGCAGGAGTAAAAGGCACTTTTACAAATACTGGCCCTTCCACTCCTACACCTTGCCGTAAGGGGGCGATTACAGTCCGTTTTTGTCTGCCTATGTCTTTTCTATCCATAACCGGGGCAAGGTTAGACCGACTCCTGGTTCTGTGGGCTACTGGGGTCGTTGATTCTCTCTCTCTCCTTCCTGCCATGGTTAGGTTTTGCTCATCTTCCGAAGAAGAGAGATCAAGTGACGATGGGAGAGGAGAATAAAGAGGGAAGGGTGTACTAGATGAGACAGGTTCAGGATTAGGTGGGTTAGGAGCAGGAAGTGGGATAGGGACAGATGAAACAGGTGGGATATGGTTAGCTTCTCTTGTTCCTATTGGAGCTACCTGTAAATCAATATCTGTATAATTTTCCCTACTCAGGCTTTCTTTTAATGCCAGGTGTTCTAAACAACGTTCCTCACAAACCCCACACTTATTGCTTGCAGACGTTTTAACCATCATTAATTCACACTCATTCTGCCATTCTGGCTTTCCCCGTAAATAGAAAAACAAATCAACATACGGAACCTCATCCCATTTTTCCTTCTTGTTTACAAAACGACATTAACTGCGAACTAGTGTTATATTGCAGAGTACCGTATTTTGGCCATTTTTCACCATTCTCCAAGGCATATTCTGGCCACCATGTATTACAATAATCAATCAACTTAGCTTTACGTAATTCTTCCCCAAAATTACCCTGTTTCCAATGTGCTAATAAGCACCCCAAAGGAGAACTTTGGGGGATAAAGGTATTTCCGCCCAAAATCCCTTTAAGTTTCTCCATTCCAAATATACCACAAATTGCTGAACCCGCAACGCTTTCACAATTGTCTTATGGAACGGCGCCTAGGCTTGTACCAACAGGAATTCCTTTAGCCCAACCAAGCGTAGCTTTCGCTGCGTCTTATTGGCAGGCACCCAAACCAAAGTAAAAAGCACCTTACCTTTCTCCCGGGGACGTTGTGAGCGGCAGAAGCGGTCGCGGCCGATCGAGCTCTCCGAGAATCCCTCGGTGCCGGCTGGAGCGTGGTCGAGTCGCGAAACTCGCTTCAGCAGCCCCCGCAGGGTCCCATCTGGGTCGCCAAAATGTTAGCGTTCAAAAACACATAATCACAGAAGCGATTATATGCGGTGCTTTTTATTGAAGAGCTCTGGGAATCGGGGTGATTTCCACCCAAATCTGATTCCGACCATACATTCAAGGTGAATGTGTTTTATACTCTATCGTTATATAACTTTCATGATAATTATCAAACTTATATTGTTCTATTGTATACACAGATTTCAGCTAAACATAGCCCCCTTTAAATTTCCAACATAGTTTCTCACGATTCTTCTTATGGTTATATAATAATTACATTTAACTACTAAACAATCATCACATCTAACAATTATATCATTTATCATACTGCTTACGCAGGTGCAGTGATCTGAGAAAATACAAGGCCTAATATTTTCAAAGACTATTTTTAACATTTTCCAGGGCTCCACTATCACCCTCTCTCTCCAGATGGCTCTATGTGCATGCATGACTCCGAATGCATACCTTGAATCTGTATAGATGTTTATTCTTTTTCCTTTTGCTATTTCTACGGTATGGGTTAGTGTAATTATCTCGGTCTTCTGTGCACAGGTGCTTGTTGGTAAAGGTCTAGATTCTATTACTTCTCTGCAGGTAGTCACTGTGTACTCAGCATGTCACTTTCACCACTGTGAACCATGGCAAAGGAATGGGAAGTGATCACTTGTTTGAGTTCCAAGGAAGTTTATTTCCCCAGGGGAGTCAGGGACAAGTGACAATAATGGAGGGCAACAGAATTGCTTTTAAAGAAGGGAGAGAATAAGGGGAGGACACAACTTTTCACCAATAGGAAGGCATTAGGGCAGGGGTTCAGGTTAAGGGCTGTCCAGTAGAAGCCAACAAGAGGAAGGAGCAAACCTTACAATCCAATCTTGCTTTGAGGAAGGGATGAAGGACAGGGAACACTCCAGAGCAAAAAGGATGTGCCATCTTTGACAGACCAGGCTAAGACAAGGGAACAAGGGAGGTACAAGGAGACTGACAGGGGGATTGACATACACTTGGCAGGAAAATCTTGGGGTAAACAGCTCAGGACTGAACCATCAGGGAACCCAAATGGAGTACATGGAACGAACCATTACAAACTTATAACAAGGAATATTTAAAACCCATTACAAAAGACAAAAGAACAAACTGTAAAATAACAGACTACCACACTTTACTAGAAAATATATATATATATGTATATTTTTTTTTTAAATATATATAAAACAAGACAGAAAACAACAACAGAGCTTTGGCCATTCCTCTTGTTCAGCAATGTCCAGGGCCAACTGGATGGCTTTGAGTTCAGCAAGTTGTCTCAATCAACCTTCTCCTTCAGTAACTTCTGCAACTTGTCACATGGGGCTCCATATGGCTGCTTCCATTTTCGGTTCATCCCTACAGTGCAACAGGAACTGTCAATGAAAAAAGTGTATTGTGTTTCTTCTTTTGGCAGTTGGTTGTACAGTGGAGCTTCCTCAGCACAGGTCACCTGTTTCTGCTCCTCTTCATCTGTCAGACCAAAGTTCTCACCCTTAGCCTAATTTGTGATTATCTCCAAGATCCCAAGGTGATTCATGTTTCCAATACAGGCTGTGGCAGGACATGTTACTGTCGTGAACGGCGGGAGAAATGCGACACACCATATGCGTGAATAGCAAATCCCGAAGTTTATTGAAAACTCACACATATTTATATTGGTGTTAATGAAGCTTATACATATTGCAAAAGCTGAGCTCATTATTGGTTAAAGCACACTTAGATCAACCACACCTACTTCTATCTTCTAACAATTATTTTGCTTCTATGTTTGCATTCTTCTAACTTCTCTACCTAAGATATCTACATTTTCTGGCAAGCAATTTTCTCCCCCGTCTTCCCGTTTCAGAGAAGGTCACTGTGACCTTTGTCAGTGATTGGACACTGGTTGCTTAGTTCCCAGCTTGTTTCCCCTATCCTTATCCATCGGTATCACATCGAAATGTCCTTTCTCAGCTAACCAATTATCCAAAAAGCTCTCTACATTTCCCCCGTTTTTCTGTTGAACAAGCATGGTTTGATTAAATGCGGTAGTTATCATCTTTCGCACCATATTCTGCAAGCATATACAAAAACAAGGCAAAACTAATATTAACAACAAAGCTACAATAGCTACTACAATGCTAACCTTAACAATAGAACGTAACCATGATCCTAAGCTTAAAGATTTGAGCCATCCATCAATACCAAGGCCTGATTCTACCTGTAAGTTCCCAGTTAACCTCCGTAACTCAGAGAGCTGTGAGTGTACAGACTGTGCATGATCAGAAAGATTCATGCAACACATGCCCTCAAATTCATCACAGCCATGGCCTTGTGCAAGTAAGAGAAAATCAATTGCAGCTCTATTTTGAAGTGTCGCATGGTGAATAGAATCTACGTCAAGCAAAAGACTAGAAATCGCTAAAGAAGTTGCAGTTGTTTGTTTAGCAAGCCAACACCCTAACGTATCTAAAATAGCATGAACACCTGCTGCTAATACCCCTGGAGTTAAGAAAGATGCTGCAACTATGGCCGCTGGGGACCAAAACTTTACATCGTCTCGGCAGTCAGCTGCAAAGGCATGAGCCATTCGTCTGCCTCTACGATGGTGATGGCTCATGTTCAGTATCATGGACATGTTGGGTGTAAGTAGAGACAGCCGTCCAAGTGTACATGGTCCCCCGTGCAGCATTGATGGGATACCAGCCCAAGCACGGTCTCCACATATCAGGAAGTATCCTGCTGGCAATTGAATAGGGTCATTTTATGAGACTGACACTCTCTTTGTTGTATAATTGCACCAGGCCAATGCATTTCGGTAGACAGCCATGCTAGAAGTTACAACATTAGAATGGTTCTTGGCTGACAGCAGGCTTCTATGGTTAAAATGAATGCATGCATCTGCCATCACTGACCCTAACAACTCCAACTCTTGGGGTTCTTGTGGTGCTATAGGAAAGTGGGAAATCCACTGATCCCAATTATCCACGCTCATCCTAGCATTGCTGACCTTACAAGTTGGTACATGTGAAGGGCACGGCCAGGGATCTGCTGGTAATCCAACCAAACAAGTTGTGAAAGGATTGCCAGGAGAAGACAATGACAGGCAAATAGTCTCCTGTTTAGTTAGGTTTGCCAGGGTGACCCATATGTTAGTTTTGGGCTGAGGTGGGGCCCATGCCTGATGGTCTACACTGTCCCCAAAAGAAGCAAAAATTAACAGAGCAATAACATAAAGTTTCCATCAAACACAACTGCTCGGGTCCATCTAGCAGGTACCCACAACGATCCTGCAGGAGTAGAAACACAAAGATATCCACGGCCCCAATATAACACCTTAGCAGGACCTTGCTATTGTCCTGTCTTGGGATCCCTGTATCTCACCCATACATCTTTCTTTACACCATCTGTTTCATGTACATAGTGACAAATCACAGCAGGAACCTTATTTTCCCCAAAAACACACAGGTGGTTCAAAACAAACAAGCACTTTAACAATCTCTCTTGTGGCTCTCTGGTATCCCTATATTTACTCAAATATTTTTTCAAGGTACCATTCGCTCTCTCCACAATCGCTTGTCCTGTAGGAGAATTGGGGATGCCTGTTACGTGCTCTATCCCCCACATTTGCAGAAACTGCTTTATTCTTTTGCTACAGTAAGCAGGCCCATTATCTGTTTTGATGTGCTGTGGCACTCCCATTACTGCAAAACAACTGCTGAGATGTCTCTCTACCTGCCCTGCTTTTTCACCAGTCTGTGCTGTGGCCCATATAAAATGACTGTAAGTGTCTATGGTAACATGTACATACTTCAACCTCCCAAACTCTGCCACATGTGTGACATCCATCTGCCAGGTCTCATTTGTGCTCAGCCTTCTTGGGTTAACTCTCAGACCTAAACCACAGCCTCCATTATGATGACTACATATAGGACAGGCTTTGACTATTGCCCGTGCCTCCTCCATAGATATCTGAAATTCTCTATGAAGGCCTTTTGCATTCTGGTGGAACATGGAGTGTGCCTCCCTGGCTATGGTTTGTTTGGGAATCGGAGTTGCTTGTGTGATTGAGACTAATTTATCTGCTCGCATGTTACCTTCTCCCAGACCAATATCCCATTTGTGACTTCTGATATGGATAACACAAAAAGAATGCTTTCTTAGCTTAATTGCTCTCTGCAGTTGCATAAACAGCTCATGTAGCCTCCTGTTCTGAACCTCTTTTATGGAGGCATCCTCTATTCGCTCACACACGCCTGCCACATACAAAGAATCTGTTACAATGTTAAGAGGTCCAGAGAAATGCATCATGGCCCATACAACTGCCAATATCTCCATCGTTTGCAAAGTGTCCAACTCAGTAGCTCGGAGTATATGATGATGCCATTGTCCCTTTTCTCACCAGGTCACTGCTGCGGTTTTGGATTTTCTTCCTGCGTCTGTGTAGGCAGTTATAGCATCCGATAAGGGCTTTAATGATCTTTTTGGGCATTGAATCCAACCCCATTGTCCTATCACGACCCTTTTTGAGCAAATCAGCTAAAATTTCAATTTTCTGAAGTAGGGTTTTATGTTGTTGAAGTGGAGGAGATATCCATTCCAAGGCCCATATCTCCCCCATTTTTCTGTTATGCTGAGTAAGTGCACCCAGTAAAAATTTTTGTCCCCACCAAACTGTCAGCTGTATAGGGAGATCAAGATCACGTCTCTGAACACTGCCTTGTGTAACACAGTCCAATATCTGCTGCAGTGTCTCAAGGATGCAGAGCAATAGTAAAGAAGCAGTCCTTCAGATCAATAATCAAAAGTGGCCAGTCCCTTGGCAACATAGCCGGATTAGGTAAAACAAATAATCCCATCATTGTAGCCGAGGAACGTCCTAAAAGCAAAGCTCCCATAGGTAATCCATCAATAATAAGTGGTCCCTTCACTCCAGTTGGAACCTTTTCTGGGTGAATAGTCATCAAAGTCACTGTCCGCCGCCACCGCCAGGTCCACTCCGAGGCTCCCGGCGGTGGCGGGCTGGAGGCAGGTTTAGCCAAAGTGGTGACAGCTGCTATCTGTGTCCGGGCGCGGGGGAGCTGGTGGCCGGGAAGCAGAACTGCGCCGGGCAGCCGCGGGGCGGGCGGACTCCCCGGAGCCCGCTTCCCCACGGGGGGTGGGAGGCCCGTCCTGCCGCCCCCCCCTCGGCTCGGGGGCCGGGGCGGCTGCGGAGCGGAGCGGGACGGGAGGCGGCCGTGCTGCAGCTGTTAAGTCGCCCAGGGCCGGGGCCGGTACGAGCCTCTCCGGCGGGGCAGCTCCGGGCTGCGCTGCGGCGGGGAGGCTGAAGGTGCGGACGGCACGGCTGGAGTACGCGCGGGGGGGGGCTGAGGCGGTGTAGGGTTTAACACCGGGACAGGCGGTGCGGACGGCACTGCTGGAGTACGCGCGGGGGGGGCTGCCGCCTGAAGCAGGAGCTGATAGCTGCAGGGAGCTGCCGTTTAGAGCAGGAACTTGTGTCGGCAGGGACCCAAACCAGTCTCCGTAACTCCTGTTTCTTTCATGGGCTGTGCTAGCCTGCTGGGCAGCTTTCTCCTCTGCCTGGTATTTCAAGAATTCAGCATGCACGACTTGCCATAAATTTCCCAACTTTCTCGCGGCTTTATCATCATCTATGACTGCCTGCCACAGCTTATTCCTAAATATACGGCAGTCTGATAACCTATGCACTGTGTGAGGATTTTAAAACAGTCCTTGTGCATACTCATGAGCTAACAACCCATGAAGCTCTTTCTGCAAATCTATACCCTTAACCTTACGCTTTTATAAAAAGCTAGGATATAAATTATATGCTGCTTGCCTTTCTTTATCCGTGTTGACGATAACAGCGCGCTTCTTGCAGCTCTCTCAGGCTCCGGCAGCACGTATCAGCTGGGCCCCCCTCTGGGGTCACCCAGGGCACGGCACCTTCCCTTTTTCAGCGGTGCTTTTGCCGTCCTCAGCTGCGATAGGACCTGAACTCCGCTCACGCCGCCGACCGTGGCTAGTCCCGAAGCAGAACGTCCGGGGTCACCATTTGTCGTGAACGGTGGGAGAAATGCGACACACCATATGCGTGAATAGCAAATCCCGAAGTTTATTGAAAACTCACACATATTTATATTGGTGTTAATGAAGCTTATACATATTGCAAAAGCTGAGCTCATTATTGGTTAAAGCACACTTAGATCAACCACACCTACTTCTATCTTCTAACATGTTACCACCACCAACCACCTCCCCCCCCCTTCCCCAAAAGTTAGTGCATAAAGAGATAACTCAGGCTGAAAGGCCCCACAAGGGGTCATCTCTGGCACCAAAAGAGCTCAGGCCTCAGCTAAGAATCAACATCTCAGTCTGGAGAGCAAATGTGGGAAGAAATAAAAGAAATATTCTTGACTGAGAGACTCTGATTTACAAACAATAAAAGTACAAACAATTATCACAGAGGCAGAAGCCTTCTACACACACACACACCCTGCAAGTATGGGAGACCTCTCCCAGAGTTTAGATGCAGATTCCGTGGTTACTTCCCTAAGAATTGAGGGAAAGCATCTTGATGTGCGCTCCACCAACAACTGGATGGTAATATACATTGAATTTTGTTATATTGTTTCTTCGCTAAGTGTGATATTAATAGGTGCTTTTAACTTTGTGCTACTACCTACTAGTAGTTTCTTTTTTGTCTTTATTCCTGTGTAGTATTAGTTTAAGTCTTATGTCTGTTAGTGTGGGAAAGACATTTCTGTGCTGTTCTTGTGAGCCAGCGAAGGCTTCCTGAAGATAAGGAAAGCCTCATATCTCTCTCAAGGAATTTACCAAGACTATCACCATGACAATGTGAAGAAAGAGAGAGAAAAAAGTATAAGCAAAAAGATCTGGACTTTGGTTGGCTTACACAGTGGCGTGGCTCCTTTCACCTATTGAAAGTTTTGTTTCTTCTTTATGACCAATTGGCAGTGTATGTGTTTGTTAAGTAAATGTAAACATCTTGTAAAACTATAAAAGCAACATATTGCTTCAATAAATAAGTCTAAAGAGCCTTCTGAGTGAGTCCTGGTACTTTGCGCCGTGTGGGGCTCAATAGTGACATGTTAGTTTTATGTCTATTTGTGGCATTCACATTTTCTGGAAAAATCCCTTTGCCCAGGATTTTTCTCCTGGGAAGGTGAGAAGCCTCAGAGAAAAAGGAAAACAATAATTATCTGATTTGCTTCGCCTGTGGTTTGCTCGTTTGGAATGTGTTTGGAGATTGTTTACCAACAGGTGGTTGTTTCATTGGTTTTCTGTGAATTGTTTTGACTCAATGGCTAATCAGGGTCAAGCTGTGTCGAGACTCTGGAGAGAGAGTCATAAGTTTTCATTATTATCTTTTTAACCTTCTGTAAGTATCCTTTCTGTATTCTTTAGTATAGTATAGTTTAGTATAGCATTCTTTAATATAATATAGTATCATAAAATAATAAATTAGCCTTCTGAGAACATGGAGTCAGATTCATCATTCCTTCCTCCATCTGGGGGCAACCCAAATACGATATCTATTAAGTAAATAATTCATTCCATAATAGACCAAATCAGCCTTTATTAAAGAACTTGTGAATGAGTGAGTTTTGGGGTGCTGGCCACCTCAATAAAGCTACTGCCTGATGCCAGAGGCCTGGGCAAAAGGCAGGGACTTATTCAAACCCCCACATCCATTCGTAACACAGACACGCTATGTAATCTGGGCAATCCGCTCACTCTATGTAGCATTGGTGGCGTAGGGGATAGAGGGAACCTTCCCTTTGAACATCCACCCCAGCACCAGTAGTCGGGGTGCCAGGAGAAGTTGTGCCTCTGTGCCAATCATGTCTGAGGCAGCTAGAACTCCTTCATAGGCTGCCAAGATTTCCTTCTCTGTTGGGGTGTAGTTGGTTTCAGAGCCTCTGTAGCTTCGACTCCAAAATCCTAGTGGCTGACGTCAAGTCTCACCAGGCACCTTCTGCCAAAGGCTCCAGGAAGGACCATTGCTCCCGGCTGCAGAGTAGAGCATGTTCTTCACTTCTGGTCCTGTCCTGACTGGGCCAAGGACTACTGCATGAGCAATCTCCTGCTTGATCTGGGCAAAAGCTTGCTGCTGTTCACCGTCCCAGTGGAAATCATTCTTCTTGCAGGTTACCAGGTAAAGAGGGCTCACGATCTGACTGTATTCAGGAATGTGCATCCTCCAAAAATGTACGGTGCCTAGGAAAGCTTGTGTTTCCTTCTTGCTGGTCAGTGGAGACATAGCTGTGATCTTATTGATGACCTTAGTGGGTATCTGACGACATCCATCTTGCCACTTCACTCCCAGGAACTAGATCTCTCAGGCAGGTTCCTTGACCTTACTCTTTTTGATGGCAAGGCTGGCTTCCAGGAGAATCTGGGCAATTTTTCCTCCTTTCTCAAATACTTCTGCTGCCATGTTTCTCCACACAATGATGTCACTGATGTACTGCAAATGCTCGGGACCTTCACCCTTTTCTAGTGCAGTCTGCATCAGTCCATGGTAAATGGTGGGGCTGTATCACCGAAGGGGTATCGGGGACAGACAAAGGTGATACAGAGACTCCATCATCAGAAGGCACGAAAAGACACTTTATTATTAGAAATTCACAGTTCTTATAGAAACAACGGTGGACCTAAGACCTGATTGGCCTTTAGGAATCTTCTCTCACACTATTGGTGAACTATGAATAGCACACTCTGGAGAACCATGGCTATAAACAATGGTTACAGAAAGAGAGATAATAATTGTTTGAATTCTTCTAAGTTTCCCACAGCTTCTCACAGCTTTCCAGGAAAATCCTGGGAGAGCTATGTCTCTCTCTGTTCAGAGAACATGTGATTACCGCAGGGCTGTGCTTCCACCCCTAGGGCAGTAGATTGCAAATATACTGCACGCCCTTCCAGGTGAAGGCAAACTGTCGCTTGAACTCTGCTGCCAGAGGAATGGAGAAAATGCATTTGCAATGTCTATAGTGGCATACCACTTTGCTGCTTTGGACTACAGTTCATACTGAAGCTCCAGCATGTCCAGTACAGCAGTGCTCAGCAGTGGGGTAATTTCATTCAAGCCACAATAGTCCACTGTCGATCTCCATTCCACTTCAGACTTCTGCACAGGCCAAAGGGGCTGTTGAAGGGTGAGTGGGCCTTGCTGACCACCCCTTGGCTCTCCACTTCACAGATCATCTTGTGGATGGGGATCATGGCACCTCGATTTGTTCAATACTACTGGTGCTGCACTGCTGAGGTGGCAGTCGGTACTCGTTGTTCCTTCCCCCTCAGGAGTCCTACTACAGAAGGATTTTTGGACAGCCCAGGCAAGGTGTTCAATTGCCTAATGCCCTCTGCCTCCACAGCAGTGATCCCAAAAACCCATTTGAGTCCTTTTGCGTCTCTGAAATAACCACTCCAGAGGAAATCTATGCCAAGAATACACAAGGCCTTTGGATCAGCCACAATAGGGTTTCTTCCACTCCTTCCCAGTCAAGTTCACCTCAGCTTCCAACAGGGTCAACTGCTGCGATCCCTCTGTCACCCCAGCAATAGAAACGGGTTTTGCCCCCACACGTCCCAATGGTATTAAAGTGCACTGTGCACCAGTATCGACAAAAGCCTCGAATTTCTATGGCTCTGATGTGCCAGGCCATCGGCTCCACACTGTCCAAAAGACATAATTCTTCCATGCCTCTAAATGGCTAAAGCCAGGGCCCCTCTAGTCCTGGCTATGGTTCCCTCCAGGGGTGTACATTCTGAAGGTTCGTTCAGGGGATCAGATATCATCATCCTCCCTTCTGTTATACCTAGCAGCTTGGTCACAGGAAGCTGGGGCTACATTCAGTTTGGTGGGACTTCCTCTGTTAGTAGTTTCCTCCTTGAATTTACTCACCTGTGCTGCCAGGACAGAAGTAGGTTTTCCATCCCACCTTCTCATATCTTCCCCATGATCACACAGGAAGAACCATAAGTCACTCGGGGGGTGTACCCCCTCTCCCTAGCTGGGGGATGTCAGGCTCTGACATTCAGACCTCTTGTTTGCATTGGTGCCACATGGAAACTGTTCTTCCTTATCTCCCTCCTCATCTCCTCTTTGAGACTCTGAACCACAGCAGGGACACGAGTCTGCATCAGGCCATGGACCATGCTCTCATAATTCCTGAGTTTGGTGGCTATGGAACCCACTGTCCCTTGGTTGTCCTTGAAATGCATTGTTGCTATGCAGTACAGGGATGCACTCCACAAAATAGCACCGAAGGGGGTGGGAGGAAACATAGGCCTCATTTTATTTGTGGTAAGAGATTGCTTTGCCTTTTCACTTATAAATGAGAGACTACACAAAATAGCTTACTAGAGATTTAATCAGTAAAGTGCATCTTTTTTTGTCAGAGTAAGTGTATTTTGTCTCAGAGTGGGAAATAATCTCCAACCTTTGGGGTACTATTTTAGAGTAAATTGAGTGAAATTCTTTCCTTTCAATAAGAATCTTAAAATATGTCCCTTTATGCACTACTGGTTTGGATTTACATTGTGTGTCATGTCAAAACAAATAGTATTTTATGCTACCCATTATCATAGCTATATTTTGTTTTAAAATGTATGTTTAAGCATATATTATATTTTCAAAAATCTAAGCATTTAAAAGTCAGGAAATTCAATGTGCAACCACAACTTATCCCTGTTACATTTATGTATTACAGAGTGTAACCATTACTTAATGATCATACACTATTCTTCAAATTAGAGTATATTTTTCTTCTTGAAGGTTAAAGTGCTCAGCTTGGGATATTTTTTGTTGTCAAAGTGGTTCACTTATTTCTTTATATAAAATCTTCTCTTGAAAACAGATCATAGAATCATAGTCATAAATAAGTTGTTATTAAAAAAATAACAAAAAATTAATTGCAACCAAAGTGATAGTCTACACTAATTTTAGCATTTTGCAGTTGTGATGTAACCCACTAACTTGCTATATTTGATCACAGGTTTGTGCTTAACAGCCTTGGCATGATCAAGTTCTCTTCTAGCATAGTATCTTCTTGCAGCCAAGTTCATTTGTGTATTCCATTAATTGCACAACAGCTTTTTAACTTTTCAGTTGCCTGTTTTGTGAAAATGCACGTTGATTTTTCAACAAGTCTTTCATGCTATTCTTGTTAATCTTATATGTTGTCCATCCTGACTAGTTCTCCTTGTTTACTGAAATGCCTTGGATGGCTTGCTTTCATATATATCATCATCATCATCACTTTGTCTTAAAATAGTATTAGTGACTTTTTATAACCAGAAATTATACCTGTTTCAGCATCTTCTTTATTAAATATTAAGCCCCGAATGTTTCGGGGTGTGTCCTGCCTGGCTTCATCTGGCCTCGCTGCTGGACCAAAGGCGGCAGCTGTGGCGTTTTTCACCCCAGAGATGCCTTTGGCTGGCTAGGTGCTGCAGCTGGGTGCTCAGAACAAGTCCAGGCAAAATAGGAACTCAGTTTACCTTTGGTGGAAAAGGTTCAGACGGTGAAGAGAAAAGGAGCGGGTTCTGCCGTGTAGCTTAAATCCAGAGTTTATTGTAGCATGGTAGACCTCTGAATGTGGCAACAGCTCCAGACAGAGCTCGCAGAGACACGGCAGAGACGCCGACCGCATGGTCTCGTGTCCTTTTTAAGCCCCGGGGACAGGGGGAGGGGATGGACAAGTGAGGGCCAACCAGGTGTGAGCAGAGGAAGGGTCAGGGGATGTGGACACTAGGACAAACCAATGAGCCCAGGCCTGGGGGGGCATCTGCCAATCACACGATGCCTTGCTGGAAGGTGCCAGGCAGGAGGGCAAAAGGGGAGGGAGAAGGTTGGCATCCTTGAGGGGGTTGGGATAGGTGAGACAGGAAATGGTGACACACTGCAACACTTCTTGTCACCTGTTTTTTATAACTATGCAGTCATTGGCTTTTGCAAATTATTATTCATCACAACGATTTTGATATACTACAGTTGTAATCACTTTTAACTGCTTTAATATAGTATAATTGGTTAGTTTTTGTAGTCAATGCCTTGTGTAGCGTATATATTTATATATTTGTTGCCATTGAGTTAGGAATGGCTGAAGACAAGCAACATTGACTCCATGCTCAGGAAGCATAAAAGCGAACTTCATAAGAAACTTCAGATATTTATAGGTAGGATCATTCACCCAGAACCTGATTGGTTCTTAACAACATCCCTCACACCATTGGTTAATTAGGAATAACACCTTCTGGTAAAAACATCACATACAAACATTCCACATGTTCACAAACACCAGGTGCAGAGACTGAGATAAGAATTGTTTTAACTCTTTTTCTCTGAGCATTCTCACAGCTTTCCCCAGGACAATGCCTGGGAAAGCTACCTGTTTCACTCTCTGACCAAACTGTCACATCCACATATATTAGTGTGATAAACATATTTATAGCTTAGGCTTTCAAAAAACATTAAAATAAAGACTATGTAATGTTAAATGGTTTTATATGTGTAACTGTTAATGGTAGGAATAGTTCAGATAATGGTGTGAGATAGCTATGTTGATTTAATGTACTTGTGGAGTATCGTATCTGAATGATAAGATAAAAAAGTCAGGCCAAGCAAAAGATTTCCCAGAACATGTAAACTCACAGGAATGTTTGACTGTGTATAACCCTCCTGAATATGCATTTAACCAATGTAATGAAAAAGTATATAAGAAAATTGTTTTAAGCTAACTGCTGTGCTTCTGGCAGTTTGCCAAGCACCCCAGTGCTGTGTACTGTCCTTTTTATCCCTTATTAAACTTCTAAAAATTTCAAGGAGTGAGCCTTGTTTCTCACAATTTGGAGGTTCCACCGAGATGAATCGAAAAATGAGAACCAAACAGTGGCACTATACCCCCTCCAGGAAGTACCACTGGGAGGGGCACACAGGGGAATTGGGTTTGTAATGCCCCACTCAATTCCTCCAAAGTGACATTTAAAAAGGAAATAAAAGATCTACTAAAAGATCCTATTGGATTAGCAGAAAAAGTAGACCAATTTTTGGGACCCAATGTTTATACCTGGGATGAAATGCAATCTATAATAAAACTTCTGTTAACACATGAAGAAAGACAAATGATCCGAGCAGCGGATATGCAGATATGGGAGAGGGAACACGCACACGGACTCCCTGGGAATCAGAAAATGCCCTTGCAGCATCCTAATTAGGATGACAATAACCCCGGAGGAAGGCTGTCCTGGTTTAGGGTAACGTGGAAGAAAACCTCTAAAGGGGTCCTCTAGGAAGCAGATTCAAGTAGCCCCTCCCCCAAAAACCTGTTTATTTAACAGGAAAAGCATTCACCAGAAAAAAAAAAAAAAAAAAAAAAAAAAGAAAAAAAGAACAATATTAAAACCACTTGCTGCTTCAAAAGAGATGACAAACTCAGAAAGTCCCCTTGTCCCCTTTGTGGGCTGTAGCTAAGCTCACTCAGACTCTTATCAGTCCCTCTGGTGCTGGAAATGCCATGGCCCAGGCCCAGCCCAGTGGGCC
Organism: Molothrus ater; assembly: GCF_012460135.2. NCBI lineage: Eukaryota > Metazoa > Chordata > Aves > Passeriformes > Icteridae > Molothrus > Molothrus ater. The sequence continues at coordinate 8,290,934 of NC_050510.2, forward strand.
ACAGGTGTGAGTTCCCAGTGCTCTTCTGGGTCTTCAGTCCAGAGCAGGTTTAACAGTTCCAAGAAAAAGAAAAAACACTGTTGTCACAGGTCCCCAGCCAGGTAATAATTAGCATTGACTCCATGATTCACAGAAGGCTGATCAATCACTTTATTGTACTACACTTATTAAGAAACCCATTGCTTTTCTGGACAGTTACAATACAGGTGGACCTAATTGGTCCTCCAGTCCAAACACAATCACCATTGGCTAATTAAGAAACCACCCTTTGGTAAACAAATCTCCATAACACATTCCACATGTTCACAGCAACAGGTGCAACAAGCGACTATAAGATTTGTTTATCAGTCTTTTCTCTGATCTTCTCGTAGCCTTCCCCAGGACAATGTCTGGGAAAGTTGTGCCTCTTGCTCTCTGTGGCCAGAGAGCTGCTGCCACAAACCACAGTCCTGGTGTTAGAACCCTGAATGCAGAGAATTTTAAACTTTCTGTGCTGAAAGGCACAGACTCACAAGAGAATACTACATTTGACCTGAGGCTGTGGAGAAGGCTTCCAAAATTGATAGAAAGCACTGGGATTATGGGTATGTAGTTTGAATAGGAGTGTGTGATATCACAGGGTGGAAAACTTAGAGTTTAAGGTTTTAGAATATAGCAATATATATGGGGCAAGATAGAGGTTATAGGGCCGTTGTTTGTTCTTCTTCACCTTCTTCTTCATGGGTTTGGGTGGCGTTTTGTAATTGAACAGAAAAGTCCACATTGCGGGACACAAGGGATTAGTTACTGGGTTAAAAGTGAAAATAAATTGTCATTTCTTAATTGAATAGTTTAGCCTTAAAAGACCTTGTAGAGAAAGATAGCCATTTTGTGCCTTGTTAGTAGAATACTGCAGAATTCATGGCTTGTAAGACTGTGATATAGATAAGAAATAATAAACATTTGAGTCTGAACACAAAATACTGTCTCGAACACTTTCAATCCTGGCCCTGAGAGAGGCAGAAAAGAAGATAAAGAACTGATAGACAGTGATGACTTAACACTAGAAGTAAACAAAAGTTTTATTCCAGCACAATTTTTATATGGGGAACCAAAAAGTAATTTAACACATAATTGTTTAGAAATTATCCAGTACCAAACTAAAGTTTGGGAAGATCTTGCGGAACAAGCCCTCCCAGAAGGGGAAAGAATATATCTTGATGATTTATCCAGATGCATACAAGAAAAAAGAATGTCAGGATATGCCTTGGATGATGGGCAAAAGATGCAGCTCATCGAAATAGGAAAATTGCCTTCAAATTGGTCGACTCAATCTTGTGAATTATATGCTCTAAAAAGAGCACTGGAATATTTGGCACACCAGAAGGGAACCATATATACTGATTCAAAGTATGCTTTTGGGGTAGTACACACCTTTGGAAAAAATTGGGAAGAAAGGGGGTTACTAAATTCAAAAGGAAGAAAGCTGATTCATGAGAGACTCATTCTAGTGGTTTTAGAGGCATTAAAATTGCCTGAAGAAATTGCTGTAATACATGTTAAAGGACACCAAAGGGGAATGACCTCAGAAATGCAAGGGAATAATTTGGCAGATCAAGAGGCTAAAGATGCAGCAGAAAATGGGACCAAAAAGGTTATGTTAATTTTGACCCCAGATAAGGAAGAATTGGAAGTTCCAAAGCTTAGTGAAACAGAAGAAAAGGAATTTAGTAAGATAGGGGGAAAGCAAGATCAGTCTGGGAAATGGAAACTTCCTGATGGGAGGCAGTTACTTAATAAGCCACTTACCAGGAAAATATTAGAAGACATGCATTAAAAAACTCATTGCGGTACTTAGGCTTTGTGTGATCACTTTTTAAGGAATTATGGATGCATTGGATTTTTTGGATTGGCAAAGCAAATAACTGAGAAATGTATAACTTACCAAAACATAAATAAGAATGTAATGAGAAAAAGATTAGGAGGCCGTGAGTTAGCTCTGCAACTGTTTCAAAGTATCCAAGTGGACTTTACTGAACTTTCCCAAGTCAGAGGTGGAAGCTTTTATTAGTAGTAATAGACCATTTAACTCATTGGGTAGAAGCTGTTCCCACTGCAAAGCTCCAGCTAATGTGGTGTGGAAAACCCTTTTGGAACAAATTATTCACAGGTATGGAATGGTGAATTGACTCAGACAGAGGAACACATTTATATGTCAAAAGTCTTAGGGCAAATAACTCAGGCCTTGGGAATAAAATGGGAATTACATCCCCCATGGCATCCACAGAGTTCGGGCCAGGTAGGGAGGATGAACCAGACTTTAAAGAGAACTTTAACAAAATTAACGATTTAAACCCAAATGTCATGGGTAAAATGTTTACCTCTGGCTCTACTGAGGGTCTGAACACAACCCAGGTCAGACCTGGGAGTGTCACCCTATGAGATGATGTTTGGATTACCCTTTCTGACTACCCAACATGAAACTGCTACTTATGAAGTAGGGGAAATGAGTGTTAGAAAATATGTCACCAGAATTGCAAAAACTCTTGAAAATTTGCGGTTGAAAGGGATAATCCCTCAAACCACACCTTTAGAATTTAAAATCCATAATATCCATCATGGGGAATGAGTACTAGTGAAAACATGGAAAGAATAATCTTTAACTCCACAATGGGAAGGTCGTTTTCAGGTACTACTGACAACTGAGGCAGCAATTTGAACCAGAGAAAGAGGGTGGATCCACGCCAGCAGAATCAAAGGACCTGTGAAGGAACCTGAGGAGTGGACTATCACATCTAAACCGGCTGATACCAAATTGACTCTCAAGCAGACACTGGGTGGTAATGTTTTGGGAAGACGCAAGTGAACCAAGGAATGTACAAAGAATCACACCTAATTGGGAAATAAGGCCAAGCTTGCACCAGTGGTTTCAAGTGCTGCCTAGACAAATCCTGAGACTCCTCCAACACCCCCCTTGGGGAGGAATACTTCCACTTCAAACAGGAGAATCAGGACTGTTTGAGTTAGAGAGTTCTCATATTTTGGCCTTATCCTGTGACTTATACAAAGAAGAGGAAGAATTACAACTTCCATCAGTGCCATACCATATACCCAGTTTGATTCATCCCAATACTGGACATGCTAGCTGGGTTAAATGTAAATGTTTAAATTGTAGAAAACATTGGTATTGTAGTTCACAAAATTGACGCTCTCATTGAAGGAAGTGTTGAGCATCAAATCTATTCCCTATCCAGATCGAACTCAAAACAACTGAAATAGCAACTTTGCTTTGTGGATGGGAATTATTAATGCCTGTTTAATGGGAGATATTTGAGGAATGGTGGGAAACCACAGTTAACGAGTGTCAAAAACAATTTGCCTGGAAATTAGCTAAAAAGATGTGATGAGGATATAGAGGGCAAGCCCAGGTTGGCCACTGCACTCGCCACCAAGATCATATACACCTGCTATGGGTTGCAACCCCATAGGCATGGGAGGTGGGGGTATAAGCCATACCGGACCTTTGTTATTCCTTTTTCTGTCACTCATTTTTTGTCTTTTCCCTTTGGGGATACTGGCAAAATCGTGTCACAAATGCTGCTGAAAGGTTTACATGGAAACAAATGGAGGTTCCTTTTTTATTACTCACACCTGTGGAGACAGATGGGCATGCCAGCCCTCTCCCTTGGAGAGGTATCCCTTGAATGGGCTATGATAAGATCTTCTCAAACCCTCTTGGATTGAGAAATCCTCCTTGGTCATGGTGAGTTCAAGCATGCTTTGGAACCCCATGTAGATTTGCTGGGACTGATTGGTTTTTCCCCTTTTGTACCACCCCCGCTCTTCCCCATAAAACCCCCAGTTTCTGCCCTGTTCAGGAGGGAGCTACCGTCACTGGTGTCCTTTGCAGGGTGCTGGAATAAAGGCTACCTCTGTGGAATAACCACATGAAACTCCTGTCTCTTTGTCCCTGTGTTGGCCAGGTTATACCTCGCAAGGCAGAGCTGAAATCACTGCTAAGAGCTGAGCTGGCTGCCCCTTGCTGAGGTTACCCGGGGTCTGAAGGACTGCCTAAGACGCCTAGAAAGTTGTCTCTTGCGGGACCTCTGTCTGGGAAGGTTGCGGCGTCCAGGTTGAGCCATCAGACCCTTGACCAGCCACTCTCTACATACACCCATGTCAACAGTCACTGCTATAACCCCCCCAAATTTGGTACCTGTATGCAAAATGGGAAAAAATACTGGATTGCGGAAAACTTAGGAACAAGTGGTAATAGGTTGGGAAGTGAAGGTCCAAAAGGGGAGAGATGGGTTTGTTTCACATTTGTCCTTAGGGGTAGAGTCCAAGATTTGGTAAAAGAACAATTAGTAAACAAAATGGCAAAGCCAGCACAGCAATCTAACTCTGTATCAACCCCACATCAAGATTTGTATACAGAACTTCAGCAGCAATTAGAAAAGGAAATAGATATCTCGAGATTTGGGAAAAACATGTTCATGGAACTGGGGGAAAGAATAAGTAAGCAACTTAACCCACTGTTGGGTTTGCAGAAGGGCATTGATGACAGAGGAATGGCCATGGAAAGGCAGTAGCTTAGGCCCGGTTGAACTCCTTAAATGGAATCAGACCAATATAAGGGGGAAAATCGACCAGAAGGGTGGATTCTGAGTTCAACAGTGATAGGAGAAGACTGTCTCTGGCGCACTGGGAAAAATTTTCTTAGTGAAGTAGGAAATACTCCCTGTAAGAGATTAAAGTTAGTAATGGAAGTTTTACATGGTGGATTCCAGATGAACCAACTCTGTATTGGACTCAGAGAAAACAAAAGAAAAAAATTGCAAGTATAATAATAAAATCAGGCTCTTCCAATGTAATGATACAGGCAAGAATCCTCATTTTGGGATCCCAGAAATATCCAAATTTTGGGAGAATATAAATCAACAGAAAAATTATTATTGGAAAGCACCAGATGGCTTATTTTGGATATGTGGGAAAAGAGCATACCCAAGACTCCCCTCCCAGTGGAAAGGAAGTTGTCCTCTGGGAATCATACAGTCAGGATTTTTTCTTTTTCCAGGACCAGATGCAGATCAATTAGGAGTACCAATTTATGAGGACCTAAAAAGAAATAAAAGGGAATTGATTAGAGGATTCCAAAAATGGGGAAATGAGGAATGGCCTCCTGAATGCATATTGGAAACATATGGGCCAGCCACCTGGGCACAAGTTGGGAATTGGGGCTATCAAACCCCAATTTATATGCTGAATCATATTATAAGTCTCCAAGAAGTTGTAGAGATAATAGCAAACAGAACTGGTTGAGCATTGGAATTAATATCAAGTCAACAAAGCCATACAAGAGCTGCAGTGTATCAAAATAGATTGGCTTTAGACTATTTATTAGCTGAGGAAGGGGGTGTTTGTGGAAAATTTAATACTTCAGATTGTTGTTTGAAAATAGATGACAATGGGAATGCCGTCCTAGATATAGCCAAGAATACCAGAAAAATAGCCCATGTACCGGTCCAAAATTGGGAACCAGTGCTAAAAACTAGCCAGTGGGATAATGTATTTGGGATAGAATGGTAGAAGAAATTTGGCTTCTTCCTTTTATGTGCTACAGCTGGTTTGATATTTCTTCCTTGCTTGATCTCCTGTTTTATTTGGCTAATCACCAGCATAGTCCAAGGCATGCAATTGGTAACAATGCCTATGGACCCAAAATTGGCTACAGCTGGAACGGCACAAAAAATCATGGTGTTGAAAAAACAAAATAATATAGAGGACCTCTTTGAAAAAGCAAAATTGATTTGTTAAAAAAAATGAGCAAATAATAGAGGCCAGAAAACAAGAATTTTTGCTCAAGCCAAATGTTCTATAAAAATAGAAGGGGGGATTGTTATAAATACATATTATAATTTTGGCTTTTTGCAAATATTAAAATAGATTCTATATGTATAATGTTAAAGTTACTTTGCTATAATTTTTTTATTTCTGTTGTTAACTAAAACATAGTAGTGAAATAGCTGGTATAGATATGCTTGTGGGAATTAAACTGCCTGTTTGGTTGGGATAATATCCAGTGAACGTATGATGAGGACCCCTGCTATTGATAGCCAATTATCCGCACCCACCATCTAAAGAAAGTATGGACCAAAGCCCAAAACTGGAGGCGATGATAAGAATGGACTAAAACCACAGCCAAGAAATGTGTATGCTCTAAAAAGGCGGACCCGAGGAGGAGCCATGCTAAACAATTCTTGGAACATTGATACATAAACTTTAAGGAATTTAGGGATTTTAGAGGAGCTGAGGTTTTAGTTAGAGATAAGCTTTATTAGAGTTAATCAAAATAAATGGGTAGGCCTTGATGAAGTTAAGAGTTAGTAGTTAACTAATAATTGATTGCTTGTCAACATAATGTTTGGTTAGCTGGGTTTATAATGAAGAATATAGAAACTGATAAATAGCTTTTAGGAGCATAAGACAATTATAGGCCTCCTTTGTTCTGAAACCAATTGAAGATGGGGAATGGGAGTTCTACCAAGGGTTCATTTGTCATATTTGCATTGAAAAGGTAGAAAGGTCAGAACGAGGAAGACTTCATTTATTTCCTCATTTTGGGACCCCTCCCCATGAAAAGGACCACCAACCCATTTCAAGGAACAAACTACGCATGCTTAATAGCTTTTGAACTAATTACCATACGAAGCCAAAAATGGGATGTACCAAAGTTATGAATATGCATTTGTATTTTGAGTATTCAATACTTGTATAGATAAAAGGACTCTGTAATCACCTGTAAATTGCAGTGTGTATTTGGGAGCTATCCCGCACGCTGCCTGGTGTCGCAATACACATACACTTTCTAACTTTAAACTGCTAGAGAGTCTTTGTCCGTTACAGTTGGATATCAGTACTAGATCAATATCCATATTTTTAATAAATCAACATGTAAACTAGTTTGGGGAAAAGTTTAAATATGCATAATTGTTTATGAATATACAACAGGCTGATGCAATAGAAATGGTATATAAAGGGTGTTTCCAAAATAGCAGGTGTGCTCTTGGCGAGGGGCCAAGCATCCAGATGTGTATCTTTGCTTTATTGTCTTTGTCTCCTATTGTCCTTTATTAAACTTTTAAATTTTACCAGGAGAGGGAACCACACTTTTCACAGATGCAATGATTTTCACTGCACAACATGGGCATGTGTGGATGAAATGGTTTCTACTGTACATCCTGGCCAGAATAAATCAATGCCTTAATTCTCTAACACTAAAAAGATGCTGTTGAAGCATTTTTATTTTTCTTGTAGTTTCGGTGACAGTTTGTGAGAAACGACTGCTCACTTTAAAAATTTTAAAAGGTTTATTTAACCTTAACAAAAATTACAACAAAATGATTATGACTGGCTGGCTCATCTTCAAGATGGATGCTTCACCTTTTATACCCTGGGAGGGGGTTGCATCAGCCAAACCTGGCCCCTCCTAAAGTCTGTCAGTCAACTCTTCTTTGATGTTTATTGGTTGGTGGAGACTGCTTTCTTGCAACTTGATCGTAGGGTCAAACGTCCTGTCCCCCCCCCTTTCCCCAGCAACAAGCCTTTGTGTACACACCTTCTTTCTACCTGTCCTAGATGACTCAGGCTCTCTGATGGTAAAAATAACAGGGGGGGGAAGGGACTATGGGGAGAAGAGAGTACATCTAAACAACAAACCACAAGAACATAACTATACATCAATAAAGCTTCTCTTACTATTCACACAGTATTTATCTCTTAATTGCAAGAGCCAATCATCTCATTATCCATCTACAACAGGTTGGAAAGGATGTTCAAGACCATCTTGTTCTAACCCCTGTTCCATGGGCAGGGACACCTTCCACTAGACCAGGTTGCTCCATGCCCCATTCAACCTGGCCTAGAACACTGACAGGAATGGGGCAGCCACAGCTTTTCTGGGCAACCTGTTACATTGCCTCACCACCCTCACAGTCAATAATTTCTTCTTAATCTCTGATCTAACCCTGCCCTCTGTCAGTTTGAAACAATTCCCCCTTGCCCTTGTGTGAGAGACTGAAATGTTAATGGTAAATGACTCAAAACAATTTCCCATTTGTGGAGGCGACAGGGTGCTTTTCTGAGGCCAGGTTTGCACCTCCCCTATCCCCTGAGGGGGAGGAGGTGTGTGTTGGGAGGTGTGGTGATAAAGCACAAGACAGAGGGGGTGAACACCCACCACCGGAGGCAAAAAGCTGGGTTTTGAGCCAGATAAGAAGCAGACATTTTGGAGACAGGATAGTGCTTTTTATCATGCCAATTGTCCTCCCTTATACCCACCTCACCCCCTTGACAGGGGAGGTGCTTGGGCATTCCCACATATACCTGAACCCATTGAACTCTATGTTTTGTGGGTTTCCCTTGCCCCTGAAGACTGAAGATTACAACTCACTTCAACCAACAAACATCGAAATTGCAACAATCAAGTCTTGTAGCCAGATCTACAGGTGGTGATATCTTTCTACTCCTTCCTTCCTTCCTTCCTTCCTTCCTTCCTTCCTTCCTTCCTTCCTTCCTTCCTTCCTTCCTTCCTTCCTGCCTTCCTGCCTTCCTGCCTTCCTGCCTTTCTCTCCCTTTTTCTCTCTTTCTCTTTCTCTATTTCTGTCAGGAAAATTAACCCAGTGTCGTGGTTTGAGAGGAAGTGAGTTTTTTGGGATGCCGTGGTCAAACTAATAGGTTCTCAGATTTGAATATTGGCACTTGGTGTGGCTATTGAGGACATGGGTACGCTTCTGAGAACACGGGGGGTTAAAAGCAGAGAACTCTCAGAAAAACTTTTTCTTGGGTTCTGGTGGTGAAAGAGTTCAGACCTCCCCTGCCCAGCTGCTGCCGGCTGGGCGGGGGAGGGGAAGCCATGTGGCCAGGTGAGGTGAGCTGGGGCTCAGAAGATGGAAGGGTGAAGGAGCACCAAGAAGCATTGGGCGGCTTCTTCTTCAGGAGAGAGAGAGAAAGAGATGGTGTCTGTGCCTGTGCCACCTTGAAATTTGATAGCATGGCTGGCTCAGAAGGAAAAGGGGGGGGATGTAGTGAGAAAGTGCCCAGCAGGGCAGCCGTAGGAGTTCTAGTCAGGCAGACCCTGAGATTTTTAACCCTTTTCTTCGATGATGGAAACCTTACAAATGCTGACCCTCCTGGAGCTGAATGAGAAGAGAGATAGGGATGAATAGCAGAAAATGAACAAGTGTAATGCAAGTTTGTGCAAGCGAAAGATGTCCAAGAGAAGTTGAGAAGAATTCTAGGTAGCAGATGGTAGAGTAGCCTTTAGCTGGACTTTTCTTGTATAGCCATGGACAGAACCATTTTTCCTGTGACACAGAGACTGCATCTAAGGAGAGACAATGGCTCAGAGCCAAGAGAGTTCAGTGTTGTTATGTGAAGGAGTGTGTGAACAGAGACAACAGGTGAGGAGGGTGATTGGTGCCCTTGATCTTCAGTAGAAGAGAAGATCTCTGTTCTTGAGACCCCTCGGCCCCAAGGAATGAAATTTGGAGGGGACAGGTGTCCCAAAAGTGAGAGACTGTGCTCTTTTTAGAACTAGACAAAGCACCCTTAAAAAGAAAACCCTAGAAGCAGCTCTAGTCCATATGCAGTGGTGGGAGCACTAGACATAAAAAGAAGATGTCACGATTGCAAATGTTCTCCAGGCGGTGCCACATGTGACATAGAAACACACAAAGTTTCAACTGTGTTTCCAAGAGAAGCCTATGGCACAAGAAAGACTCCTCTCCTCCTAATGAACTGAGAATCGATTATCTGAAAAGTAGTGATAGACTGAGAGTTAGTAATCTGAGAGATGGCAACTGAATTGAGTCTAAAGTTTTGTCTTACTGTGATGTATTAGGAATTTGGTTGGAGAGAAGAAGAATGTTTGGAAAGTTTTCATCCTGAGTTCTGTGTGTTTCTTTTATATATTGTAAGTTAATAAAGTTTTTTTCCTTCTATTCCTAAGCTAGAGCCTGCTTTGCTCTATTCCTAATCACATCTTACAGCAGACACCAGAGAGAATGTATTTTCATAAGAGCACTAGCATTGCACCGGTGTCAAATCGTGACACACACAAACACCAGAGGTTTATGTCTGTGAAAAACAGAGTTCACTCCTTAGAATTTTTTAAAGTTTAATAATAATAGGATAAAAGGACAGTATTTCCAGCCCTGGGGTGCTCCTGGCCAACAGCCAAAGAACAGTCAGTACATACAAACAGTGTTATCTTTATAGCGGTACATCACTGAGGTACATGTATATTCACGTCTTTCATACATTATTCAAACATTCTTTCAAACTTTCTGATGTCTTAGGAACTCCTTTGTTTGGCTTCTTCACACTCTGACTTATCTGCATGACATCCTGTTTATCAGGTCAATATATTTAATTTCTTGTTGTGTCTCCATCCTGCTGTTTCACAGCCTCTGAGAAGGATTTAGTATGTCTTCCTTAAATTTAACATGGTATTCTCTAATTGTCCTCCGGTTCTCTGGTTTGTGTCATGGTTATCTTATCACTTGGACAGGTCAGTCAGTGGATGGCCTTAAAATGTTCTTAGTTGCAAAAAGCCTTTTCAAATCTTGTTTTGCTAAGGTCTATAGTACAATACTTTAATCACAATACTATTTCTATAAGCGATACATAGATATTTGAGACAGATTGACTTCCTGATGTAGAAGACCCATCTCAAGACCCAAGAAAGAATGTGCAACACCCAGAAATTCTCTTCTACTCTTTGTATGCAACACTTGAATGCTCTGCTGTGACATTTAGATGCCTTGTCATCTCTCTAGACATGCATAATTACAATGACTTAAACATGGCTTCTCATTTTAGTTGTGAAATTACTGTGCTGATATTTATATTGAAGGCAGACAGACTTCTGTTGCTTGACTCGTATGTGTGTGGAAAGGAGGCACTAAGGGTGAATGGCAGAAAACAGGGAAAGAAAACTTTATCACAATGGCATTGTCAAATTAACATTTTTTCTGTGAAGGACTAACAAAACCACTCTTGAAATTTGCCAAATACAAAGAGAGACCTTAAAGCAAACACATATTACTGGCATAGAATCATAGAATCATTTGGGTTGGAAAATACCTCTAAAATCATCAAGTCTAACAATTAACCCAGCACTGCCAAGCCCACCACTAAATCATGTCCCCAACTACACATTGTAATAGATGAATAATGTGATAGTTGGCTGTCACAATTAAGAGATAAATATTATATATATGTTAAGAGAAGTTTTGTAGATATATAGTGATGTTATTGTAATATGTCCTCCCATAGTCTTCTTTCCCCTCCCCCTTGTAATTGCCTTGGTAGTCAAGGCATTTAGGGAGGGCTGGCTTATTACTAGGAGGCATAACATGACAACACATGACCTCCAATCAAGATGTTAAAAAGTGATCTCCACCAATGGACGGCAGAGAAGGAGTTGACTGACAAAACTTTGGGAGGGGCTAAGGGTATAAAAGGCAGAGCATCCATTTTGTAAAGGAGCATGTAGCTGCTGGTCATGGGGACTCCTAGTGCTGTAATTTTTCCTTATTCAGTCCTTTGTTGTATTTTTGGTTAAGGTTTAATAAACCTTTGAAATTTTAAAAGTGAGCATCGTTTCTCACAACATCTTTTAAATCCTTCCAGGGATGCTGACTCCCCCACTTCCCAAGCAGCCTGTTCCAATGCTTGACAACCCATTTGGTGAAGAAATTTTTCCTAATACCCAATCTAAACCTTGTCTGATACAACTTGATGCCATTTCCTCTGGTCCTATCGCTTTTTACTTGGGAGAAGAAAACAACAAATATTAGTTCTTTCAAAGATGTAGGCCCTTCCTACCTATTCTTGGTTGGTTTCTGTATGGCTTTTAGCACAGAGGCTTCACGTGGGATCTGAGCTGGACATTATTACAAATAACCAACCAAGGTTCAAATGCACATAGAATTGTGCTGTCGAGTTGTTCAGGGACCAGAGTTAGAATTTTGTCTGTGTAAGAACAGCAAGATTGTGCTTGAAGTTAAGACTATAGTGATATTTGGGGATGGATGGGGTTGTCAGGCATTGGAAAAGGCTGCCCAGGAAGTGATAGACTCACCATGCCTGGAAGGATTTACAAGACATGTAGATGTGGCACTTGGGGACTAAGTTTACTGGTGGGCTTGGCAGTGCTGGGTTAACAGTTGGATCTTAAAGGGCTTTTCCAACCTAAATGGTTGTATGATTCTATTCTATGATTCTGTAAGTTATTCTGAGGCCTCAATGCATTTGAAGAACTATAGGGAAGATAGTCTGGTAGAATAACAGTCTGAGAAGGATGCTGGTTATCCTGACCATTGGGTACTAACTCTCAGGACTTTAGCTGGTCAAAGTGACCCCGAGATATGTTAGAAAGTCTCTTTTCCCAGCCTGGCAGTCAAAGAAGGAGTCAGAACTCTTCAATTCTCAGTCTCAAGGTTGTTTATTGTTTCTTATCTATAAAATTCTTTCTCCTGGCCAGCCGAGGTCCACTCAGCCAGACAGAAAAATGTACTCTGCCTGCCCCCGGGGCGGTGTTATCTTTTTATACTAAAAACTACGTGTACAATATTTACAATTACTTTCCAATACCTATCACCTATGTTAGACAGTGAGCTTCTACTCTTAATCAATCTAAAAGTGCCAACATCACAGCAGAAGATGGAGGCCAAGAACAAGAAGAAGAAGAAGGAGAAACCCTGGACACGCCCAGATTCCTCCATCTTGCCCCCTGAACACCTATTCTAAAAACCTCAAAAAATCTATTTTTCACCCTGTGACAAGCTAATTATTATTCTACTTATATTTTCGTGGCTTGCAGATCTTCATATAAGGTTAGTAAGTTTTTCCATGGGTCATAATCAAAGTCATAGGCATTCTGGGCTCTGTGCCAGGGTCTCTGAGCCCCCTGGCAGGGGTCCTGGCAATCTAGGACAGCCAGAGGGATGTCCTGAATTATGACATCAACAGGATTGGAGCTGTATTTTCCTGGTTGGTATTAAACATTCACACTAGACTTCTGGAGGTCAGACTTGAGCCTATTTAGGAGACTTATTCGGAGAGTTCCTTGGGAAGCAGCCCTTAAAAACAAAGGAGTCCAGGAAAGGTGGGTGTGCTTCAAAACAGAGACCTTGAGGGCACAGGAACTGACTGTCCCTGTGTGCCAAAAGATGGGTCGACAAGGCAAATGCCCAGGCTGGATGGGCAAGGAGGTTTTGAAGGAACTTAGGAATAAAAAGAGAATGTATTGTCTTTGGAAGGAGGGTCAGGTCTCTCAGGAAATATTTAAGGGAGTTGCTAGGGCATGTAGAAAAAAAATTAGAGGCCAAAGCTCAGTTTGACTTAATTTGGCGACTTTTGTGAAGGATGATAAAAAATGTTTTTACAAATATATTAGCAGCAAAAGGAAGGGTAAGAACAACCTCGGTTCTCTACTGGATGTGGGAGGGAATTTAGTAACTGCAGATGGGGAGATAGCAGAGGGGTTTAATGCCTTCTTTGCCTTGGTCTTTAGTACAAAGACACCTTGTCCACAGGACAACTGTCCTCCTGGGTTAGTAGATGGTGTTAAGGAGCAGAATGGTCCCTCTGTTATCCAGGAGGAGGCAGTCAGAGAACTGCTGAGCCACTTGGATGTTCATAAATCTATGGTGTTATGAGTAGAAAAAGCTGCCCATTTTTTGAAAAGGTTGCAGAGTTAACAGGTTGGGCCAGTTGCTGCCAGGGTGGAGTTCTAACTGTTTGTTATTGTAATCACCTGTCGTTTTTGTTAACTACCTGTTGTTGATGGTTATGAATTCCACCTTTTGTCAAGTGACACCCTGCTGCTTCCTGGAGGATGGCACCTGGACGGTGAAGAGGAGGAGACCTCAGAGTTAGCATGCAAATGACCTCGCAACCAGCATGCAACGGGAGGGACCCCTCACCAAACCTAGCCAAAAGCCCCTAAAACAATGAGCCAACACAAAATTGATGAATCAAAGCAATGTCTAGACATGAAGAACAGAATCTAGTATCCGCCAAGACCCTTTTTACCCCTCACCCTAACCTAAAAGACGTCGGCTAGACAGAGGACCTTGAATGTTGAACCGAAAAGCAAGGGGATTTGCTGACGCTCTTCTGAGGACGGAACCCCCAGCTCTGCCGGTAGACCAGTGGACAAAGCTGCAGTCTTCCTCCTCCTCCGAGTCACTCCTGGGAACAGCGGCGGTGTGAGCGCGGACCCATTGGTTCTCCCCACCTGAGCTGATTGCTTTTAATAAAGGCATTAAAAAGGAGAACAGTCTCCTGCCCGTGTTTATTTCAGCTGGAGACTTGTCCGGGATAGCCACACCTGAAGAGGACACCGGGACTGGGACGGCTGCCCACACTGGACCTCCAGGACAGCTGGCTGTCAGGATCAAAGAAGATCGGCTTGGGACCAGTGACGCGGAGGAGTGCTGGACTGGTGAGATGTATCTGGTGGCGGGAGTAGGGGGCGAGCGAGTGTGTGTGAGTGAGACGAGGACAGGCAGCTCGGACCCCTGGAGTGAGTGTGGACCTCTTAGGACCTCGGACCCCTGGAGTGAGTGTGGACCTCTTAGGACGGCGGTTCCGAACCCCCACAAGGGGTTTGGCCGGGAACAGGGGAAGTGAGTGGAATCAGCGTGAATGAGTCGCCTCCTAAGGCGTAAAGAGAGCCCCCCTCCGGGCATGCAGAGGAAATAGTGTATGAGTGGCACGCACCCCAAAAGTCCTGACAGAGGGAAGTCAGGCAGATTGCAACTCCCGAGAAGGATTCAGGCAAGCCCACAAATCCTGCAGGCTAATTAAGTCCTGACAAAGGGGTCAGGCACGAATCCCGGCAGAGGAGGCTGGGGTCTCGTGTTTTTAAGTCCTGATACGTAAGTCCTAGCATTGGGGAAGTTAGGCAAACTAGAGATCAGGCAGTTCTTTTCTTGTAGAGTCCTGAAAAAAAGGGGTCAGGCAAATCTGAGGTTCAGTGGAGGAAGCGGAGACTCCTCAAATAAGATTTTTCTTGAGTCACCTTTTAGTACATTCTTTTCGAGTAGAGGCACCTTTGTGATTTATTTCTGTTGAGACCCAGAAAAATGGGAGGATGTAATAGTAAGAAGAGAGGCAAGAGATTGAAGAATATACCCCCCCACAGTCCCTTAGGTGAACTGCTAGAGAGATGGGATTCTATAGAGGCCACAGAGGGATTGGATAAGGTTAAGATGATTCATTACTGTGTAGAAGTCTGGCCAGAGTTAGATGTGCAAGGAGGATGGCTGTGGTGTGGGACAAAAGACAAGTGGATGTGTCAACAATTGAGTCACTATCTGACAGCTCAAGAGGATACCGATCCCGAGCAATTCTTATATGTAGCTTGTTGGTTGAAGAGTGCTATTGGGGATGAAGGTGTGTGAATTTGTAAGGTGCAGAGGAAGAAAGAGGGGAATGAAGGAGGGGATGCTAGATTTAGACAGATTAGTAAAAGGTGGGACCCCCTGGACTATTTGCCTCCTTATGTGCCTCCACCTTATCATCCTCTTCCTCGGGCACCTCAAATGGCAGATCCAGCTTTTCTCCCGGCTGCCATCACATTACCGCCCCCTCTAATTCCTTCTACCTCTTTGGCTTCCTCTATGGTAGACCTGGTATCTCCCCTGGTGTCCACTCCCTCACCACCCCCTTCAGCTCCTCCAGTTGCTTCTGCACTCCCACAAGTGCCTACTCCACCTGTTGCACTCGCCACCCCTTCTCCAGCTCCAATTAACATGCACCCAGGCTCCTCTCCCCCTCCTATTGCTGTCCCCTTACCTCCTCCTAGTTGGGACACAAATGCCTCCTTACCTGGTAACCTCTTATCACCAAATACAGCTGTTGACCTACAGAAAGTCCAGGGTAATGCTAATGCACCTCAAATGAGTAGTTTTGTGTCTGAGGATGGGCCATACTGCAGTACCCGATCCAGGACCTCCAGGGTAGAGAGACATTTTCCCCTCAGGGAAGTTCCTATGGGAGGAGTAGTGGGAGGTGTTGGCTTTGTGAATGCTCCTCTAACTGCTTCTGAGGTGAGAGGATTCAAGAAGGAGTTAGGGAATTTAACTGAGGACCCAGTGGGCATAGCCAATCAAGTGGATCAATTCTTAGGTACAAATATCTACACTAGGGGGAAGATGAATTTTGTTTTAAATATATTATTTTCCCCAGAAGATGTCCAGATGATTAGAGCTGCTAGCATAAGAATTTGGGAGAAAGAGAACTGTCCAGTACCCCAAGTGCCATCTGGTGAACAGAAATTGCCACTAGCAGATCCCAATTGGAATCCTAATCAGGAGGAAGGGAGGAAGGCCATGATAGAATACAGGTCTTTGATAATTTGGGGGATCAAAGAGTCAGTTCCCAAAAGAACTAATACCAAATTGGCATTCGAAGGTGCACAAGAGAAGGATGAAACTCCTGCTACTTGGCTTAATTGCCTAAAGTGGAACTTCCAATTGTACTCTAGAATAGACCCAGACACCCCAGAAGGTCAAGTGCTACTAAAGGTCCAATTTGTTACTAAATCTTGGCCTGATATACAGAGAAAACTGGAAAAGATTGAAGATTGGCTAGAGAAGGACATTAATGAGTTATTGAGAGAAGCATTGAAAGTGTATTTAAGGAGGGAAGAAGAAAGAGCAAAGGCCAAGGCTAGGATCATGGTTGCGGTAGCTAGAGAAAGTGCGGGGGCAAGCAACTCTAGCCCACGATCCAAGGTAACAAAAGCGTGGGCGGGTCCACCACCAGGAGGAGGCAAGGATAGGCCAGTACTGTCAGGTACAAGTGGGATGGAGAGACCTCAAGTCCCTTTGGGTGAAAGGCACTGCTATTATTTGGAGAAACTGGACACGTTAGGAGGGTTTGTAAAAAGCTCAGTCTCGATGAGGCAATACCAAAGGAACAAGAAGCCTTAGAGAACATTCTTAGAGGTGACGATTAGGGGTGTCAAGGGCTTTAAACTTTAGGGGACATGATGCAACATCTAGAGGAGTCCTTGGTAAACTTTGAAGTGGGACCCCTAAATGAAGAATTTGAATTTTTGGTTGATACAGGAGCAGATAAGTCCTGTCTCAACCAAGTACCAGAAGGCATGGTAATTGGTAGAAAATTTTGTGAAGTATTAGGGGCTAAAGGGAAACCATTTAGAGCCTCAGTGATTGAATATGTAAAAATAATTGGAAACTCGAGACAGTGTAAAGATAATTTTATTTACCTACCTAAACTAGAAAAAAGTTTGTTAGGAAGAGATTTACAGGTCTATTTGGGGGTTGGGATTGTCCCAAGAGAAGGGAGGATGGTGGTACAAATAATGAAGTTATCCCAAGGCGATGTCACAGAGATAAACCCCGAGGTATGGGCTGAAGGGGGAAAGCGGGGCCTATTAGACATCCCGCCGATAACAATAAAAATGCAAGATGATACGTCACCCATACAGATTAAACAGTATCCGATTTCCCTAGAAGGAAAGAAGGGGCTTGCCATAGTTATCGAACAACTGTTGCAAGAGGGAATTTTTGAACCCTGTATGTCACCACACAATACCCCTATACTGGCAGTTAAGAAAGCTGAAGGGAAATATAGGCTGCTGCAAGATCTGAGGAAGGTCAACAAAAGGACCATTGCTAGACATCCAGTTGTGCCCAACCTGTATAGTCTTCTAAGCTGAATTCCAAGAGAACATGCTTGGTTCACTGTTATAGATTTGAAGGACACTTTCTGGGCATGTCCTCTGGCAATGGAATGTAGAGATTGGTTTGCCTTTGAATGGGAGGACCCAAGTACAAAAAGGAGACAACAGCTAAGATGGACCCGATTACCACAAGGGTTCATTGAGTCCCCCAACCTTTTTGGACAAGCCCTGGAAGGTTTGTTAGAATAGTTTGTTCCTGAAGAGGAAGTACAGATTCTGCAATATGTTGATGACCTGATGGTGTCAGGGAAGAGAAAAGATCAGGTCAGAACAACTAGTATTAAGCTTTTAAATTTTTGGGGGGAGAAAGGACTAAAGGTTTCCCAAGAGAAGCTACAGTTTGTACAATCAGAAGTAACACACCTTGGGCACATAATAGGACAGGAATATAAGAAGTTAAGCCCTGACAGAATTTCAGGTATTTTATCTCTCCCAGCTCCAAAACCAAAAAGGGATGTGAGAAAACTCCTGGACCTGTTTGGATATTGTAAGTTATGGTTGGATCAATACACGCAAAGTGTAAAATTTTTATACAATAAGTTAGTAGCTCCAGATCCCATAATTTGGACAGTAGAAGATGATCAACAACTGGAGAGCCTAAAAGACAAATTGTCTTCTGCCCCGGTCCTAAGCTTACCAGACCTCAGGAAGAGCTTTGATCTTTTTGTGAGTGCTGAATGGGGTATAACCTACAGTGTACTAATTCAAGAGTGGGGAGGCTGCAGGAAACCCATGGCCTATATCTCCAAATTGTTGAATCCAGTGGCTAGAGGCTGGCCAGTTTGTATACAAGCAGTAGCAGCGACTGCTATCCTGATAGAGGAGACCCAAAAATTGAGCTTACAAGGAAAAATTAAAGTACACACTCCTCACGATCTTTAAACAGTGCTGAACCAGAGAGCTCAGCTGTGGCTAACCGAGGCAAGAATATTAAAATATGAAATAATACTAATGAACATGGATGATTTAGAATTCATCACATCAAATGCCCTCAATCCAGCACGATTCCTTATGGGAGAGCCTATAGAAAATTTAGAACATAATTGTCTTGAATTGATTAACCTTCAAACAAAAAATAAGAGAAGATTTAGAAGATCGTCCTCTAGCAACTGGAAGAATGTTGTTCATAGATGGTTCTTCGAGGGCAGTAGAGGGAAAAAGAGTTTCAGGTTATGCCATCATAGATGGAGAAACTTTACAAATTTAAGAAAAAGGGAAATTACCCCCAAACTGGTCAGTCCAAAGTTGTGAGACATATGCCCTGAAAAGAGGATTAGACTTACTGGAGGGAGACTGGGGAACTATTTATACAGATTCCCAATATGCATTTGGGATAGTTCACACATTTGGGAAAATATGGGAGGAGTGTGGATATCTAAGCTCAAAAGGAAAAAGCTTAGCCCATGAGAACCTGGTCAGGTCCATATTAGAATCTTTACAGAAACCAACAGAAATAGCAGTAGTCCATATAAAAGGGCACCAAAAAGGAGACAGTCTTGAAGTTAGAGGAAACCAACTGGCTGATCAGATAGCAAAGGAAACAGCTTTAGAACCAGGAGATCCAGTGAAAGTTTTTAAAGCAGAAACCACACCTGAGGGGGGAGAAAGAAGAGAAGAACCCATATTTAGTGAAAAAGAATTGGAGGTTATAAAAGAATTAAAGTTACACCAAGGGCAACGAGGGGAGTGGTTAACCTCGGATGGACGGGTGTTTTTGAACAAAGAACTTGCTTGGACAGTGCTAACAGAACTACATAAATTGACCCACTGGGGAGTCCAAAGACTATGTGATCATTTCCAAAGAAATAACCTGTGCATAGGCATATATGGCCTGGCCAAAGCAATTACAAAAGGGTGTTTAATTTGTCAAAAAAGTAAACCAGAAGGTTATGAGAAAGGTAGTACCCAGAGGGAGGGAATTAGCTCTAAGTCCTTTCCAGGGCATACAGATAGATTTCACTGAGATGCCCCTAGTGCAGGGATACAAATATTTACTGGTTATAGTAGATCATCTCACCCATTGGGTAGAAGCCTTCCCGACTAAATGGGAAACAGCCCTAGTTGTGGCAAGAGTAATCCTGGAGAACATTATCCCCAGATACGGAATGGTGAACACCATAGACTCAGACCAAGGTCCACATTTTGTGGCCCGAACATTGCAAAATACAATCAAAGCTTTAGGAATGGAATGGAAATTACATACTCCGTGGCACCCCCAGAGTTCTGGGAGGGTGGAGCGGATGAACAAAACTCTCAAAAATGTATTGACTAAATTGATCGAAGAAACAAAAATGAATTGGCTAAAGTGTTTGCCCCTAGCGCTTTTTGCACATTAGAACAAGACCCCGGTCTGATATAGGGATTTCACCCTATGAAATGATGTTTGGACTGCCATTCTTGTTAACACCCTATAGCACAGGAGACTATTTGGAAGGAGAAGCTACCAGAAAATATTTAGAAGTCATTGGAAGAACCCTGGAAGGACTTAGGAAAAAAAGATACATCCCTCAAACTTCCCCTCTGGACACAAAAGTACATAACATTAACCCAGGAGATTGGGTTTTGATAATATCCTGGAATAGTGGACCATTAATGCCTAAATTTGACGGCCCCTTTCAGGTACTCCTCATCGCTAATTCAGCTGTGGGGACCAGAGTAAAGGGTTGGACCCACATCACGAGAATAAAAAGACCAGTCTCACCCCCGGGCACTGGACAGGACTCAACATCTGTTTCTCCCTCTGGCATTGGACCAGAGTCCACACCACTCCCACCCCCAACTCAGGACAAGATTCAACCACATCACGAGTTAATTCACCTGAGTATGCCATTATAAAAGGACCAAAAGACTTAAAGTTGACTCTCAAAAGAAAGAGCCAAAAAGACTGATGAACTGAATAAGAAAAGAGTTTGGTATCAGAACCATACCATATCTTAAAGTGTTTTAAGACAGTTCTGTGTTTAAAAGAAGTTTGTAAAAAGGTTAAAGACTGTCAATAAGTAATTCTGGTTAAGTTCCCCCAATTTAGTACCAAGGATTCCAGGTTAATCTTCTACAGAGTACTCCCCTAGGAGAAACCAAAATTAGTAAGGACAGACCAAGAGAGGTTTAACCAGAGAAGCGGGTAGAAGGGACTCTAAAGAGTTTGGAAGCTTCTTCTTAGTAAAGTCTCCAAGAGGCAAGGCCGGGTGGGCAGGTTGTGCAAGATGACCCATACCAGCCTCTTGGGAAGGGTAGTAATGATAGCTTTCATTGCTGGTGGTGCACTGGGGAGCCCAAAAGAGCCATGCAGTAAGTGCTACCAACCCCTCTATGAGGAGGAAGAAGTAAGCTCCTTGTCGAGAGTCCACCCCAATTCTAACCCTAATTGTGTTAACCTCTCCCAATTTGTCCTTTGTCAAGAAGATAAGAGAATGTATTGGATAGCCCAGAATACTGCCACTTTTAGGCAGCAACTCCTGGGAGAGTGCCCTGTAGGAGAAGGCTGGTTGTGCTTTGAATGTGATGCTACTGAAGCAAGCCTGGTAGATCGGGTCAAAGAGAAAGAGATAGTAAAAGCAATAAGAGAACAAGACCATTTAGAGATACCCCGAGGTAAGAATCTATTCATAGATCCGGTGAAAAAAGTTAGCCACTAACTAAATTTTACTGATTGTCGAGTTTGTACCCAGATGACTGAAATTTGGCCATGGGAAGGGATTAATCTAAGGCTATTAGAAATCATAAATCGGATACATAATAACTCAGAATTTAGTATTAAGGGGTACAGTACGCCAGTAAAAAGAATGGTCTGTAAAAGGTATTTAGCAGTAAGGAACTCTGCTACCCGGTGGATCCCAAGGGGTCCAAATAGATATTGGTCTGTTGAAAAGAAAGAAGGGAACAGGTGCATCCACCATGAAGCATATGAATTTTATGAGTGCACTGAAGAAGGGATAAACCCCTTTTGGGGAATGAAAGACATTCCTAAATATTGGGAATGTTCAACAGAAACTAAGAACACATTTTGGGGGGCCCCTAAACACCTGTTTTGGATCTACTGTACTATAGCATACACTAAATTGCCAGGAGACTGGTCTGGCAGTTGCACCATTAGAATGATAAAACCAGCTTTCTTTTTATTACCCAAAGAATCTGGATAAGGTTTAGTAGTTCCTATATACAAAGATTTAAGAAAAACCAAACGGAGGAGGTGAAGTGCAATAGAAACTGGGGGAATCCAAAATTGGATGAGCCAGGTTTGGACCCCAAGAAAAATTATCAAGACTTATGGCCCAGCCACCTGAGCTCAAGATGGGTCCTGGCATTATCGGACCTCGATATCCATGTTCAACAGAATCATCAGGCTTCAGGCAGTATTAGAGATGAAGAGAGCAATCATCAGAAATCTCTCGAACAAAATTAAAAAACTAGCAGATGTAAGTTACCAAGAACAGACTCCTACACTTGATTCCAGATGGTGGGATAACCTATGGACTTTCAAAGGAGATTGGTGGAAAAAAGTGGCTTTCTTCACTGTGTGTACACTTGCTGGTTTGGTCTTTTTGCTATGCTTACTTCCCTGCTTCATTAACATGGTAGTATCTGCCGTGCAGACCAACCTAAAAATCTCTAAAAAAGTTAACCTGAAGAAACCAGGAAAGGTAACAAAGTTAAGTAACCCTGATTACCAGAGTGCTCAAGAAATTTATAATCAATACAAAAAAAATTAAGGACATTCTATGCTCATGAGTCAGAAATTGCAAGTTGATGCGAGCTTAAGTTTAAGCCCGATCAAAGAAAAAGAGAGGGGACTGTTAAGAGTAGAAAAAGCTGCCCATTTTTTGAAAAGGTTGCAGAGTTAACAGGTTGGGCCAGTTGCTGCCAGGGTGGAGTTCTAACTGTTTGTTATTGTAATCACCTGTCGTTTTTGTTAACTACCTGTTGTTGATGGTTATGAATTCCACCTTTTGTCAAGTGACACCCTGCTGCTTCCTGGAGGATGGCACCTGGACGGTGAAGAGGAGGAGACCTCAGAGTTAGCATGCAAATGACCTCGCAACCAGCATGCAACGGGAGGGACCCCTCACCAAACCTAGCCAAAAGCCCCTAAAACAACGAGCCAACACAAAATTGATGAATCAAAGCAATGTCTAGACATGAAGAACAGAATCTAGTATCCGCCAAGACCCTTTTTACCCCTCACCCTAACCTAAAAGACGTCGGCTAGACAGAGGACCTTGAATGTTGAACCGAAAAGCAAGGGGATTTGCTGACGCTCTTCTGAGGACGGAACCCCCAGCTCTGCCGGTAGACCAGTGGACAAAGCTGCAGTCTTCCTCCTCCTCCGAGTCACTCCTGGGAACAGCGGCGGTGTGAGCGCGGACCCATTGGTTCTCCCCACCTGAGCTGATTGCTTTTAATAAAGGCATTAAAAAGGAGAACAGTCTCCTGCCCGTGTTTATTTCAAATGGGACCAGATGGGATCCATCCCAGGGTGATGAGGGAGCTGGCAGATACGCTTGCAAAGCTGCCCTCCATCATTTACCAGCAGTCCTGGCTCACTGGTGGGGTTCCAGATGACTGGAACCTGGCCAATGTAATTGTCCATTTACAAAAAGGGGGGGAAGGAGGATCCTGGTAATTATAGGCTTGTTAGCCTGACCTCAGTACCCAGTAAGGTAATGGAACAGTTCATATTGAGTGTCATCATGCAGCAGTTACAGGATGGCCAGGTTATCAGACCCAGCCAGCATGGGTTTAGGAGGGGTAGGCTGTGTTTGACAAACCTGGTGTCTTTTTATGACCAGGTGACCTGCCTAGTGGATGCAGGAAAGACTGTGAAGGTTGTATACCTGGACTTCAGCAAGGCCTTTGACACTGTGTCCCACAGCATACTCCTGGAAAAGCTGGCAGCCCACAGCTCGGACAGGTGCGTTCTTTGCCGGGTTAAGAACTGGCTGGATGGCCAGGCCGAGAGAGTGGTGGTGAATGGTACTGCATCCAGCTGGCATCCAGTCACCAGTGGTGTCCCTCAGGAATCTGTGTGGGAGCCAGTTCTGTTCAATATCTTTATTGATGACATGGATGAGGGCACTGAGTCTTTCATTAGTACATTTGAGGACAACACTAGGCTAGGAGCGTGTATTGATCTGTTGGAAGGTAGGAGGGCTCTGCAGAGAGACTTGGAATGGTTGGATGGATGGGCAGAGTCCAGTAAGATGACGTTTAAGAGGTTCAATTGCTAAGTCCTGCATTTTGGCCACGATAACCCTCTGCAACACTATAGGCTGTGAACAGTGTGGCTGGACAGTGCCCAGGCAGAAAAGGACGTGGGAGTACTGGTCGACAGATGGCTGAACATGAGCCAGCAGTGTATCCTGGTGGCTAAGAAGGCCAATGGCATCCTGGTCTGTATCAGGAATAGTGTGGCCAGCAGGATCAGGGAGGTCATCCTTCCCCTATACTCAGCACTAGTGAGGCCATACCTTGAGTACTGTGCCCAGTTCTGGGCCCCTCAGTTTAGAAAGGACATTGAGATGCTTGAGCGCATCCAGAAGAGGGCAACTAGGTTGGTCAGGAGCTTGGAACTCAAGCCCTATCAGGAAGGACTGAGGGAGCTGGGGTTGTTTAGCCTGGAGAAAAGGAGATTTAGAGGTGACCTTATTACTCTCTACAACTTCCTGAAAGATGATTGTAGTCAGGTGGGGTTTGGTCTCTTTCACCAGGCAGCAACTGACAGAACCAGAGGACACAGTCTCAAGCTGCATCAAGGGAAATATAGGTTGGATATTAGGAAAAAGTTTTTCACGGAAAGAGTGATAAAGTTCTGAAATGGCCTGCCTAGGGCGGTGGTGGAATCACCATCCCTGGATGTGTTTAAATAAAGACTGCATATGGGACTCAGTGTCATGGTTTAGTTGACGTGTTAGGGCATGGGTTGGACTCGATGATATTGAAGGTCTCTTTCAACCTAGTCATTCTGTGTATCTGTGTGAAACTTGCAGGTTACCCCTTAAAGAATTCAGTAAATCACTCCTTGACAATTTTTAGCACATTGCCCTGGCAAAAAGGGACCTGGGAGTTCTGGTCGACAAGCAACTGAACATGAGCAAGCAGTGTGCCCTGGTGGCTAATAAGGCCAATGTCATCCTGGTCTGTATCCGGAATAGTGAGGCCAGCAGGACCATGGAAGTCATTCTTCCCCTGTCCTTGGCGCTGGTGAAGCTGTACCTTGAGTACTGTGTCCAGATCTGGGCCCTTCATTTTAGGAAGGATGTTGAGACACTTGAATGCATCCAGAGGAGGGCAACAAGGCTGGTGAGGGGCTTGGAACACAAGCCCTATCAGGAAGGACTGAGGGAACTGGGGTTGTTTAGCCTGGAGGAAAGGAGAGTCAGAGATGACCTTATCACTGTCTACAACTTCCTGAAAGTTGATTCTTGTCACCTGGAGGTTGGTCTCTTTCACCAGGCTGCAACTGACAGAACCAGAGGGGGCGGTCTTAAGCTGCACCAAGGGAAATTTAGGTTGGATATTAGGGAAAATGTTTTTTATGGAAAGGATGATAAAGTACTGGAATCATCTGCCCGGGGAGGTGGTAGAGTCACCATCCCTGGATGTCTTTAAAAAAAGATTGGATTTGGCACTCAGTGCCATGGTTTAGTTAAGGTGTTAAGGCATGGGTTGGACTTGATGATCTTGAAGGTCTCTTTCAACCTTGTGATTCTGTGATTTTGTGATTCTGTAATGTAAGGGTCAGTAGAAAAAATGGACATACTCATCAACTGAAGAAGCAAAACCAAATGGCAATATGATATATCATATGCATGATGATATTCTTACATAGTCCAAATATATTTCATGCTGGTTTTTTTAAGCTTCTGCCTTGTTGCAGCCAGGCACTCCATAGTATTATATAGTGGAAATTTTAATGAAGGAGGTGATTTTACATTTTTAAACAGAACCAGAAAAACAAGAGGAGAGGTAGAGAAACAGTATCTTATTCTGCAGTTAGAAAACGGAACATCTGGACAATAGGCAAAAATGACAATGAGTATTGGAATTTAATTTATCACTATGATCATTATTTCTTATAAATGAAAATATTCTACTATAAAAATGTATTAAAATCTGTTGTAAAATCTCCTGTGGGACTAGGACAGGGGCAGGCTGGAAGAGTCAGTTCCAGAAGCAACCTGTCCTCTGTAAGACCTTACTGCTAGTATTTTATGCATTTTCCTCTCAGGAGCTTTACAACCTTGAGTTCCCTGGCAGGTTTAAGCACCATAAATGAAATATTTTAACTTTATTTCCTCTTGTCCTGGGTTGACTATATGATGCTTTTATCCCCAATCATCTGTTCTGTTTATGCTGAATAATAAGTTTTGCACCTTTAAGCCTTGTTCCAGAGAGTGAAGGGGGGAGAGAAGAAGCGTGCAGTTTTTTTCAGACACTGCACTCACTCCTCCACATTCCTGCTCCTGGACTGTGTTGTCTGTGGATCGACAGACAGCGGGACAGAGCTCTCCTTTGCTTTTAGTTAGTTTTAGCTAGCTGAGGCAAAGAAGTTCCCTGGACTGTGTTTTTTTTTTCTTTTTTCCCTTTTCTTTGGACCTCTTGAAACCTGCTCTGGACTGAACACCCAGAAGAGCACCAGCAGCTCACACCTGTGGCCCACTGGGCCGGGCCTGGCCTGCGACATTGCCAGCACTGGAGGGACTGATCAGAGACTGAGTGAGCTCAGCTGCAACCCAGGGAGGGGGTTTTCTCAGTTTGTCATCTCTTTTGGAGCGGCAAGGGGTTTTATTATTTAATATTGTTTAAGTTTTATTGTTTAATAAACAGTTTTTTTCCACTTTTCTCCAAGGAGGTAGTTTCTCCTGGACCGGTTGGGGGGAGGGGCTGATTGAATCTGCTTTCCTAGAGGAGCCCCTTTGGGGATTCTTTCCCAAATTTGCTATGAACCAGGACAAATACATCTATTGACACCCAACGTGTGGCTCGAGAAGGTGGAAAAAAGAGAAAAACAGGGTGAGAACATGTGAAAGGAACAATTATGCAGACACCAAGTTCAGTGGAGAAAGAGGGTGAGAAGATACTCCAGGTGCCAGAGCAGAGATTCCCCTGAAGCCTGTGGTGAAGACCTTGGTGAAGCAGCTGTTCCCCTACAGCAAATGGAAGATCACAAGGATGCTGAAATCCACCAACAGCCTTTGGAGGAGACATGCTGGAGCGGGTGAATGCCTAAAAGAAGACTGTGACCCTGTGGGAGGGTCATGCTGGAGCGGGTGAATGCCTAAAAGAAGACTGTGACCCTGTGGGAGGGTCATGCTGGAGTAGGTGAATGCCCAAAAGAAGACTGTGACCCTGTGGGAGGGTCATGCTGGAGCAGGCTCCTGGCAGGGTCCTGCAGACCTATGGACAGAGGAGCCCACTCTGGAGCAGGTTTCCTGGTAGGACTTGTGACCTTCTGGGGGACCTACATTGGAATAGGCTGGGCCTGAAGGCTGTACCCCATGAAAGAGTGACTCACATTGCAGCAATTTCTGGAGAACTATGGGATGGACTCACATTGGAGAAGTTCACAGAGAACTGTCTCCCATGGGAGGGACCTCACAGTGCAGCAGGGGAATGGGTCCTCTCCCCGAGCAGCAGGAGAAACCATGAGTGATTAAGTGACCATAACCCTCATTCCCTGTCTCCCTGCACCACTGGGGTAGGAGGTAGAGCCAGGAAGGAGGGAGTGGTGGGGATGAAGGTGTTTTAAGGGTTTTATTTTGCTTCTAATTATCCTGCTCTAATTTTCTTAGGAATAAATTCAATTCAAATCTCTAATTTGAGTCTATTTTGCCTGTGACAATAATTGATGAGTGATCTCTCCCTGTCCTTATCTCAACTCGTGAACCCTTTGTTATATTTTTCCTCCCCTGCCCAGCTGTGGAGGGGAATGATAAAAAGGTTTTGGTGGGTGTCTGGCATCTCAACCCACTGCAGTGCTACAGAATGCAGTGTGATGTACTCGAGTGCCCTTGTAACCCTGCTATATCAGTTACAAAAGCAAAGTGTGAGATGTACAGTTGGCTGTACTGATTCTGTTGCTGTTTGGAAGAAGCAGAGATAGTAACCCTACTTATCACTGGTCAGTCAGCTTTTGTTGCAGTTGAGACGGACACAACACGACACTCCGAGGTTCATGCAGCAACAGCAAACTATTCTTCAGAACTTGCTTTTATATGGTTTACCCCGATTGGCTAGAATCTTGATGCCACCCAGTTCACTGACCAATAGCTGCCTGTGTACATGCTCGTCAGGGATTGGCTGGCATCCATTCTCTGTTCTCTGCAGCCAAGTCCCTCCGCCTCTCAGTGCCCTCTCCCCCAAAGATGTTTCCTTTCTATCACAGGTATAGGCTGATTGAGTTAAGGTCAGGGTTACTTGTGCCTGTGAGGCCTTCAGGCCAGCTGTTTTCCGTCACAGTTCCCCCTTTTTGTTTTTCAACTAAAAAGGCAGTATTTGTCAGCCTTTGCAGATGGGACAACAAACACAGCACAATGAGTAAAACAATTATGATAACACAAAGGTGATAAGCCCAGTTCAAATGAGGCTCTTCACCCGACTGGACAAGCCTAACTTTTCCAGCCATTGATCTAAAATCTCTCACACAACACGTCATCAAAATTTTTTACAACCATGTCCAGGAGCTAACAAAAAAAGATCAGCAACAGCATAATTTCACCTGGTGTCATGCCGCAGGCTATTTACATCTATAACTAAATCATTCAAACTTAAGGAAGTTTCATTTATCTTGTGTTATAAACAAGTCAATTAAAAAAACTATCAGCGGTAACATTTTGCTTCCTTGTTTTGATTAAAAGATACACATCCTTCTGCTTAGTCATGTCTCTAAAATATCTGAAATGAAGTCATAGGTAAATTGTCATTCCAAAGGTTCCCTATTTGCATACAGTGAGTGCAAAAGGTTGTTCTGGTTACTGTTTTATGGCATCTGCTGTGGGGCCATCAGGGAGGCATTGTTGGTTGTGATACAGAGCAGAGCGTAGAGCAGGTCACACACACTGAGCAGGTACCCATCGAATGCCAACATCTCTGGAGATACAGGCATACCCACGCCCCCAAGTGACAATGTCCCAAGGACCTTCCCATTTATTGGTAATGAGGTCCTGTACCAGTATGTTAGGTTTGGGCAACTGGACATCACCAGAGGACTGTAATGATAAAAAATTGTTTAAGATAACAGGGTTCTGGGAGTTTGGCGATATCGTTAGATGGTTTAAGGTATACAGAGCTTTGGCCACCCTACTCTGCGGGGTTTCACCACACATTCCCCCTTTTTGTTTTTCAAGGATATGCTTTAAAATGCCGTGGGCATGCTCAACAATGTCTTGTCCTGTAGGGGAATGAGGAATACCAGTGTGTTGTGACACACCCCAGAGCTGTGGAAACTCTCG
Organism: Molothrus ater; assembly: GCF_012460135.2. NCBI lineage: Eukaryota > Metazoa > Chordata > Aves > Passeriformes > Icteridae > Molothrus > Molothrus ater. Next base: position 8,320,145 of record NC_050510.2, read on the forward strand.
AGTATTCTGTGAGACATATGCAGGGCCATTATCAGTTTTTACAGTATGGGGAACGCCTAGGACAGCAGAGGCTAGTTGCCAATGTGTGATGGCATCAAGCCTTCTTTCTTCAGTGTGAACTGAGGCCCATATGACTGATGAAAAAGTGTCTATTGAAGCACACACATATTTTAGGTGACCAAATTCTGAGATGTGTGTGACATCTGTCTGCCAAACTTGTAAGGCTCACAGATCACAGGGGTTAACACCCATCTGCAGTGGTGCAGTGTGGCCTTAACAGTCAGCACAAGTATTAACAATATTGCGTGCCTCTGTATTTGTTAGTCAGCCTCACTGAAAAAAATTCAGTGGATTATGGTATCTTTGGACAATCCTCTAAGAAGCCTTAAGCTTATACCCAGGATGAATGCTGGCTGTCAGGCTGGAATACAATAGTTTTTTAAAGGACTACTGTGAATATGAACAAAATTATCATGAACATCAGTGAATGATAGGTCAGAGTCATTTAAAGGGCTTCAATGCTTGTGCAGGCCTTGACCTGGTGAGCACTAGTCAATCAAAATGCATATTTGTAGGCATTCTGAATTTGATTTTTTTACGTTTGCATCTCTGCTTTTAGACACAGAAACAGAAAATGCAGAAAGACCACATCACTGAGCAACCAGGCTGATAATCTTTCCAGTCTTTGATTCTCATTCCACTGTACAGTACTATTTAGATGTGTTTACATCAAGGCAAATAAGCTCTGTTTGCTGTGGCAGCTGAACAGGTTATCACTACCTACCTCTGTTTTCAGCCTTAATAACTATAACATGAACATAATTTAACCTATTAAATTCAGAAGGGTGTTTAGCATAACATGTACTTTTCTTACTGTGAACAGTAAAAGAATACATCTAATAAAACAACAAGCACTACTGAACAAAAATCATCAAGGTAATACTTACAACTGCCTAAATGCTTTACCATCACCCAGGGTCTGCCATTACTGGGGACTCCCATTTTGTAGTAAGGACTTGGATAACCTTTTCCGGAAAAGGTTTCCAAGTTTACCTCAAAAGGGGGTCTAGCTTTTGTAAGACCAAATCAGCAAGTCAAAGTGACTTGATTACACTTTTAATGCAGAAATACCTGGGTCTGATGGTATACTTCCCCTGCCAGCCAAGGCCAAGGCTTGGCCAGAGCCAAGATCTTGACTGGAAGGGTTTCCTTAACATATTTTACAAACAAACTGTGTTGGTTTGCATTAATTGATTTTTGGTGAGGAGGGAAAGAGCTAGCCATGGAAGTGATTTTTCTAAGAGAAGCTGCTAAGAGCTTCTTCTGTGCCTGACAAAACAAATCAGTGACTGATTTTGAAGATTTACACCTAGTTAAACTACTTGAAAGAGTGAAATACACTTCCGTGAAAACACATTTTAAGGATGGGTAAGCTTGGGAAAAACTGTTTTGCTTTTGGCTTTCAAAGAGAAGTTCCTCCTCCCCCTCCTGGCACAGTGGCCAGGCAGGGGAGGGGAGGCTACGGGGCCCCAGCTGAAGCTAGGCAAGGCCATGTCTGGGCTGCGGCATGCTGCTGCTGAGTCTTAGCTTGGCTGCTGAGATCTTAGCCACTTCTCCCCTTCCCAGCATGGCTGCTGAAAAAATCTTCTACTGTAAACAGCTCTGGCCGTTGTTCGGTAGAAATCACATAACTATCTGCAGGCTTGGGTGAGATATTAACTCTTTCACTGCACAGATGAAACTTGCAAACATCAATCCACTCTCGAGTAAGAGAAAAGGAAAGACTGAAGGCACATAAAGAAACAACATGAAGACATTAAGGTCAGTAAAAAAAGAGTTAAATCTCTGATGGGAGGAGAATAAAGGCATGCCTTATTCTTGGGTTTAAATTCTTTTGTGAGGCTATGGTGATAGACCATGATGCACTAGAATATCTTAGTAATTCATGAAAAAGCATAGAGGGGTGGAGCATTCAAATTGTAGACATGAGCAAAAGCACTCATGCTGAAGCAAGCATGTAGCAGGCACAGGGCCTGCAAAGCCTTCCTGGCGGTCAACAGCCTAAGATAAGAAATGCCTAGTCATGATTACTGGACCTAAGAAACCCCTCTTCCGCCCTCAGACCCTTGCTTATCTCTCTGTAAGACCATAGGTCATTTTCGCCTTGACCCTTACTATTGGACTGTTTCCCAAAACTCCTATACCCTATATAAACCCCTATTTCTGCCCAGTTTGGCAGAAGAGCTGTCACTGGGACCCTTCGCAGAAGATACCAATAAAGACATCTCTGTGGAACCTCATACAGCGCTTCTCCTCTCTCTCCCTGCGTCTGCCAAGGCACTTAGCAAGCTAAGAGCTGAAATCACCAATGAGCTGAGAATCACTAAAGAGCTGATCTCACTTAAGAGCAGAGCTTGCTAAGATTGCCTGCTGCTCTGGACCCTGCCTGAGGGGCCCAGACAGGTTGAGCTTAACTGGACTCCACTGTCTGGGACACCCACGGCAGCCATTTTCGGGGGGACTCCAAAAACCCCAGAGCTGCATTACAAGCAGATGTGGAAGTAGTTGTGATCTAAATGAGAAGCTTGTAAAAGTGAGGAAGACTCTTTGCTCTTTTGGAAGAAGAAGAAGAAAACTTTTGTTCTTAGAAATGAATATGATCTCAGAGATAGATGAAGGAAACCTTTGTTTTTAAACAGCTCATCTTTAAAAGTGTACCTTATTAGCTAAATATTAAACCTTCAAAATCAGTTGTAGGGAAAGCTGTAAGTCGAGGGAAGGGACTTTTTACACCATGATCAGATTTTTATTTTCCCAGGCAGCTGATTCAATGTGACACTGAAGCCACGAGAGAACTGTTTCTTGTAGGGAAGTCTCTATGACATGGCAAGAGAGACTTTTTTCCTTAAGTAGAGTGAAAAAAAAACTTTTCTAGAGATAGTAAACGGGCTAAAAGTCTCAAGTTTTGTCTCTTTACATTGTCAGTGAGAAAAGAAAAAGGGTGTAAGGGGAGGAGAAGTGTTCTAAAAGTTTTATTCTGATTCTCATTATTTTTTCTTTTAGTTCTGTTAATAAAGTTTTCTTTATACCCTTTAAAGTTTAAGCCTGCTTTGCTATCCTCCTAAATCTTTTCTCGCAGCAGAAAAGTGAGTAAATAACTCTAGTACATGCACTGGCATTTGGCCAACACTAAACCCACTACACAAACCTTTATTAATATCTGCTGAGAAAATTTCTCAACATGAACAAATTACGAGTAACCAGGGGAATGCATATAAGTAACATCAAATAATATGGCGAGATCCCTCTGTGTTTTAAAATATTGAGAATCACTGATCATATTAACTGCTTCTTGTGTAAAAATCATTGAAGCTAATATTATTACACAAACTTCACTCTGTTGAGTGTAACCACCTATTTGATTTATTGCATCAAATGCTGTCACATGTTTTTTCACGGCATGGTGTTCATGTGTAAATTGTCTTTCAAAGATGTGGGGTAAAAAGCAAGAGAACTGGTAAAGCTGGCACAATTCTGCCTGCTTTTGCAGTGGAGATTCATGAGCTAATTACATCCAAACCTCAAATAGTTTCTGCAGACAACAGTCATGGGGAAGTCAAGACCTGTTTTTGAGTGAGTACACAAATGCTTTGAATGATGAGTGGGCAAAAAAAGCATGGCCTTTAGACTTTTTAGTTAACTGATGTAGTCTCACTATTTGGTCACTTAATATCCAAAAAAATATCTGCTAAATATTTTCAAGGAGAGATTTACTAAATTCTTTAAGGGGTAACCTGCAAGTTTCACACAGATACACAGAATGACTAGGTTGAAAGAGACCTTCAATATCATCAAGTCCAACCCATGCCCTAACATGTCAACTAAACCATGACACTGAGTCCCATATGCAGTCTTTATTTAAACACATCCAGGGATGGTGATTCCACCACCGCCCTAGGCAGGCCATTCCAGAACTTTATCACTCTTTCCATGAAAAACTTTTTCCTAATATCCAACCTATATTTCCCTTGATGCAGCTTGAGACTGTGTCCTCTGGTTCTGTCAGTTGCTGCCTGGTGAAAGAGACCAAACCCCACCTGACTACAATCATCTTTCAGGAAGTTGTAGAGAGTAATAAGGTCACCTCTAAATCTCCTTTTCTCCAGGCTAAACAACCCCAGCTCCCTCAGTCCTTCCTGATAGGGCTTGAGTTCCAAGCTCCTGACCAACCTAGTTGCCCTCTTCTGGATGCGCTCAAGCATCTCAATGTCCTTTCTAAACTGAGGGGCCCAGAACTGGGCACAGTACTCAAGGTATGGCCTCACTAGTGCTGAGTATAGGGGAAGGATGACCTCCCTGGTCCTGCTGGCCACACTATTCCTGATACAGACCAGGATGCCATTGGCCTTCTTAGCCACCAGGATACACTGCTGGCTCATGTTCAGCCATCTGTCGACCAGTACTCCCACGTCCTTTTCTGCCTGGGCACTGTCCAGCCACACTGTTCACAGCCTATAGTGTTGCAGAGGGTTATCGTGGCCAAAATGCAGGACTTAGCAATTGAACCTCTTAAACGTCATCTTACTGGACTCTGCCCATCCATCCAACCATTCCAAGTCTCTCTGCAGAGCCCTCCTACATTCCAACAGATCAACACATGCTCCTAGCCTAGTGTTGTCCTCAAATGTACTAATGAAAGACTCAGTGCCCTCATCCATGTCATCAATAAAGATATTGAACAGAACTGGTCCCAGCACAGACCCCTGAGGGACACCACTGGTGACTGAATGCCAGCTGGAAGCAGCACCATTCACCCCCACCCTCTGGGCCCGGCCATCCAGCCAGTTCTTAACCCAACAAAGAGTGTTCCTGTCCGAGCTGTGGGCTGCCAGCTTTTCCAGGAGTATGCTGTGGGACACAGTGTCAAGGGCCTTGTTGAAGTCCAGGTACATAACATTTACCATCTTTCCCGCATCCACCAGGTGGGTTACCTGGTCATAAAAGGTGACCAGGTTGGTCAAACACAACCTACCCCTCCTAAACCCATGCTGGCTGGATCTGATACCCAGGCCATCCTGTAAGTGCTGCATGATGACACTCAGTATAAACTGTTCCCTTACTTTACTGGACATTGGGGTCAGACTAACTGGCCTATAATTACCAGGATCCTCCTTCCCACCCTTTTTGTGAATGGGTGTCACATTGGCCAGCTTCCAGTCATCTGGAACCTCACCAATGAGCCAAGACTCTTATTAAATGATGGAGAGTGGCTTCACTGTCTCATCTGCCAGCTCCCTCATCACCCCGGGATGGATCCCATCTGGTCCCATAGATTTATGAATATCCAAGTGTCTCAGTAGTTCTCCGACTGCCTCCTCTTGGATAATGGGGGGACCATTCTGCTCCCTGATAACATCGACCAACCCAAGAGGACAGTTATCCTGAAGGCAAGTTGTCTTCCCACTAAAGGCTGAGGCAAAGAAGGCATTAAGCACCTTGGCCTTCTCCTCATCTTCAGTTACTAAGTTCCCTTCTGCATCTAATAAAGAACAAAGGTTGGTCTTACTCTTCCTTTTACCATTAATATATTTATAAAAACATTTTTCATTATCCTTTACAGAAGTCGCCATTCTAAGTTCAAAATGAGCTTTGGCCTACCTAGTTATTTTCCTACATGCTTTAGCAGCTCCCTTAAATACTTTCTGAGAGAATTGACCCTCCTTCCAAAGATAATACATCCTCTTTTTATTCCTAAGATCCTTCAAAACCTCCTTGCCCATCCAGCCTTGACATTTGCCTCATTGACTCATCTTTTGGCACACAGGGACAGTCTGTTCCTGTGCCCTCAAAATCTCCGTTTTGAAGCATGCCCACCTTTCCTGAACTCCTTTGTTTATAAGGACTGCTTCCCAAGGAACTCTCTGAATAATTCTCTGGAACAGGCCAAAGTCTGCCCTCCGGAAGTCCAATGTAAAAGTCTTATTAATGCTCCTCCTGATTTTACCAAATATCAAGAATTTTATAATTTCATGATCAATATGCCCTAAGAGGCCTCCAACCACCACATTTACCACCAACCCATCTCTATTTGCAAATAACAGGTCTAACATAGTCCCTCCCTTGGTGGGCTCACCCACCAGCTGCAACAAAAAGTTGTCCTCCACACACTCTAAAAATTTCCTGGACTGCCTTTTTTCAGCTGTATTAAGTTCCCAGCAATTGTCCAGCCGGTTGAAATTGCCTACAAGAAAAAGGACTGATGATCCAGAAGCATTCTCTAGCTGCTTATAGATTAAGTTGTCTACCTCTTCTTCCTGGTTGGATGGACGATAAGAGACTCCCAGTAGGCTATCGGCCTGATTAGACTTCCCCTTAATTCTTACCCATAGGCACTCAGCTTCATCATCATTAGTTTCAATACAGATGGCATCAAAAGCCTCCTTAATGTAAAGGGCCACCCCTCCACCTCTTCTCCCTTTCCTATCTCTCCTGAAGAGCTTGTAGCCATCCAGTGCAGCACTCCAGCTATGTGAGTCACCCCACCACGTTTCTGTGATGGTGACTACATCATAGCTCTGCAGTTGCACCATGGCCTCCAGCTCTTCTTGTTTGTTACCCATGCTGTGTGCATTGGTATACATGCACCTCAGCTGGGCTATTGACTTCTCTCCTAACTCAGGCTTATCACACTTGGGCCTGCTTCCAGACAGCCCAAGTGCATTCCTTTTTCCCTTCAAACCTAGTTTAAAGCCCTCTCAATGAGGTCTGCCAGTTCATGAGCTAAAAACCTTCTGCCCTTAACAGAGATGGACCTCATCTGGTTCCAGCAGGCCAGGTGCTGTAAAAGTTTCCCCATGATCAAAGAATCCAAAATTCTGCTCATGACACCAACCCTTGAGCCACTTGTTGATGATGTGAGCTTGCCTATTCCTTTCACTGTTTTTCTCAGCCACCAAAGGGGCTGAGGAAAAGACTACCTGTGCCCCTGTCCTATCAACTACTTGACCCACTGCCCTGAAGTCCCTTTTAAATGCCCTGATGCTCCTCTTTTCAATCTCATCACTTCCAGCCTGGAGTATCAGCAGTGGGTAATAATCAGAGGACTGAATCAGCCCAGGAAATCTCTCATTGATATCTCATACCTGGGCCCCAGGGAGGCAGCAGGCCTCTCTGTGGGGTGGGTCCAGTTGACATATGGGACCCTCTGTTCCCCTCAGAAGGGAGTCACCCACTACGATTACTCTTCTTTTGTTTTTGATGTTAGAGGTGATGATCCATCTTACATAACTGGGACACTCATTGGGCAGATAATTTTCTTCTAAATCATCTGGCTGACTCTCTAGATCCAGGGCTTCATACCTGTTCCAAAGTGGCACCTGGCTGGGGGATGAGGGTCAGGAGGAATTTTTATTATTACCTCCTCCAGCAGGTACCCACTTCCAGACCCCTTCATCTCCCAGGTATCCTTCTATTGCCTGACAGTGGGAGGCATAGGAGTCCTCTGACCCTTGGTGGGCCTCCCTCTAGGATGGAAGGGCAAAAGGAAGTGAATTTTTTGAGATGCTGTGGTCAAACCAATAGGTGCTCAGATTTCAATATTGTCACCTGGTGTGGCCACTGAGGACATAGATATGCCTCTGAGAACACAGGGGGTTAAAAGCAGAGAACTCCCAGGAAAACTTTCTCTTAGTTCCGGTGGGTGAAAGAGGTCAGACCTCCCCTGCCCAGCTGCAGGCTGGGTGGGGGAGGGGAAGCCATGCGGCTGTGGTTGCAGTAGGCCGGAGCCTTGGACAGAGAAGGGAGGTGAAGGCCCCTACAGGATGGAAGGGTGGAGGAACACTGAGAGGTATCGGGCAGCCCTCCCTGGGGAAAGAGAGAGATAGAGCCTGTGCCTGTGCTTGTGCCACCTTCAAATTCGGTATCATGTGCTGGCAGCACGGCCAGACGAGAAGGAGAAGGCGGTGGGGGGCGGGGGGGGGGGGGGGGGGGGGGGGGGGTTGCAGCGAGAAGGTGCCCGGCAAAGCAGCCATGGGAATTCTGGGCAGGCACAGCCCAAGATTTTAACCCTTTTCTTGGATGATGGAATTCTTACAAATACTGATACTCCTGGATCGGAATGAGAAGAGAAATAGAGATGAAATAGGAGAAAATGGGCAAATGTGATGAAAATCCGTGCAAGTGAAAGATATCAGAAGAGTTGAGAAGAATCCTAGGTGGGAAGAGATGATGGGGTGGCCTTTGGCTGAACTTTTCTTGTATAGCCATGGACAGAACCATTTTTTTTTTCCTGTGACACAGAGACTGCATTTAGGGGGAGGCAATGGCTTGGAGCCAAGAGAGTGTGGTATTGTTATGTGAAGGAGTGCAGGAACAGAGACAACGGGTGCAGAGGGTGGTGGTGCCCTCAATCTACAATGAAGAAGATCTCTGTTCTCAAGATGCCTCGGCCCCAGGGGGTGAATATGGGGGGGGGACTGGTGTCCCAGAAGTGAGAGACTGTGCTTTTTTTTGGAACTGGGCAAAGCATCTAAGAATCTGTCCTGGTTTAGGGCAAATTTGGGAGAAAACCTCCAAAGGGGGCCCCTCCAGAAAGCAAACCCACACGGCCCCTCCCCTCAACCAGTTCGGGAAGGATTCCTCAGAGAGAAGTGGAAAGAACCTGTTTATTTAACCGGCACAGCAACCCCCAGAACACAAAATGAACAATACCGGATGACAACACTCTTTCACCACTCTGGAAAAGATGACAAATTCAGAAAGTCTCTCTTGGGGTTGGTCGCTCTAAGTCCCTCTGGCACTGGGGTAGCTGCTGCAGCCACATGGTGCAAACTCTCGGTGTTTCCCAGGTCCCAGTCCGGAGCAGGTTCGAGTATGTCCAAAGAAAGGGAAAGGAGAAATTTGGACTGCTTAGCTAAATTAACTAATGAGCAGAAGCAAAAAGCAAGAGCAAAGCAGGAGCAAAGCAGAAGCAAGAGCAAGAGCAAAGTGAAAAGCCAAGCAAAAAGCAAAAGCAGCACTATGTACTTCCCCGTCTGTTTGTCCTGCCAGACGTGGGGGAGCGGCTGATGGCAAAATCAAAACAAAACATTCACTCTTCAGAGCCAGTCTTGAAGGCACAGAATATAATATGCAGCATAAACACAACACACGAATGGGAATACAAGCATCATAACATCACCCTAGGACATTCCACCCCTTATCCTCATATCGTCAACATACTACCACACATCATGCATTTTATTCACATAAAACTTCCATCTGTTCCCCTAAAAATTGCAAGCAATACCCATCATGCCCTCATCACATCTCCACACCGGACCACTGAATCCAGGCCCCATACTACATACCTGCAGGATTCCCCACTTTCACATTACTCACTCAAAACTCCATCTTTCACTTGCTCAGACCTTCGACACTTACACATTTCCTTCTATCTGATGTCTGTATGGTTTAATGTACAGACAATGGCAGTAACATCCAATGAACAGTGATATTTGCATATCATTCTCACCCCACAATCAGATTTCCCTGAGGTACACATTGTGTCATTCCATCTCTTTGCATTATCTACCATGTGCAACCTGGTCCCTGAGGAAAGACAACCTTACGAATGGGTTTGTCTGTACTTGAGGCAGAATTGATCCACATGGTCTTCCCTAACAAACCTCTGACATGTACCACTGGGACTTTATCTCCATCTATTCTATTCAGGGACTCAGACGGGGCAAGATCTGCTCGGTTGGTGGAACCTCTGGTGTTAGCTAGCCAGGTGGCCTTTGCTAAATGCTGCTCCCAATTTTTGAAAGATCCCCCACCCAAGGCTTTCAGCTGTGTTTTTAGTAGTCCATTGTACCTCTCCACTTTTCCTGGAGCTGGTGCATGGAAGGGGATATGGTACACCCACTCAATGCCATGTTCCCTAGCCCAGGTGTTGATAAGGCTATTCTTGTAATGAGTCCCATTGTCTGACTCAATCCTCTCAGGGGTACCATGCCTCCAAAGGACCTGCTTTTCAAGGCCCAGGATGGCGTTCCAGGCAGTAGCATGAGACACAGGGTAGGTTTCCAACCATCCTGTGGTGGTTTCTACCATGGTCAGCATGTAGCGCTTACCTTGGCGTGTCTGGGGCAGTGTGATGTAGTCAATCTGCCAGGCCTCCCCATACTTGTACTTGGACCACCGCCCACCATACCATAGGGGATTCACTCACTTGGCCTGCTTCATGGCAGCACACGTCTCACAGTCATGGATAACCTGTGAAATACTGTCCATGGTTAAATCCACCCCTCAGTCTCGTGCCCACTTATATGTGGCATCCCTGCCCTGATGGCCTGAGGCATCATGGGCCCATTGAGCTAGGAATGACTCTCCCTTGTGTTCCCAATCTAGGTCTATCTTGGACACCCCTATCTTTCAGCCTGGCCTACCTGCTCATTGTTTTGGTGCTCCTCATTAGCTCTACTCTTGGGGGCATGGGCATCTATATGGGGGACCTTCACAGGTAGCCTCCCTACCCTGGTAGCGATGTCTTTCCACTCATCAGCAGCCCAAATTGGTTTTCCTCTATGCTGCCAGTTATCCTCTTTCTACCTCTCCAGCCATCCCCAGAGAGCATTGGCTACCATCCATGAATCAGTGTAGAGGTAGAGCTTTGGCCACTTCTCTCTTTCTGCAATGTCCAGGGCCAGTTGAACAGCTTTGAGTTCTACAAGTTGGCTTGATCCACCTTCTCCTTCAGTGGCCTCTGCGACCTGTCATGTGGGGCTCCATACTGCTGTTTTCCACTTCCAGTTCATCCCTACGATGTGACAGGAACCGTCAGTGAAAAGAGCGTAGCGCGTTTCCTCTGGTGGCAGATAGTTATATGGAGGAGCTTCTTCAGCACATGTCACTGGTTCCTGTTCTTCATCTGTGACACCAAAATTCTCACCTTCGGGCTAATTTGTAATTACCTCCCAAATCCCAGGGCGATTCAGTTTACCTATACGGGCGTGTTGAGTGATAAGAGCAATCCACTTGCTCCATGTAGCACTGGTGGCATGGTGACTGGAAGGAACCTTGCCTTTGAACATCCACCCCAGCACTGGTAGTCGGGGTGCCAGGAGGAGCTGCACTTCTGTATCAATCACCTCTGAGGCAAATTGGACTCCTTCATAGGCAGCCAAGATTTCTTTCTCTGTTAGAGTATAGGTGAAGGGTGAAGGCTTGTTGCTGCTCAGAGCCCCAGTGGAAATCATTCTTCTTGAGGGTGTCCAGGTAAAGAGGGCTCACAATCTGACTGTACTCAGGAATGTGCATTCTCCAAAAGCCTATGGCACCTAGGAAAGCTTGTGTCTCCTTCTTATTGGTTGGTGGAGACATAGCTGTGATCTTGTTGATGGCATCCGTAGGAATCTGATGCCGTCCATCTTGCCACTTTACTTCTAGGAACTGAATCTCACAAGCTGGTCCCTTTACTTTGCTCTTTTTAATGGCGAAACCAGCTCCCAGGAGGATTTGGATGATTTTCTCTCCTTTCTCAAACACTTCTGTGGCTGTGTTCCCCCACACAATGATGTCATCAATATACTGTAGGTGTTCTGGAGCCTCACCCTTTTCCAGTGCAGTCTGGATCAGTCCATGGCAGATGGTAGGACTGTGCTTCCACGCCTGGGGCAGTCGATTCCAAGTATACTGCACTCCCCTCCGCAGGAAAGCAAACTGAGGCCTGTATTCTGCTGCCAGAGGAATGGAGAAAAATGCATTGGCCATGTTGATAGTGGCATACCATTTTGCTGCCTTGAACTCAAGCTCGTACTGGAGCTCTAATATGTCTGGCACGGCAGCGCTCAGCGGTGGAGTCACTTCATTCAATGCACGGTAGTCCACAGTCAATCTCCATTTTCCTTCAGATTTACACACAGGCCAAATGGGGCTGTTGAAGGGTGAGTGGATTTTGCTGACCACCCCTTGGCTCTCCAGCTCTTGGATCATCTTGTGGATGGGAATCACAGCATCTCAAGTTGTTCTATACTGTCGACGATGCACTGTGGAAGTGGCAATTGGTACCTGTTGCTCTTCTTCCTTCAGAAGTCCTACTGTAGATGGATTCTCGGACAGTCCAGGCAAGGTGTTCAATTACTGGACGCCCTCTGTCACTATAGCCGCTATCCCAAATGCCCACCTGAGTCCTTTTGGGTCTTTGAAATACCCACTTTGGAGGTAAACTATGCCCAAAATACATGGTGCCTCTGGGCCAGCCAAAATAGGGTGTTTCTTCAACTCATTTCCAGTCAGGCTCACCTCAGCTTCCACCAAAGTGAAATCTTGTAATCCTCCTGTCACAACAGCAATAGAAACAGACTCTGTCTCCACAAGTCTTGATGGGATTAATGTGCACTGCACAGCAGTATCGACCAAAGCTTTATATTCTTGTGGTTCCGATGTGCCATGCCAATGAATCCACACAGTCCAGAAAACACGGTTTTCCCTAGCCTCTACCTGGCTAGAGGCAGGGCCCCTCTAAGCCTGGTTATCCTTCTTTCCTTGGACATATGTCTTGGAGGTTCCTTCAAGGGGATCGGACATGTCATCATCATCATCATACTTGGCAGTTTGGCTACAGGCAACTGAAGCTGCTTTCCTTTTGGTGGAACTTCCTCTCTGAGCCTCACCTTCCATCAATTCATGCACCCGTTGTGCCAGAGCAGCAGTAGATTTTCCATCCCATCTCCTCATGTTTTCTCTGCAATCACGCAGAAAGAACCACAGCTCATCTCGTGGGGTGTACCTTCTCTCTCCATCTGGGGAACGTCTGCGTTGGGTACCAGAACCTCTGATCTGTACTGCCGAGATTTGGAGAAGGTCTTCTTTAATCTCCTCTCTGAGCTTGTTATGATTCACCTCTATCTTGTCCTCTAATTTCTGCAGGCGTGTTTCCACCGCTGCGATTCTGCCATGTGTTGGGCCATGTACAGCATCTGTATATGCTTGGAGCTTCTTTGCCATATCAAGCACAGTCTCATCCCTGTCATCCCGCTTCATTATGTCTAAAGCAGAAGCATATTCATGTGGCCCAAGTCGTACAAGTTTTCGCCACATCACAGACATGCATGGTACCAAGTCTGGATTCCTAGTGTTTATGTCCTCTGAAAAGATAATCTCTGCCATTGCCATTTCTCTCAGGCATTGGATCCCTTGTTCTATGGTCTTCCACTGGGTTTGCCGCATATAGAGATCATCTGCACAGAGGTATCTTTGTGCTACACTTTCCAAGACCCATGCCCAGAGGCTGTGAGTGCTACCTGCCCTCATCATTCCTTGGTCAATGACAGGATCATGTGACAGGGATCCCAAATGCCTCGCCTCAGTGCCATCCAGAATTGTAACCTCCCCTGCAGCACCCCAAAGACAGACTTACCAACTAATTATGGATTCATCAGGTCGTCGAGTGTAATCCTTCCTTAGGCCATGAAGGTCCTTCAGGGAAAAGGACTCAATATTGTCTTCTGGTCTTGTGCCTGTTGCTTTGACTCCTGATTTTATGTCAGGCGGCGTTGAGGGTCCTTCTCCTGCATCATGATCATCATCCACTGGTCGATCGGTCTTGTATGTGCACTTTCCTCTTCTAGTGCTAGTAGCAACAGCCATTGGTTGAGGCTTATTGTCTGGTTTAGCTGCTGGCTTAGGCTCACTATCTGGTTTAGCTGCTGGCTTCGAGCCTGGGGTGCTGGCTTTAGCCTGAGTGACTGGGAGAGCTTTTGATTTATCTCCCTGCCCCCCTTCCACTGTCTGCTGCCCTACAGTATCTAGCAGTGTGCCCAGCTTGCTGCAATGATCTTTTTCTCCTTAGGGTCATCCTGGTGCTTCTCTTTCAGGTATTTCCCCACCTCAGCTGGGTTCTGAATTTGTTCATGGGGAAAGTCCCAGACTATAGGGTCAGAGAATTCCTTCAGGATTTGGCCCATATCCTCCCATTTCCCACATCACTCAGGATTTTCCACACCTGGGTCTCCTCCTGGGTCAGGGGTCTCATCAGCCCCTCTAGAAATCTCAGCCCTCATTCTAGAGAAGCTGCAGACTGTATAGAGGAAGGTTACCAGATTAAATACCAGGAAGATGGTCTCTTTAACATTCAGGGGAAACTGAACATTCTCTAATAGTGATGTAACAGATTCAGAGGAGAAGAAGGAAAGCAAAGGCTGAAAAGCCTCATCCCCTGCTCCTCCTCTAACAAACTGGGTGCATAACCATAGCCATGAACCATTCATACCTGGAACATACCCCAGCATGTTTATAAACTTCTTACAAATCATTACTACCAAGCCCAGCAGGATAGCTATTCTGGTCACTGCCCCTCTGCTGTAAAAACTACGTATTAGGGACAATACTAGAGCTATTTCTGGATAAGAAAATAAACCTAGAGACCACAGAGGTATTAAGATCTCAGAAAAACCTAGGGACCAGAAATGCATGCAAGTCTTCACCCCAAGAGACATTATGAATTCAAAAAACATGGCTATTAACTGCTTTATACCAACGCAGAGTAATGGAAACCAAAATGCAGCCAGACCAGGGTTTTTTCCACTCTCGCTCAAGCCCCACGCATTGGGTGCCAAATTTTGTCTTGGTTTAGGGCAAATCTGTGAGAAAACCTCCAAAAGGGGGCCCCTCCAGAAAGCAAACCCACACGGCCCCTCCCCTCAACCAGTTCGGGAAGGATTCCTCAGAGAGAAGTGGAAAGAACCTGTTTATTTAACCGGCACAGCAACCCCCAGCACACAAAATGAACAATACTAGATGACAACACTCTTTCACCACTCTGAAAAAGATGACAAATTCAGAAAGTCTCTCTTGGGAGTGGTTGCTCTGTTATCAGTCCCTCTGGCCCTGGGGATAGCTGCTGCAGCCACAAGGTGCAAACTCTTGGTGTTTCCCAGGTCCCAGTCTGGAGCAGGCTTGAGTCCTTCCAAGAAAAGGGAAAGAAAAACAGTCCAGGGAAAAATTAGACTGCCTAGCTAAACTAACTAACAAGCAGAAGCAAAAAGCAAGAGCAAAGCAGGAGCAAAGCAGGAGCCAGAGCAAATCGAAAGCAAGAGCAAAAAGCAAAAGCTGCACTATGTACTGCCCCCGTCTCTGTGTCCCTCCGACCGTTGGGGGATTGAGCAGACTGATAACAAAACAAAACAAAACAAAACTTTGCTCTTCAGAGCCAGTCTTGAAGATACAGAACCTAATATCCAGCATAAACAGAACAATGACTAGGTGTACAAGCATCATAACGTCACCCTAGGACAATATGATAATCATTTCCCCAAAATCATAAACATATTTCACCTCCCTTTTAAGCATGCATTCTTCTGTCCTTGGGGGGGGTCTCTCTTGTGGTCCCTGGTGGTCGAGGAACCCAATGTTCCGGGTGACTTGGCTGAGTTGGCAGGCCACTGGGGCTGGTAAACTTCCAGTTCTCCTTCCTACACAGTGGACATTGTGCAGTTCCATAGACCAATGGGTTTTGGAAAACAAGCATTGTGTTTACTTACCAGGTTTAGACAATTTATCATCTGGTAGCAATAGCCATGGCTGTTAAAGAAGAAGAATAGTGGTAGCTTAAAGTTTAGTGGAGCATATGGAACTACTATCAGGTAGTTGATAGGGCAGGAGCACAGGTAGTGTTCTGCTCAGTCCCTTTGGTGGTGGAGGAAAATGAAGAAAGAAACAGGAGAATCCGCATCATCAACAAGTGGCTTAAGGGTTGGTGTCATCGGCAAAATTTTGGATTCTTTGATCATGGGGAAACTTTTACAGCATCTGCTCTGCTAGAACCAGATGGGTTACATCTCTCTGTTAAGGGCAAAAGGTTTTTAGCTCATGAACTGGCAGACCTCATTGAGAGGGCTTTAAACTAGGTTTGAAGGGGGAAGGGGAAGCAGCTGAGCTATCTGGAAGCAGGCCCAAGGGTTGCAAGGCTAAGTCAGGGGTGAAGTCAGTAGCCCAGCTGAGGTGCATGTATACCAATGCACACAGCTTGGGCAAGAAACAAGAAGAGCTGGAGGCCATGGTGCAACTGCAGAGCTATGATGTAGTTGCCATCACAGAAACATGGTGGGATGAATCACATAGCTGGAGTACTGCACTGGATGGATACAAGCTCCTCAGAAGAGACAGGAAAGGAAGAAGAGGAGGAGGGGTGGCCCTTTATATTAAGCAGACTTTCGATGCCGTAGAAATGGAAACTAAGGAAGATGGAGTTAAATGTCTATGGGTAAGAATTAAGGGGAAGGCCAACAAGGCTGACACCCTACTGGGAGTCTGTTATCATCCACCCAACCAGGAAGAAGAGGTAGATGACTTATTCTATAAGCAGCTAGGTAATGTTTCAAGATCATCAGTCCTTGTTCTTGTGGGTGACTTCAACCTACCAGACATCTGCTGGGAACTTAATACAGCAGTAAAGAGACAGTCCAGGAAATTCTTAGAATGTATGGAGGACAACTTTCTGTTGCAGCTGGTGGGTGAACCCACCAGGGGAGGGGCTATGTTAGATCTCCTGTTTGCAAATAGAGATGGGCTGGTGGGAGATGTGGTGGTTGGAGGTCGCCTGGGGCAGAGTGATCATGAAATAATAGAGTTCTCAATATTTGGTGAAGTCAGGAGGAGCATCAGTAAGACTCTTACACTGAACTTCCGGAGGGCAGACTTTGGCCTGTTTGGGAGACTTATTCAGAGCGTCCCTTGGGAAACAGCCCTTAAAAACAAAGGAGTTCAGGAAAGGTGGGCATGCTTCAAAACGG
Organism: Molothrus ater; assembly: GCF_012460135.2. NCBI lineage: Eukaryota > Metazoa > Chordata > Aves > Passeriformes > Icteridae > Molothrus > Molothrus ater. Next base: position 8,336,917 of record NC_050510.2, read on the forward strand.
AGATTTTGAGGGCACAGGAACAGACTGTACCTGTGTGCCGAAAGATCAGTCAACAGGGTAAACGTCCAGCCTGGCTGGGCAAGGAGGTTTTGGAGGTACTTAGGAATAAAAAGAGGATGTATCAGCGTTGGAAGGAGGGTCAGGTCTCTAAGGAAGTATTCAAGAAGGCTGCTGGAGCATGCGGAAAAAAAATTAGGGAGGTCAAAGCTCATTTTGAACTTAGAATGGCGACTTCTGTAAAGGATAATGAAAAATGTTTTTACAAATACCTTAATGCTAGAAGGAAGGGTAAGACCAGTCTGTTCTTTATTGGACAAGGGAGGGAATTTAGCATCTGCAGATGAGGAGAAGGCAGAAGTGCTTAATGCCTACTTTGCCTCAGTTTTTAGTGGGAAGATGACTTGCCCTCAAGACACCTGCCCGCCTGGAATGGTTGATGGTGTCGGGGAGCAGAATGGTCCCCCCATTATCCAAGAAGAGGCAGTCAAAGAACTACTGAAATGCTTGGATGTTCATAAATCTATGGGACCAGACGGGATCCACCCCAGGATAATGAGAGAGCTGGCAAATGAGCTTGCAAAGCCACTCTCCATCATTTACCAACAGTCCTGGCTCACTGGTGAGGTTCCGGATGACTGGAAGCTGGCCAGTGTGATACCCATTCACAAAAAGGGTGCAAAGGAGGATCCTGGTAATTATAGACCAGTCAGCCTGACCTCAGTACCTGGCAAGATAATGGAACAGTTTATATTAAGTGCCATCACACAGGATTTACAGCATGGCTGTGACTGTGGTCACAAGGGTTTTCAGGATGAAGAAGAGATGAGAATGTTGACTCTATGATCAGAAGGCTTGATTTATTATTTTATGATATATGTTACATTAGGACTATACTAAAAAGCAATGGAAAGGAAAAGGTTTCTTCAGCAGCTAGCTAAGCTAAGAATAGAAAAGAATGAATAACAAAGATCTGTGTCTCAGACAGAGCAAGAGCCAGCTCTGCCATGAGTGGTCAAGAAATCCAAACACCCACAGGAGACCAATCACGGGTCTACCTGTTGCATTCCACAGCAGCAGATAACCATTGTTTACTTTGGTTACTGAAACTGCAACTTCTCACAAGGAAAAATCCTAAGAAAGGATTTTTCATGAAAGATGTCTGTGACATGTCACCTTTTTTTATTTAGTTAAATTAAAAGGAAAAAGTGTTTGTAATTTTCTCTGCTGTACTCATGCCGAAAAAAAAGACAAACACTTGACAGGTTATCTGTTGCCAATCAAACTCCACTCAAGTGCTCCTGTGGAATGCACTGGGAATTTCTTCACCTGTAGAACATAAAATTCTATCATATTACTAAAACAATTCTATAATATAAGAAAATGAAAAAACAATGCAAAGAAAATTCAAGTCCAAGCAGCTGAGTTTCAGGAAAAGTCCATGGCTTGAAGATGTTCTTCTTTGCCATATCTGAAAGTTTCTTTTGGTCCTGAAACAGGCTTGCTACAGAAAAAGGTCTATCAATATTTATCAAAAGTCCATTGACAGTCTTCAAACAATTTTGAGAAAATTAGAAAATTTCTGAAATGTCTTGCCACAGCCCTTCATTGAACAACTTGGGCTGAAGCCAATCCCTGGCTCCTCAATGCCTCTGAGCTGCTGCCAGCTCTTTCACCCTTTTTTATTCAATTTAATTTTTTTTTTTTTTTTGTCTTGTCAGAAAGAGCAGCAGCAGCAGAGGAGCCAGAGAGAGGCCCTTGGGGGCCCTGGCCCACGTGGAAGGATCAGGAACCCCAGACCTGGCCCACAGAAAGGTGGCCCAGGACCAGAAGGGGGAAGCAAAGCCCCCAAACCCAACAGGAGGCCGGGAGGTGGCCCTGGCCCAAGCAACCAAGCCAGACAGCCCAGGCCCAGCCCCCGAGGCAGGCTCTGCATTGGCACAGACCCGCACCCTGCTGCCAGTACAATGGCAGAAGGGGTGACCAAACGCTTCCTTTCCCCAAAATCATCGAGGCATGCCGGCAATGGGAAGACAGAAACTGTCCCGAGAAACTTCGTCTCGGGTCTGGGGATGTCCTTTCCCCACAGCAGACAAGCGATGCTCGCTTCCTGCTGTGCCCTCTGCCTCTGCAATGCAAATGCACCAGGTGTTCCTCCCATCTGCCTCCCGGCACCACCGCCACCCCCTCTGGGCTGGGGACCAGGGGCAGAACTTTCGGGACCCACCTCCCCCTCGCCGCTGGGGCGCACGAGGGGCGGTAGAGACATTCGCATCCCCCAGGGGGAAACCCCGGACCAAACACCCCCCAACCCGCCAAGAATGCTGATCTTGAAAACAGGCAGCCGCGCTGCGCCCACAGCCAGCTTTCGGGCCATGCCTCCTCCACGGAAGGACAGGCTGACGCCCTCTTCCCCTGTCCCAGCTCCCCCCGTAGGGGCAGCCCCGGGACAACCCGAAAAACTCGGGGAGGAAGTCACTCTGGATGCAGGAGGCGCCGCTGCGGCTGCCGCCGGCTCCAGGGCAGCCTCTGATGCAGACACGGAGGACGGAGTCCCCGCAGGGGCAGGCAGCGGGGCCGCCTGGGGAGGCGGCGGGGGCGGCGGGGGCGGCACGGGGTCGGCAGCTTCTTCTGCGCCGGACATCGGCCGCAGAGGCGCAGTCGCAGAAGGCAGCGGGACGGCCGGGGGGAGCGGTGGATCGCTGTTGCCCAGAAACATCGGCGCAGCCGCGGGAAGCGGTGTCTCTGAGATAGATGCAGGCAGGGAAGCCGGCGGAACCGCGGCCGGAGCCCCCACAGGCTCTGCCGGAGGGACGGCCGCGGGACGGGCCGCGCGGGGAACCGCCCGCACCTGCGGGGCGGGTTGGGGCGGTGCCCGTGGCGCTGGCCGGGGTGGTGCTCGCGGCGCTGGGCGGGGCGGCACCGCCCACTCCCATCCCCCCTGAGAGCAACGGGAGGGGGGAACAAACGGCTCCGTCTGAGCATGCTCCGAAGACGCAGTAAAAAAACTTCGGCTGCGGGCGAAACTTCGCCCCCCCACTGTGGTTCGGGGGGGCTGGAAAGCAGCAGAGCGTCCCCCTCCAAAGGGTCTTCCCCCGGAATTGGGGGGAACGGGGCTTTCCCCTTGCAGTTAGCAATCCAGGGAAAAACAGCTGCTCTCCGTTTCAAGACTAGAAAGAGCTTCAAAAAGGTTGGATAAATCGAGGGGCATCCGAACCCACGGTATAAAAAGAATTGGAAAATGGAGCCCATACACTCCCAGACAAACACATCGAGGGCATATAGCACATTCGTAAAAAACCCAAAGAGCTTTGCCCATCGAAAAAACTCATAGAGATCCGTCTCCAACAGGAGAATTCTGTCCTCTTCACCCCATTTTTGCCAGAGGGCAATAAGTTTCTCCTCTGAAGGGGAGAATGGAACCTCATCCTCTAGGGGAGGAGTCCTCCAGATGAGCAGCCACAAACTGCGAATGGCCTCATCTTTAGGAGGGGAAAAACCAACAAAAAACCAACAGTACCTTGTGACAGTGTCCAGGACTCTCTGGCTATCTGCATGGTTCTGCTGAGCTTTCCGAACATCTTCCTGGAGGCTTTTCAGAAGGTTCCCTTTGTGGTCAGCCTTGCTGTGAACTCTGTCCAAATTTGGATCTTCAGTTCTTCAGCTCCTGGCTAGAATCCACTTCTGTGGTCACTTGTGAAGCAACCATCAATACCACACATTCAGGGTTTACCCTGTGCAGCAATGCTCCTCTGGTGGTCTCACCAAGTGATGATTGTCCTCCTCAGTCGAGGGTCACCAATTGTGACTGTGGTCACAAGGGTTTTCAGGATGAAGAAGAGATGAGAATGTTGACTCTATGATCAGAAGGCTTGATTTATTATTTTATGATATATGTTACATTAGGACTATACTAAAAAGCAATAGAAAGGAAAAGGTTTCTTCAGCAGCTAGCTAAGCTAAGAATAGAAAAGAATGAATAACAAAGATCTGTGTCTCAGACAGAGCAAGAGCCAGCTCTGCCATGAGTGATCAAGAAATCCAAACACCCACAGGAGACCAATCACGGGTCTACCTGTTGCATTCCACAGCAGCAGATAACCATTGTTTACTTTGGTTACTGAAACTGCAACTTCTCACAAGGAAAAATCCTAAGAAAGGATTTTTCATGAAAGATGTCTGCGACACATGGCCAGAGTATCAGACCCAGTCAGCATGGGTTTAGGAGGGGTAGGTCATGTTTGACCAACCTGGTCACCTTTTATGACCAGGTAACCCGCCTAGTGGATGCAGGGAAGGCTGTAGATGTTGTTTATTTGGATTTCAGTAAGGCCTTTGACACTGTCTCCCACAGCATACTCCTAGACAAGCTGGCAGCCCGTGGCTTGAACAGGAGCACTCTTTGCTGGGTTAGGAACTGGATGTATGGTCGGGCCCAGAGAGTGGTGGTGAATGGTGCTGCATCCAGCTGGCGGCCAGTCACCAGTGGTGTCCCTCAGGGGTCTGTGCTGGGGCCAGTTCTGTTCAATATTTTTATTGATGACATAGATGAGTGTTTAGAGTCTTTCATTAGCAAATTTGCGGATGACACTAAGCTGGGAGCGTGTGTCGATCTGTTAGAGGGATGGAGGGCTTTGCAGAGGGACTTGGAACAGTTGGATGGATGGGCAGAATCTAATAAGATGAAGTTCAATTAGTCCAAGTGCCGAGTCCTGCACTTTGGCCACAATAACCCCCTGCAACATTATAGGCTGGGCACGGTGTGGCTCGACAGTGCTCAGGAGGAAAGGGACCTGGGCGTGCTGGTTGACAGTCGGCTGAACATGAGCCAGCAGTGTGTCCAGGTGGCCAGGAAGGCCAATGGCATCCCGGCTAGTATCAGGAATAGTGTGGCCAGCAGGAGCAGGGAGGTAATTCTTCCCCTGTACTCGGCACTGGCGAGGCCACACCTTGAGTATTGCGTCCAGTTCTGGGCCCCTCAGTTTAGGAGGGACGTTGAGATGCTTGAGTGTGTCCAAAGGAGAGCAACGAGGCTGGTGAGGGGCTTGGAACACAAGCCGTATGAAGAACGACTAAGGGAGCTGGGGTTGTTCAGCCTAGACTAAAGGAGACTCCAAGGTGACCTTATCACTTTCTTCAACTTCCTGAAGGGTGACTGTGGTGAGCTGGGGGTCAGTCTCTTTCTCCGGGCAAGAACAGACAGAACAAGAGGACACAGTCTCAAACTGCGCCAAGGGAGATACAGGCTAGAATTAAGGAGGAAGTTTTTCACAGAAAGAGTGGTCAAATACTGGAATCATCTACCCAGGGAGGTGGTGGAGTCACCATCCCTCGATGTGTTTAAAAAAAGACTGGATGTGGCACTTGGTGCCATGATCTAGTTGAGGTGTTAGAACATGGGTTGGACTCGATGATCTTAAAGGTCTCTTCCAACCTAGAAATTCTGTGATTCTGTAATTCTGTGTGATTCACTTATGTAACCAGATACACTACTTTTTAGCTGTTAGAAGTTGAGACTGTTGAGTTTTGTTATCAGAAGTAAAAATGTTGATCAGATGTCTTTTTATAATAATGCCTTAAGTTTTAGCTTTTATATTTTTCAGATTCTGTACTATTTTAGTGTGTAGTGAATCATGATTTTAAAGAGTTAAGATTTTAGCTAAGGGTTAGAACCAATTCATATTGAAGTTAGATACATCAACGATAATGATTATTAGATGCTTAAACTAAAGGTAATTGATATATTATGAGCTCATTTGTAGAAAGAAGTGGAGCAAGTGAACCATTATAGGAACATATTGAAACCAGTAGAACAATGGCCAGCACCTGGACTCTATGTCACTCCATCAGGAAGCAGGTGGCCTTGGATCATGCCAGAGGGTCAAAGAGACCTGATGAAGACCTTCCTGACTTCATCCCTGGGACCACTGACCCAATTCGAGACCACCGACCCAATTCAAGAGAAGAATTGTGCATGCGTAAAGGACTAATAACCTCATTTCAATACAAAGCAGGGATGGGAGATGCTGGGGTTGTGCATATGTATTATTTTCGAAAATAAATAGAAGGCAAAAATCTTTGTGCAGTGTGGTCACGCATTTCGGGGACGATGCCCCCCATGGCGCCTGCTGGCGTAATAAACATACCACTTTCTAACTTTGACTAGTTAGAGAGTCTTTGTCCATGATTTTCGGTTTTAACGATTCAGTAGTTCTGAGCTTCATATTAAGTGTTGGTAAGCTCCCTTCACAGAGTAGGTAGACAAAACAATTCCTTTTCTAGCTTGGGACCAAGGACAACCGGTACAAATTTCAGGCCCAAGAGCATGAACAACAGTGAAATGAAAAGAGAAAAGCAAGGAGGATAGAACTTCATAACCTAAAGCTATAATTGGACAATTAACTCCAATATGTTAATGGACCAGAATTTATAAAAGTGTGAGACCTCCTGACTGGTCATCCATTTTGTGACCATTTTGGGTTCATCTTGGGTGTAGCCCTGGCCTTGATCTTGTGCTGCCCAAGGTGCATCCGTTGAGGCCTTTTAATAAATACCTGCTTTAACACTGTCTAGCCTCTGTTCTAGGTCAGCCTTCTCAAGGCATCAATAGGAAGGAATTATAGTCTTCTAGAGTGGGATTTTAGTACAGTACAAACTACAGTTTTGTCTTTGGGGTATGCAGAATACATGAGTAATACATGTACACGTCATCTATCAAATGTAATGGTCTCTATTTTCCACAATATTGCTTTTTCAAAATTTTCAGTACTATACTGTAGGTGAAGATTGCCTTTTGCTGTAAAGTAAAATTAATTTGCTCCATAAAACATACAGAAAACAAAAAGTTCAGTAACATGTAACTGTAGATATAGTGGGTGCTGAAAACCCGATCTCTGGTGAAGCAAGTAAATCTGATTTCAAAATCAATATCCACGATTAATCAGTGAAAATTGTGTATTAGGTTACAATGTAAGATGTAATCAAAAGTATGTATTCTATTACCATCTTCATAACCTGTTAAAACTGGTGGGGCAATGTTCCTTATCTCCTCCATTACTCATCCCTGATAATTCCCTCCAGGGGCTATCTTCTGCTAATGGGCCATCAAGGTCTCCCAGCATGACTCATAAAATTACATCATCCCATTGTGAGATGCTCCACCCGAGGGGAGGAACCAAGCATTCCTACCTGGATATAATCTGAGGGTTGGAACACCACGAGCAGCCTTACCCACTGGATTCCCAGAGGACAAGAACTACATAACCATCACTGGACCTTCAGAGAAGGACCAGACCCTTCTAAAGGATGATACAGAGTGGAAATTTTCCAGAGTAGAAACCTCTTTGAATTCAGTCTGTAGCTTGCAAACATAGCTGTTTGGTCTGACTGCCTGTTCTCACAAAAAACCTATGCTCGAAGAAACTGCTTCAGCCAAAGGACAGAGATAAGAGGGGGGCCCCTTGAACTTTGAAACAGATGAAGAGGCTGCGGGAGACAGGGCAGGGTGACCCAGGAGTTCTTTTTGTACTTTCTGATAAAAAACTAGCTGCAAGGGTAACTAGTTGCAAGTGTAACGTGAAATCAGTAAAATGAATATGTATGAAACTATTGTGAAATTCCATGCATATGGATTAGTAAGGGAGATAAAAAAAGGATCTGGAGTTCCCAGAGGTATGGATGTCTTTTAAGGGGAGTGCTCCCCACATGCGTCCAGTGCTGTAATAATCATACTGGCTTCACAACTTTTACAAAGTTGTGGAGTTTTTTTCTTTCTGCAAATCAAGGATCACTGATTCAACAGGACTTTAGCCACCATTTAATCAGTCTGCTGCTGCATATAGGTAATGCCTTATAAAATAAGAGCCTTGTTACCCTTGTAAAATCATGGCTCAGGCCTGCTATTTCGGCTAAGTACAGCTAACAGCTGGCCTGACAAGCACCCGTGAGAAAGGAATTTGTATCTGTGAGAATGGTCTTGTAGCCATGAAAAAGAATGTAAGCATCTTTAGGGAATGAAGGTTTTGGCAAGCACGTACGCTAGCAACTACTAACCAATGAACTGGGTAGCAACAAGTTACTAACCAATTAAAATTAAACACGTTGCTTTAAGAAAACCATAGAAATATGAGCAGTGAACAATAAAGCTGTATGAAGAGCTGTATGAAGTTCCACAGGTGTGTCTTTATTGGCAGTCTCTGCAAAGGGTGACAGTGGCAGCTCTTCTCTCTCATCCCATCGCTAAAGAGCTGAATTCATGAAAGAGCTGATCTCACTTAAAGAGCTGAGCTGCTTGCTAAGTTTGCCTGCAGCTGGGAGCCTGCCTGGGGCACCTGGACAGGTTGTGCTTAGTGGGGCTTCTCTATCCAGGACACCTATGGCAGCTGGGGTTGGACAAACCCCGAAAACTCAGCTGTAATAATTGGTGCACTGAACTGCATGATTACACCCTAGCTCAGCAGAGAGCAGCATTCTTCTTAAATTGTCACTGCCTCGATTTGTTGTCATAGAGCACGACACAGCACAAAGTACCATGGCTCCATCAGAAGGGTGCAAGAGAGATTTATTATAGCAACATGTTGCTTTTATACTCTTTCAAGATATTTACATTCACTTAACATACACGTTCACTGCCCGTTGGTTACAAGAAAGAAACAAAGTTCTCAGTAGGTGATCAGGGAGCCACGTCATTCTGTGAGCCAACTAAAGTCTGTATCTTTTAACTTTCTCTCCTTCATCATGTCTCCATGGTGACAACCTTGGTGTCTTCCTCAGGAGAGATATGGGGCTTTCCTTATCATCAGGAAGCCCTTGCTGGCTCACAAGAACAGCACAGAATGTTTTTCCTACATCGGTTCGTTATGACCTCCTGAAGATAAGTTCTCCGTTATAGAAGAAGTTATCTGAAGAAGCGTCCGACGACCCTCCATATCGACATCTGGGACCAAGTCCCGAGGAGTTGGACAATGGCAGACCACCCACCAGCAGTTTTATTTTGACCCCCATTTGGCTGAAGAAGTGTAAGTTTTAAGACAAGCTTTTTTGCACGCTTTTACTTTGTGTCTTTTTGGTTTTTTTTTTCTTTTTTTTTTTCTCTTTTTACTGCTGGAGAAGGGAAAGGGAACTATACTGGAATGGGATCCAAACATAGCAAATTAAAACGATCCCAGAATGAGAGAGACTTATATTAACAAATTCTAGAAATCCTATCCGCTAACAGCTTTTCTTTCTCTAAAGGCAATCTCTCAAAAACTAACTTGAAAAAATTTATAAAATGGATTATTTCCCATTTTCTAGAAACCAACACACATACTATCGCTCTAGATTCTTTTTGGTACACAGTAGGGACACAAATAGATACTTTCCAAACTAATGAAGATTTTTCTGTTACTCTGTTTTTACCTCTTTTTCATTCTATAACCAAAGCAGTGGAAAAAAAATATAAAGAGCTCAATTTATTTGCAACATTCCCCTGCTGAGGGCATTCCGATCTTACCTCTTCTGCCAGAGACTCTCTTCAAATGCTAATAAGGTAGATAACTTTGCTCCTCTCAGAAAAACCGGTCTCTGAACCCTATCCCCCCTTCTCTCTGGGTCCTAGTGCTACCCTGTCTCCCCTGCTAAACGCCGGCTCTGTGGGAGCTGCTTCGCCTTCGGCGCCCCCGCCTCCTGGGATGGGGAACAGGGAATTTGCACCACGTCCACCCACCCTCTCTGCGCCCGTGGGGTCCATGGGGCCGGCCTATCCTTTGGCTCCCCTCCCGGACTAGGTGAGCACGGGGTCCGCTCCACCGGTTATGCAATCCACGGCATGCTGCTTGCACCCTCCCCCTGCGCTACTTTCGAGTGTAACTGCGCCGGTTTCTATCGGGTTTGGCTCCCCCTCACTCCAACCTCGCTGTGCAGCCTGCTGCGGGTCCCCCCATCTCTGTCGCCAAGCCTCTTACCCCTGCCATGAGTCTCTCCACCCCTGCTACCATTCCTGCCACAGCAGGCGGTTTTGTCCCTGACTGCCTGCCCGCCCGCCCGCAGCTCCTGCGAACCTCGCCACACACCCTGTCATGCCCGCTGTGGCAGCACAGCCCCTCCCAATCCCACCACCTCCTCTCCTCCACTTCACCCTTGCCTGCATCCCCCAGCTTTGCAGCCGCCCACCCACCCTCAGGGCCCCCCGAAAAGCACCTCCGAGACCCCCCACAGTGGCACCCCACTTCTCCACACGCATCAATTCTGTGCAGGCTGCTCCACCCATAACTCTGCTATTGCCGCTCCACTGCTGCCTCCTAGCCAAGCTCTGCCATGTGCCTCCTCACACCCTCTTCAGTCCCCTACACCCCTGCAAAATCTCACTCCAACACACCAGAAAAAGCATAGTGCAATGCCTGCTTACTCTCACTCCTCCTCTGAGGACAGTACTGACAGCGAGTGCAATTCTGATACAGAGGACATTGATCCATGGGCTTTAATCAAGATGGAAGCAACTCAGGTAGGGGATTGGGAACTGGCTCAGAGAATTTCTGCCTTCCCAGTAATTTATATAAAGGGAAGAAGAGGTGGTGCCTCCACTAAAACAATGTGGGAACCTAACACAAATAAAGAGCTCATACAACTTTGAGAAGTGGCAAAAGAATATGGTAGAAGTTCACATATTTTTAGAAATTTCCTAGAAGCTATCTTCTCAGCGCATGTTTTAGTGCCTCATGATGTTAAAAATATTGCCCGCTGCCTTCTTTCCCTGGCAGAATATATGCTATGAGAAAGGCATTGGAAAAGACAGTTAAAAACATTATCAGACAGCTATGCTAAAGATGCAAATAGGCCAGATTTTACAGTCAAACAGCTGACTGGAGAAGGGGATTTACAGAAACCCTCTGACCAAGCTAACACCTTGCTTGACGCGGCACTACATGACTTGGCTATTGCAGCAAAAACCTCCTCCATAGAGCAAATGCTGGAAAGCTGTACACGTCATTTGTCCACTGAAAACACAGTGGCCCAAGCAGTTGCTAAGGGTATTGCAGAAGGAGTTTCTGGTGCATTTGCAGTAGTGGCTTCCAAAGACCAGGCCCGCTGCTTTCACTGTGGAGACTTTGGACATTTTATAAAGGACTGCCTAGATAGGTCACCTACCTGAAACTCCCGTAACACCTACCAAAAACCCCAGAATCAGCAGCGCTAGCAGCAGCCTTCGGGAAACTTCCAGAGGAGCATGGTCAGCCCCTGCACAAAGACAACAAATCAAAAGCTGTCCAGACCCAACCACACATCATCCCAGGAGATTCCAGGTCACATGAAGAGGATCCAATACACAGAGCAATACAGATGGGAACCCGGCGCCGCTTGGTAACTGCTCTGTCCATTGACTCTAATAATGAGGATGTTTATCATGTTCCCACAGGCAAACATGGGCCAAAAGGTGGTCCTTTTGACATCTTAATTAAGTGCACCCAGGATGAGAAATCTCTGTCCAGCTGTGCTGCATGGACTTACCCTTTTATCTTTCATGGGGAACCCCGATTGCACAAGCCTTTCTACTCCCAGAGAATCACATGGAATGGCTTCCTTTCAACCCTACAGCAATGTGGGCACAAGTTGTGGGTCCAAGTAAGCCTACCATCGAGTGTGGTCTATCCTGCAAAGGAAAGAAGATCTACTGACCAGTGATGCTGGACGCCGGTGCTGACATGACCATCATTGCCCGCTCAGAATGGCCAGCAAACTGGGAACTACAACTGGTAGCAGGCATGATTTCAGGGATCGATGGAGCCACAGTGTCTATGCAAAGCGAGCAGAACATCCTCGTCGAAGGGCCTAAAGGCAAGTTGGCAACCATCCATCCATTTGTGGTAAGGGCCCCCATCACCCTTTGGGGCAAGGATGTTCTATCCCAGTGAGGGGCTTCCCTACGTATTCCCAGTCGGGATCTCTAATTGGGGCCACTGAGGAGCGCGCACTACCAGATACACCTCAGCTCACTTGGAAATGGAAAGACCTGATCTGGATTGAACAGTGTCCCATCTTTAAAGAAAAACTGCACGCACTACAAGCCCTTGTGGAAGAACAGCTTGCCAAAGGCCACATCATCGAGACAACTAGCCCTTACAACTCCCCAGTCTTCATACTGCAAAAACCTTGAATGGACAGGTGGAGGCTCTGTTGCAGTACGACATGAAATGAACAACACTCACATGCTGAGATGTCCAAGGCAAAAAAGCTGTGTTTATTTCCCGACCTCAATATTTATAGAATTCCAAAAGTGACCATGGATTGGAGGATGAAAGTGCCATCTCTCCCACCACACTAGTCAAACCAACAGTCCAGCAATTCTCTCCTCCTCCAGAAAGGAATGCAAAACAATCATTATTTACATGAAAAGTGCATGAGAAACTCCATTACAAAAATGTAAACATCAGAAGGCTTAGAAGAACTTTAGAAGAACAGAGCGACATTTCACCCTTTTTCCATTTACAAAAGAAAAAAAGAAAAATTAACAATGCTAAAAGGAAATATTGACAATGTTCAGTGTCCACTCATGCAAGAATCATTGGAGTGATCACTCGCATCGTCTGCATGAGTCATCACTCAATGATTCATCCACTTGATGACTTTCACTTAGGTCACGGTTTCCAGTTTGCCTGTCGGCCGGATTCTCTCTCTGTGGTCGCAGGTCAGGATGAACACACTTTGAAGGTACCCAGCGTACCCCAGTATCTCTGGATACACATGCATACCCATGCCCCAAAGCGATAAGGTCATAATAGGGACCTTCCCACTGTTTGGTGACTAAATTCTGCATCCAAACCTTTTCTCGAGGCTGATGTGTCTCGTCCAAAGCCTGCAATGAAAGGTGATGATTCAAAATGACAGGATTATTTGAATTCTGCATCACTGTAAGATGATTGATGGTATACAAAGGTTTTGCCAACCGACTGTGTGGGGTTTCACCCTGCATTCCCCATTTTTGTTTTTGAAGAACCTGCTTCAGAGTACCATGAGCGCATTCTACAATAACTTGACCAGTTGGAGAATGAGGGATACCAAACTTGTGTGACACACCCCAAAACTGCAGGAACTGCTGAACCTTCTGATATACGTAAGCAGGACCATTGTCGGTTTTCACAGCAGAAGGTATGCCCAAAACGGCAAAGGCCTGCCTCCAGTGGGCGAGGACATCATGGGCCTTTTCTCCAGTGTGAGCAGAAGCCCACATTGCAGAGGACAACACATCCACAGTGACATGCACATACTTGAGCCAGCCAAACATGGCAATCTGGGTGACATCAGTCTGCCAAAGCTCCAAGGCCCTAAGGCCTCTGGGGTTTACCCCTGACGGCAAAGGCGCAGCAAGCACGTGGCAGTTGTCACATGACAATGTCATGAGCCTCAGTTGGCATCAACTGAAACTGCTTCTGCAAGGTATGTGCATTCTTATGGAAAAACCCATGTGATGCCTTGGCCTGCGCGAGTGTATCAGGCTGAGGTGCTACCCACACTGGGTTAGCCAACTTGTCAGCCCTCGCGTTACCTTCCACTACAAACCCTGGCAAATTGGTGTGACTTCCTCACATGCAGAACGTAGTACTGATCAACCTGGGCCTGAATGGCACACCACAAGGTCTTCAGTAAATGAAACAAGGCAGGATTACCGACCTCCTTCAAAACTGAATGACCCAACCCCTGTGCGATGTCGGCCACATAGGCAGAATCTATGACCAAATTGAAAGGTTCCTGGGAAAATTTCTCAAATGCCATGACAGCAGCCCTCAGTTCAACCAATTGGGCTGACCCATCCTCATGACCTTCCAGGACCTGCCACTCAGATCCATCCCTCTAAGTAACAATGGCCTTCCCTGTTTTCCCCAAACCGTCAGGGAAGACGGTGGGTCCTTGCACTGGTTCCTGACTAGTTTTGGGCCGCAAAGAGATTTGTGTGAATTTCGCCACCTGCAGTAGGGGAGAGTGTCCACAAGGCCGTTGAGGAAGACCCACCAGCCCAAGGTCCACGGCCTCAGGAGACCACTGGTCTCCCACCGTCCTCATCAGAATTTGTGACAAAGGTGAACACCGCAGCATCCTCACGTGCCGCAGCCCCAGTATCTGCGGGAGGCAGGGGCGGCAGAGCCAGACCAGCCGCTGTGGGGGCCACTCCAGCCCCGGCAGAGCCCATGCCCATCAGCAGCCCAGCAGTGCTGGCCGCTGCAGCACAGGCAGAGGATCCCGCAGCAGGCACAGGTCCCGGCAGGGCTCGCGAGCCTGGTGGAGATCGGAGCGGGACCATTGCGGGGCCACCCTCCCTCGGCGCGGGGGGGGAGCGGGGCGCAAAGACGCGGCTCACGGAGCCATGTCACCGCCCCACACCCTGGCCACAGGGGCTGGCACGGGCAGTGTGAGTGGGGAGGGAACCTCGGGCCGGGCGGAAAGCCGCACAGGGCCGCTTGAGCCCGGGCCTGCCCTTGCCCTACGAGCACCATCACCCGCCGCATCCAGCAGAGGCGGCGCAGGGAAGGGGGCATCCGGAACCGCCCCCAGGAGGATCTCGCCCGTGATGCGGAACCCCACAGCAGGCACCGCGCCCGTCGAGAAGAGCGGGGCAGGCTGCCCACCAAGTGGGGCGGGGCCTGACAGAAAATTGATCAACGCCCCACCTCCTGTGGTTTCCACTGCCTGTGCATGCCCAGCAGGCTGTGCAGAGGCAGAGGCAGTTGGTGCCGCCCCCCTCCCCCCCGGGGTCAAGACCAGCAAAGCGGCCAGGAGGTATGTCATGGAAACGCCACAATTCGGACTCAGTGTTGTCACCAAATCAGGCTCAAGCAGAGGCGGAGGCTGAGCCAGGGGCTCCCTGCAGCCCCCAAGTGCCGGGAAGGCACAAAGGGAGGGCGATTCCCCCCCGCACCACTGCCTCCGCGGCACAGGGAGGAGCGGGGCCGGCATAGCCGACTCCACGGGACCTCCAGAAGACTGCAGGGCTCTGCCCGTTCACTGGCTGCGCAGAACCAGCTGGCTGGGAGCCCAATCCACCCTGGGGGAACAACAGTCACAATCCGAGACGTAAACTTCTCCCAGCGCAACATCATGGGGGAAGGGGTCTGCCTCGTGCAGAAACTTGAATTTCACCTCGGCCCTGGACACATCAGCTTCCAAAAGCACTCCAGCGTCCTCCTCAACCTCCCTGTCCATGTCCAAGACAGATGGGTCTCCCTGGGAACTCTGTGCATCCGCAGAAGCCTGAGAGCTGAAGGATTCAAATCCCTGCAAAAATCTGTCAAACCTTTGTCATTGTATCAACAATTGTACCACGTCTACACTATAATCAGCAGACAGAGCCTCCATGAGGTCTTCTCCCAAGAGAGACCACACCTCCCTGGAAAACACCTCCTCAAGGTCTGGAAAAAATCCTTGCTCTCTGGCCCACAGGAATAATCTTTCAAAACCACTCCGGGAAACGGAAGCTCATTTCCTCTCCATGAGATCCTTCCAGATCTCCAAGACCAGGGAGTCCTCCATAGAAACCACAGGGGTTGCCATTATCACAAGAGCTGCAGGCAAAGTGCCAAATGGCTCACAGTCACTGCGCCAAAGCGGGGGGGGGGGGGGGTAAAAACTATAAGACCTCACCCACGGCTGCCTTACACACGGTGGTCACCAGATGTCACAATACGACATGAAATGATCGACACTCCCAAGCTGAGATGTCCAAGGCAAAAAAGTCGCATTTATTTATGGACCTCAATATTTATAGAATTCCAAAAGTGACCATGGATTGGAGGATGAAAGTGCCACCTCTCCAACCACAATGGTCAAACCAACAGTCCATCAATTCTCTCCTCCCCCAGAAAGGAATGCAAAACAATCATTATTTACATGAAAAGTGCATGAGAAACTCCATTACAAAAATGTAAACATCAGAAGGCTTAGAAGAACTTTAGAAGAACAGGGCGACAGAGGCTCCTCCATGACCTTCGCAAAATCAATGAGGTCATCGAGGACATGGACCCCCTCCAGCCTGGCCTGTCTTCATCGATGCTGCCTAGAGACTGGACACTTGCCATCATAGATATTAAAGACTGTTTTTTCAGCATCTGCTGCACCCCCAGGATGCTCCATGTTTTGCTTTCTCCGTTGTCTCTCTTAACAGAGAGGCTCCACTCAAAAGATATCATTGGTGTTATCTTCCTCAAGGCCTAAAAACTAGTCCACTATATGCCAGTTGTACATTGCTCACATTTGCCAGTTGTACATTGCTCACATTCTGTCTCCTGTTCGGAACCTATTCCCAGATGCAATCATCTACTACTATATGGATGATATAATGGTCTGTGCATCAGAAAAAGCTTACTTGGACAAAGCAGTTTAAAAGACCATCAAAACCATAGAAAAAGCTGGATTCAAGATCTATGAGGACAAAATACAGTACACCAACCCATGGACTTATCTCAGATTCTAGATCCATGAAAGGACCATTGTACTCCAGCAGCTCGCCATCCGAGACGACCCAGAAACCCTAAGAGACTTACATAGTCTGTGTGGATCCTTTAACTGGGTACGTCCCCTGCTGGGAATTACAACAGAGGACCTCACTCCCCTGTTCGACCTTCTCCGTGGCAACAGAGACCTAGACTCTCCACGCACTCTCACAACAGAAGCCTGAGATGCCATCAGCAAGGTCCAAGAAGCCCTGTCTTCATGCCAAGCCTATCGCTTCAAGCCCAGCCTACCTTTCCAGTTCGTCATTCTGGGAAAAGCACCCTGGTTCTATGGACCAATTTTACAGTGGGATTCTCAACTTTGAGACCCTTTATTGATACTTGAATGGGTCTTTACAAACAACCAACCTTCAAAGACAATTAGCACCTTCCAAGAAATCATGGCACATCTAATTAAAAAGGACAGAACTCACCTCCGCTCTCTTGCAGGGTGTGAGTTCACATGCATATACTTGCCACTGACCTCTGGGGACCTGGAGCATTTGCTCCAGACCAATGAAAATCTCCAGTTCTCCCTTGATAGCTATACAGGCCAAATTTCCATCCATATCCCAAAACATAAACTTTTTCATGCAGCCTTTAATCTGACCCCAAAATGAGTCCAAAGTAAAACACCTCTCAAAGCTCTAACCATTTTTACAGACAGCTCAGGGTCATCCCAGAAGTCTGTAATGACCTGGAAGGACCCTAAGACCCAAGAATGGGAATCTGATGTCCAGATAGTGGAGGGATCTCCACAAATTGCAGAGTTAGCAGCTGTTGTCAGTGTTGTGGTGTTGTGAGGGTCCCCAGGAGGAGGTGAGAGATGAGAATTGACTCCAAGTTCTCAGAAGGCTGATATATTATATTATATTATATTATATTATATTATATTATATTATATTATATTATATTATAAGAAATTATTAACTAAAACTGTACTAAAGAAAGAGAAAGGATACATCAGAAGGCTAGACAAGAATGAATAATAAAAACGCATGACAGAGAGTCTGACACAGCTGGCTGTGATTGGTCATTAATTAAAAACAATCACATGCTGGGTAAACAATTCTCCAAATCACATTCCAGAGGAGCACAACATGGAGAAGCTGAGGCTTCTCATCTTCCCAGGAGAAGAAATCCTGGCGAAGGGATTTTTCAGAAAATATCATGGTGACATCAGAGCCTTTGAGAAATTCAAAGACGAACCCTTTAATCTGGTCACAGATTCAGCCTATGTTGCTCGTATAGCTATGAGAGCAAAACATGCTCTTCTCAAAGAGTTTTCCAATCCAAAGTTGTACCAACTGCTCTCTAAATTAATACACCTAATCTCCCACAGAAAGCAACCTTACCATATAATGCATGTGTGGTCACACACTGACCTCCCAGGTATCATTGCAGAAGGGAACAGGAAAGCAGACGCATTGTCCATAGCAATAGAAACTGCTAACGTCCCTGACATCTTTGCCCAGGCAAAGTTCTCACATGCATTTTATCATCAAAATGTGCCTGCCCTTATGGGAATGTTCAAACT
The DNA here is from genome assembly GCF_012460135.2 of Molothrus ater. NCBI lineage: Eukaryota > Metazoa > Chordata > Aves > Passeriformes > Icteridae > Molothrus > Molothrus ater. The sequence continues at coordinate 8,354,911 of NC_050510.2, forward strand.
CTCGAAAGATCAAGCAAAAGCTATTGTTGCCACATGCCCAAACTGCCAAAGTTACTAGATACCATCTATGGGTACCAGAGTCAATCCCCGAGGCCTGAACAGCTGCCAGCGGTGGCAGACAAACGTAAATCACTTCCCACCTTTTAGAAGGTCTAAATATGTGCAGGTATCAGTTGATACATTTTCTGGATCAATATTTGCATCAGCTCATCCAGGAGAGACTACACAGCACACCATTAAGCATTTCCTCCTCGCCTTTGCTACCCTGGGAGTACCAAAAAAGATCAAAACAGATAATGGACCTACCTATTCCGCTCGTAGGTTAAAAGAGTTCTTCAGTGAGTGGGGAATAGAACACCAGAAAGGCATACCTGCAAATCCCACAGGACAATCCACTGTAGAGAGGACACATCAAATCCTCAAAAGAGTCCTCAATCAGCAGCGAAGAGAAACAAAAATCATATCTCCTGTTGAAAGACTCTGCAAGGCTCTCTACGTCATCAACTTCATAATTTGTACGACATCGGAGCCTGACTCCCCAATACTTCGCCACTTTGCAAATACCACCCAAGCAAAGCTCACTGAGAAACCACCGGTGCTAGTGAAAGACCCAGAAACACACCAAATTTCTGGGCCTTTCCAGTTGATTACTTGGGGTAGAGGGTATGCGTATGTTCTACTACCATCTGGCCCAAGATGGCACCCAGGAAAAAACATAAAACCATACCTAGGCACTGCAAACACTACTCCCACAAACACTGACAAGAATTCCCGAGTCAAATACAAGACCTCCTCAAAACCAGACCAGTTCTGCCTGGAGACAAAGGTGTCGCCGAATGTCCACATACAGAAGACCGTCCCATCATGCGACAGCAAGCAAAACAGAAAGCTAACAACATTCTGCTGCATCAGTCAAGCCATAAGCCAGACACAGCCTGAACACAAATTGTTCTCTGAATTACATGTTATTAGCCCTTTTTACCCTAAAAAACCCTATTATTCCCCTTTCTAAACTCTTACCAATAACCCCTAATCTTATACCCACTCCCTCATCCTTAGCTTTTAGAGAAAAAAAAAAGGGGGGGGGGGAGGGGGAAGGAAAGGAGGAAAGCAACAAGGGGGAAAACCCTAACCCTCCCCTCCCACCATAAAGATAACAAATTTTGCTTATATTCCCTATCAGATACCCCATCCCTGTCCAAAGATGAAAAATATCTCCATTGGTGCTGTCCTCACTGCGGCCTGGATGCTCCTCGCGGTACCGTGTGCCTTAGGCTGGATTAGCCCACAGCCTAGCCATAATGTTTGGGTAACCTTAGCAAGGACATTAAAACAGGACAACAAAACAGGACAACATGTGCTTGTCCATGGGAAGCATTGATAACCCACTTTCCACATTTCTGGTAGGGATTCCCTTTGCAGCAGATAACTGGGGTGTCTATAATTCAGAGCTCCTCCGCACCACAGGTAAGAGAACCAACCTGGTAGATACTTGGGACTAGTGGACAAAAATGCTGCCCAATGCTCTAGAGGAACCCCAAGATTTGGACCTGCTGGGATCCTCCAAAGCAACACACTGTGTGAAATTTTACTTCAGATGTCCGAAGAATAATTGGCCAGAAATTGACCAGACAAAAAACACATACTGAAAAGACATATCACCCATTAACAAAGCCTCTAACTATCCAGATTGGTGTAATTACACTGCTCACATGATCTGTGTATCCTCTCTCCACCCCAAAGTATTACCCAAGGGAACGTTTCTCATCAATGGTGACCAGGTATGGGCTGGGATCCCCTCGCATCTCCAGGGAGGTTCCTGTAGCCTTGGCAAACTTTCTACCCTCATGCCAAATATCACCTTGTTACATAATTGGAAAAAAGAAAGCAAATTAAAACACCACAAAAGATCCTACACGGAATTTGATGAAAATTGTGATCCCCAATTATACAATTGGAATAAACCAAAAAGGGTTGCTATCTCCCTCTTCCTACCATGGGTAGCTTCAGCTAAAGCCCTTGGTGAGATAAATCACCTAGGGTGCTTGCTTAGTAAGCAAGCCAACGCTACATCTGCTGCCCTGAGTGATCTCTTAAAGGATGAGGAAACCACAAGACATGCATCACTTCAAAATCAAGCAGCAATTGACTTCCTACTGCTTGCCCACGGACATGGCTGCCAAGACTTCAAAGGGATGTGCTGTCGCAGACATCTTTTTATGAAAATCCTTTCTTAGGATTTTTTCTTCCTGAGAAGCTGAGAGGCTCCAGGAACAAAATGTAAACAATAGTTATCTGCTGCTGTGGAATGCAACAGGTGGATCCGTAATTGGTCTCGTGTGGATGTTTGGAATTAGTGACCACTCACGGCAGAGCTGGCTCTCTCTCTCTGTCCGAGCCACAGACCTCTGTTTTCATTCCATTCTATTCTTAGCTTAGCTAGCCTTCTGAGATGAGACTTTTCCTTCTATTCTTTTTACTATAGTTATAATATAATATATATATCATAAAATAATAAATCAAGCCTTCTGAAATATGGAGTCAGATCTACGTCTCTTCCCTCATCCTGAAAACTGCTGTGACCACTGTCACAATGTGCTGCTTCAATTTCTCTTCACACTCGGAATCCATGCACACAAACATCCAGAAAATGAAGGAACTTGTGAAGGACCTAAAAGTAGAAAATAACCGAGACTGGGTCAATGACTTTTTGGCCAATGGGGATTAACAGGATGGGTTGCATCTTTGGTAAAGGGAATTTTGTGGATTTTCCTTGTAATTGTCATTGTATTAGCTATGTTCTTGTGCCTTTTTCATTGCTTTTAAAAGAACTATAGGTGAAGCGGTCCAGCTGGAGAAAAATTGTCTTTCTCGGACGTCCTGGCTAGCTTTCCAGCACCGCTAGCAGTACCAGGGGCACTATCCCAATCTCCGTGGTTCGGGACAGCACCTAAGGCAAACGCTCTGTGCTATGACAGCAGCGCGACCTTGTGGTAGGATGTGGCTTGGCTTATGGCTACAGTCAGCAGAAATAAGAAGAGAGTGCTCTCCAGCTGTGGTGAATCCAGGTTTTTTGGGTCCCAGGGGAAACCAACAACCAAAGAGAACGAGGGAGGGGTTGCAGCAGCTTATAAGGAGGGAGGGACACAGGGGAGGAGTCAGCCCTTGGACGAATAGGGTTTCAGAGGGGAGTGGGATACAAAAGATTGACTTAGGGAAAACCCCAATGGGGATAACTTGAGGGTGGGGCCCCAGCCCCTGAGCCAATCACTCGACGCTCTAGCTGGAAGTTTCTAGAGAGTTCTAGAGAGAAGGGTGGGAGCGCCGAGTGACGGACAGGACACCGGGGAGGGATTTGAGAAAGGGTACATTAATCTCCAAGGCAACTGGGGAGGAGTTGGGATAACTGGCAGCATAAAGGAGGGAAGGGAGAACCAGGGCAGAACCATTACATGATAGGGGGAACAGAACAGTCCAACTTATACAGACACAACACAACATATAGGGAACTCCTTTTTTCTAAATACAGGAAGTGGAGTTGTAGCAGGCACAGGGCCTGCAAGGCCTCCCCAGCGATCAGTTGCCTAAGAAATGCCTAGTCATGATGACTGGACCAAGAGACCCCTCTTCCGCCTTGGATCTTTGTTATCTCTCTGTAAGACCATAGGTCATATCCACTTTGACCCTTACTATTGGACTGTTTCCCAAAACCCACATACCCTATATAAACACCTGCCTTTGCCCAGCTCAGCAGAAGAGCTGTCACTGTCACCCTTTGCCGAGGCTGCCAATAAAGACACATCTGTGGAAACTCACACAGCTGTTCTCCTCTCTCATCGCTGCGTCTGCCAAGGCATTTAGCAAGCAAACAGCTGAAATTGCTAAAGAGCTGAATTCACCAAAGAGCTGATCTCACTTAAAGAGCTGAGCTGCTTGTTAAGTTTGCCTGCAGCTGGGAGCCTGTCTGGGGCACCTGAACAGGTTGTGCTTAGCAGGACTTCACTATCTGAGACACCTACAGCAGCCAGGGTTGGACAGGACCTGAAAACTCAGCTGTAATAAGAAACAATTAGAAGAGCAGAGGAAGGAGAGCTCAGGACTGAGTAACCAGTCAGGTTTTATGCTTGCAGCAGTGCGACTCAATTGTCAGCGTCCGGCTAGCTCCCAGCACTGCTAGCAGCACGGGGGGGCACTTCTCCTGAGAGCTGGCTTCGGGATAGCGCCTAAGGCAGTGCCCAGCTTGCGGCTGTAGGCACACCTTGTGCAGGACGGAGTCTAGTAAAGGCTGCAACCAGCGGAAAGAAGACGGCGGACTCCAACTGTGGCTTAATCCAGGCTTTAATGAATCCCGGAGGGACCGACAGGAGAAGACAGGGGGGAGGGGGTGACAGCAAGTTTTAAGGGGTAGGGAGGTGCCAGGCATTGGGCCAATGGGGGGTGTAGTGGGGAGTGGGGTCCAAGGGATTGACACGTGGGCAACACCAACGGGAAACATTCTGGGGAGGGGCCCCGGTTCCTCAGCCAACCATCAAACTCCCCTGCTGGAACATTCTAGCAGTAAGGGTGGGGAGTGAGAGTGATTGGCGGGGTACTGGGGAGGGGTCAGAAGAAAAGATACAAGAGTTTCCAGGGAAACCAGGGCGGAGTTTAGGGGATACATTGTTGGCTGAGGTGGAGCCAGGAAGACAGACAGCTCCAAAGGCGGGAAGGGAGAACTGGGGCAGAACCATTTTCAGACAGCAGGGGATTGGAACAAACCAACCTAATAACTTAACACACTGCAACATATGCTGGTTATAAATTAACTGGATCATACCTCTTAGCTCTAAACAGAAGGACTGAGTGGAAAATGAAGCCTGATTCTCCCACTTGCTTTATGGACCTGAGATACATCCATGAAGAGAATAATTTTAGGTGCTGGTGTGGCACTTCAGAGGAGAGAAGAAAGTAAAGTTTGAATCACCACTGAAAAGTCTTTTTTTTTTTCTCTGTCTCATTAATTAGAGACTTAACTGATCAAGTTAGGAGAAATCTGGGCCACAATTTTGTTTGCTTCTAAATGCTCACTAAATGCAATGAAGTATTTTAAATTTATTTAAGATAAGGTGTGGTGTTTGTCCTACTTTTTAATTCTTTAAGGTATTTGTTCATGACAGATTGAAGCCACTCTAACACCAGACTTATGGGATGTGAGCAAAGGTTTGCTGTGACACTAATCACAGACCATTTTTAGCCTCACGAGCATGAGCAATGGATCTGCAACCATGTAACAGTGGCAAATGAGCAACCAGAATTAAAAACAGTTAAGACTGAATTTTCCATTCCTGAAGGCTGGTTGTTTTGTGGCCCAAAATTAATTTTCCTTATCTTATCTTGATTTTCAGCTGCCCTGAGTTCTGCCAGACCATCTGTGCTTAGTCCACTGCTTTCTGGTTCAGGTAGGAATTACCATCTAAAAGGCAATATTTGTAGTGCTGGCAAGGCTTCCATTTCTCCTGTTTCCACACGGTAAATTTGTTATTTACCACCAAACAACTAAACGCGTGTCCTTTAAGTGGAACTTTTTCAAATTGCTAAGTCTAAACAAATAAATAAACAAACCATGAGAGAAAGGAATCCTGATGAATGTCAGACCTGCTTCCCTGTATGCTTTATAATGGGGTAGAAGAGAAACTCAGGTATAAGCAATGATGACAAATATTAAAAGTTTGCATATTTTTAATGCTTGGAAGAAAATCATCAAATTGTAACTTGTAACAGTCTGCCATCTTAAAAGCTAATTATGTGTAAATTTGATTATAGAAAGGTATTCTAAAGTATTCAGGCTATATTTAAGATAATGAAGTTTTGTTCCTGTCTTAGGTTGCAAGATGTAGCTGGGGGTGTGTATTCTATTGCCATCTATTAGAGGTGGGGCAGTTATCTTCTGTTAATTGGGCCACCTGTTAAAACCAGGTGGGGCAGTTTTTCTTTATCTCTTCCACAACCAATCCTCCCTCCGGGAAATATCTTCTGTTAATGGGTCATTGAGTTTCACTGCATGACTGATAAAATTACATCATCCCATTGTGAGATGCCTTGCCCAGGGGGAGGAGCCAAGCATTCCCACCTGGATATAACCTGAGCTTTTGGGACACCAGGGTATCCTTTTCCCACTGAATTCCCTGATGAGCAGCTGTGTTCTTCACTGGATTCCCAGAGGAAGACCAGGCCCATCTATACCACCACCATACCTTCAGAAGTAAACGACACCCTTCTACAGGATCATTGCTTCAACAGAACTGTATTTGTCACTCCAGGAGGACTGCAGCCACCATTTAATCAGACTGCTACCAACAGAGTGTCAGGTTGTATTCTGACTCTGTCAGTGTTCTTTTGTATTACTGCATTTTTATTTTTTCCTAATAAAGAACTGTTATTCCTACTCCCATATTGTTGGGGTCTCTAGCTTGTCAGAGTGACCCTGAGAAATGTTAGAAAGTCTCTTTTCCCAGCCCAGCGCTTGAAGAAGGAGTCAGGGCTCTTCATTTCTCAGTCTCAAGGTTGTTAATTGTATATTATCTATAAAATTCTTTCTCCTGTCCTGCCGAGGTCAGCTCAGCAAGACAGTCCAAGGCATTCTCTCTGCCCCCGGGGTGGTGTTATGTCTTTATACTAAAAACTACGTATACAATGTTTACAATTACTTTCCAATACCTATCACCTATGTTAGACAGTGAGCTTCTACTCTAAACCAATCTAAAAGTGCCAACATCACAGCAGAAGATGGAGGCCAAGAAGAAGGAGAAAGGCAGGACACGCCTAGATCCCTCCATCTTGCCCCCTGAACCTCCATTCTAAAAAAGCCCCAAATCTACTTTTTCACCTCGTGATAAATTCACTATCATTCTACTTAATTTGTCATGGCTTGCAGATCTTCATCTAAGGTTGGTAACTTGCTCCACAGGTCATAATCAAAACCACAGGCCTTTTGGGCTCTGTGCCAGGGTCTCTGAGACCCCTGGCAGGGGTCTTGACTGCTCAGGACAGCCAGAGGGATGTCCTGGGTCCTGACACCATATTTTTGCCTGAGAGCCCCTTAAGTTCAAAATTACAATAATTTGGAGAGAGAGGGTTTACATTTTCCATTTCAAGGGAGGCTACTGCTTTCCTTAGCAGACATCTGTCTTTTCGAACCAAGACAGTTCCTGAATCCAATTTTTGCTTCCATCTGGAAGAAATTAAAAATTCAAACCATGTACTGTCTCATTCATTAAAAATGTATCATACCTGCTGTCATGGTTTGACACTGGCACAATGCCAGTGCCCCCATGAAGATACCTTCTCCCTGGTTTCTGCTGTGAGATGTGACCAGGAATAAGCAAAGCAGGCTCCTACTTAGGGAAAAAGAACCAGAACTTTATTAACTACTCTACAACTACAGATAAAAAGGAACACACACACACAGGGAAAATGAAAACTTCACAAGTGCATTTCCTCCTCCCCCCACCAAATTTCCAACACAATACATTTGGTTCCTCAAATCACCAACTCTCGGTCCAGCACCACCTTTTAGACAATCAATCCTCAGTTCATCAAGAGGAGAGGAGTCCTTCTTGTACCATGGGCTTCCCCTGGAAACACAGTCGAAGCCTCGTGTGTTTCTGTGTCACTCGTGGCACCGACCGGAGTACATCTGCCGTTGTGACTTCTTCCTTTTCATGTCCAGTGCTCTCACCACTGAACACGGACCAGAACTGCTTCTAGGGTTGTCTTTTAAGGATGCTCTGTCCCGATCCAAAAAAGGCACAGTCTCTCCTTTGGGACACCTGTCCCCACAATCTCTCCTTTGGGACACCTGTCCCCCCCATATTTTTTCACCCCCTGGGGCCGAGGGGCATCAACACTGAGCAGTCTCTGTATCACAAGGAACATGGGTCTGTCCATCTCTCCTTTGGGACACCTGTCCCCCCCCATATTTTCACCCCCTGGGGCCGAGGGGCATCAACACTGAACCCTCTTGGTTCTGAGGCCATTGCCTCCCCCTAGAATGCAGTCTCTGTATCACAAGGAACATGGTTCTGTCCATGGCTATACAAAAAGAGTCCAGCAAAAGCTACTCCATCATCTCTTCCCACTAGGATTCTTCTCTATTCTTCTACTATCCCTCACTCGCCCAGACCTCTCTCACACTGGCCCATTTCCTTCCTCATCTTCCACTCTATCTTCTAGGAAAGGTCAATGTTCTGTAAAGTTCTCATTCTCCAAAAAGGGGTTAAAAGCTCCCACAAGCGGCCGGCTGAACTCCCCCCTCTTCTCCGTCCCAGCCGTGCTGCCGGCGCAGGCCCATGTTTATCAAGTCTCAAGGTTACAGTCCCAGGCAGCAGCTCTCTTTCTCTCTCTCTCTCTGTGTCTCTCAGGGGGGGCTGCCCGGTGGCTCCCGGTGTCTCTCTCTCTCTCTCTCTTCCACCCTTCCACCCCCGGGCTCAGGCCTACCTCTCTCGGCCACATGGCTTTCCCCTCCCCCTGCCCAGCCAGCAGCTGGGCCGGGGGAGAGACCCGAACTCTTTCCCGCCGGAAACCCAAGAGAACCCTCCCAGGGGAGAGCTCTGCTTTTAACCCCGTGTTCTCAGAGGCGTGTCCATGTCTCAATGGCCAGGTTAAATGCCAATATTAAAGTCTGAATATCCATTGGCCAAAAACACAGCATCCCAAAAAACACATTTCCTGTCAAACCAATACACCTGCTTTCCTGTCCTTGTGTGTGTCTTGGATGTGAACATATAGCTGGGCTGGGATATGATGGAGCAGCAGATGTGGTGGTTCCCCACCCACACCAGCTGAGAGGGAGAGGGGTTCCCTGCCATGCTGATCTGGGATCTCTGCCTTCTTCCACTGACTGTATAGGCCTTTTGCTAAAGGGATCTGGTTTTCTTCTTCTCCTTGTGTCAGAATTCTGCATGATACTACATACAAGCTGTGTACATCTGTCCTTTCTGGCCTGCCATCTTAATGTGTCTCCATACAGACCATAGTCCTATGCAAGGTCTTGCTGTGATTGCTATTGTCTCTCTGTTTTCGTGAAATAATGTTGAGAGATGAGTCCAGTACACCTTCCTTGTGCTACTGTTTTATACAAGCATGTAAAAAATTATAATTTCTGCTCCAATGACTTTGCAATTAACAGTTGAATAAAATTGGTTTGAGAGTTATCACCTGGTGAAATTAAGAACTAAGCTTTTATGTGGTGCTAACAATTATTTTGTAAGGGAAACATCCTTTGTTTAAAAAGATATATTCTCTCTGAAAATAAACCTGTTTTTTTTAGGTTTGGAATTGTAAAAATCTAAGCCCGGAATCTAAAGTTCAGTGGTTTTGGGGTTTTTTTTTGGTTGGGTTTTTTGGGTTTTTTTTGCCGTTTTTATTTGACATTTTCTTCTAATCCAGTTTTAATATGCTAATAAACATAGTTTCTTTCTTTTCTGTTGTTCACGCCACAATGTTTCTTTGTCAGAAAGCTCTTGGAGAAACTCAGCTTAAATTTTTTTTGCTGCACTAGCCCAAGTCATTCTATCCTCCCTGGTATTTGCACTGGTGCCAGTTGCTGGCTGACTGCTGCCTGCAACATAATGCTAGCTCTCATTAGTATCTCTGTATGTTGTCTCCACTCACTTGTGTGCTCTTGTTGTAGTCTTCCTTCTTTTTCTTTCTCCTGGCTGCCACAAGGCAATGTTGAGTTGTTATTTTCATGGTGTTAGAGAAAAGAGTCTTATCTAGCATGTACCTATTTCTTTTACAACAGATGGCCAACAAATATGAACATTAGTTCCACTGCCTCTGTATCTGAATTATTTTCTTTTCCCAGGTGCAATATAAAAAAGAAAATGTTCTCTCAGCTAAGAGTAGTTGCGGCTCCCTGTGCAATGGCACGTGCAGCACACATTCAAAAGAAAAAGGCAAGCCACTGATGTTAAATCTACGAACAAACAAGGTTACTAGTGTGTCATTTTCAAATACCTTATCTTCATCTGGTAATTGTAAAATGGACCTTGTTCCAGGGTTAAACCACCTCCAGGAGGTACACTAGGCCACAACCAAAAAAAGGTACAGAAGATGGAGAAGATGGAGAAGCTGGCGACCATTTCAAGTCTACTACTTGGGCAAATACTGTACAAGGACTTCCAATAATGCCTGCTTCTATTAGCCTCTGCTTCCTCTGGTTTGCTGTGGCTTGCACAGTCAATACCACTGCTTCCTTGTGCCAAATGAAGAATTGCTGATTGTTGCTCATTACTGGCTTGTGTTTTGGACTGGTTGAATTAAAGTAAAGCTTAAACAGATAGAGAGTCTTATTTGATAGATTGCAAAAGTTAATTCTGAATTTAGTCTTGCAAGTGATAAAGTATTAGCCTCTCTGTCCTAGTTCTGGCTTTTTCCTGGAAGACTGGGATTTGGGACCAAGCTATATCACTGTCATGGTTTGACACTGGCGCAATGCTAGTGCTCTTATGAAAATATACTCTTTTTGGTGTTTACTGTGAGATGTGATCAGAAATAGAGCAAAGCAGGCTTTAACTCAGAAATAAAGAAAAAAAAAACTTTATTAATTTACAACTATATGTAAAAAGAAACACACACAGAACTTTTAGACTGAAAACTTTCTAAAAACATTCTTCCTCCCCCCACTGAATTTTTAATACATCTACTCTTCAGATCATCAATTCTCAGTCTATCACTACTTTTTAGATAATCAATTTTCAGTTCATCAAGGAGAGATGAGTCTTTTTTTGTACTATAGGCTTCTTCTGGAAACACAGTTGAAACTTCTTGTGTTTCTATGTCACACATGGTACTGCCTGGAGATCATTTGCTATTGTGACATTTTTTTTCCATGTACAGTGCTCTCACTACTGTGCATGGATTAGAACTGCTTCCAGGGTTCTCTTTTTAAGGATGTTTTGCTTAGTTATAAAAAAAAGGTACAGTCTCTTACTTTTGGGACACTAGTCTTTTTCAAATTCACCACCTGGGGCTGAGGGATCTCGAGAACAGAGGTCTTTTTCTTTGAAGACGGAGGGCACTACTACTCTCCTCACTTGTTGTCTTTGTTCACACACTTTCACATAACATCACTGCACTCTCTTGGCTCTAAGCCATTGCCTCCCCCTAAATGCAGTCTCTGTGTCACAGGAAAAATAGTTCTGTCTATGGCTATATAAGAAAAGTCTAGCTAAAGGCTACTCTATCATCTCTCTTACTTAAGATTTTTCTCAACTTCTTTTGTGGTCCATTTCGTCTTATTTAATCTTTATCTCTCTTCTCATTCAACTCTGGGAGGATCAGCATTTGTAAGGTTTTTATCATTCAAGAAAAGGGTTAAAAATTTTAGGCTCTGCCTGTCTAGAATTCCTATGCTGCCCTGCTGGGCACTTTCTCACTGCACTTCCACCTTCTCTTTCTTGGCTGGCTGTGTTATTAAATTTCAAGGTGGCACAAGCACAGACACCAGCTCTCTCTCTCTCTCCTGGGAGGTGGGGGGTGGCTGCTCGATGCTTCTCAGTGTTCCTCCACCCTTCTATCTTGCAGGGGCCTTCACCTCCCTTCTCTGTCTAAGGCCCGGCCTACCTCACCGGGCCGCGTGGCTTCCCCTCCCCCGCCCAGCCCGCAGCTGGGCAGGGGAGGTCTGACCTTTTTCATTGACGGAACTCAAGAGAGCTTCCTTCTGGGAGTTCTCTGCTTTTAACCCCCTGTGTTCTCAGAGGCATATCTATGTCCTCAGTGGCATCACCAGGTGCCAATATTCAAATCTGAACACCTATTGGTTTGACCACAGCATCCCAAAAAAAACTCACTTCCTTTTCAAACCAGGACAATCACTAAGAAACATCCCTGTGCAGAGTGTCAGACAGAGAGCATCTAACCTTAAGCCTTGAGTGGAGCTAGCTGGGAGGTAGAGTTATCATGTTAATTCCATGCATTGGGATTAATTTCTCCTGAGAAATTAGCTTCTTTTTTTTTTCCCTTCACAAAAATGTTCATGTTTCCACAACCCCCATCCCCAATCTTTTTTTTTTTTCCAGAGTAGTAGTAGCCTTCAGGAATCTTGAAACAATTAATGCGTGAATTAAAACCAGTAAGAAATGAGATGAGGGCTTTTGGTAGCTGATCCAAGATGTCTAAAACGGCCAAGAAAGGTGACAAATCTAACTGCCTCTGACAGGGCATTTCCTGAACAATTGAGCTATGGAAGCTGGACTCTTTCCTCTCCACAGAAAAACTTTTCTGTCCCCCCCTTTATTTTCAAAATTGAAAGTTCTGCCTGTAACTATGGGGAGAATTGTTCCAGTGAGTCTTTTTGGCAAGCATGACACCAAAGTGTCCTGAAAAGAAAGGGAAGAAGACAAACTACAGACCTGCAGTCATGTTTCTTGCTGTTTCTTATACAGTGTAGGGTAGTGAGATGCCTTGATATTGCATGAATGCAGGTTGCTAGAGAGAGAGAGAGAACTGTAGAAGTTGGAGACTGGCTGACTGCAAAAGTAAAATTTGGATTGCTGTGTCAGGTAAGGAGAAAAGAGTAGATTGGCGTGATTTGTCAAGATCAGATTAGCTCAGGACTTTTCTGAGCTATAAACACTTTGACATGCCATTGGAAATTATTTCAAGCCCTGTAAGCTTTTCCAAGTGCTGATTATGCAACCATATTCAGAAACAAAAACAACAGATCATTTCTTATTGTTTGCTTGTTAATAGCAGTTGATTTTTTTGTTTTTAATGTCTCCAAGAAATTATACTTGTGAGAGGAAAAACCTTTACACATTTGTTCATCTCAGTTGTATCAGTCTGTTATTAAGGCTGACATCTGTTTGAATGGATTTGTAAGCTTGTGAAGTGGTACTGTGTCACACCACAGCTGGTCTGTAGCTGGACAGATAAATCTGGCCATAAACAGAAATCCAATTTGGCTAAGCCTAGTTCATTATAGAAAAGAAATAAACAAGTCCCTGGGTGAACAATGATAGGATGGATTTGAACTCAACCAGGGGACCTCAGCCAATCTTATTCGATCCTGAATGCAGACATATCATTGGCCAGGGAGCTGGGCGGTGCTGAGACCCCTGACCAATCTGTTGTCCAAGCTTGGGAATTTTGAACCCCCCTATAAAAGGGGGTGCTGAACAATAAACCAAGCTGTTTGTCCCATGGTCATTGGTAATTTCTGTCATACCTGTCTCCAACCAATGACCTAATGTATTAGTACTGCTTGATACTGGATGCAGTATCTGTATAGAAATATATTTTGGAAATTCAGCAGAGAAATAAATGCATGATTAAACACAAAATACTTTACCCCTTGTGCTTTTCTTGCCCACAGTGTCTCATGTGCATATATATATAATCTACATACAGGCACAGATAAAGGGTTTTATCTCTTGCTGGCAGCTTGCTGAGATCATAATTTTATGACTCGTGTTTTATTTGCTTATGTTTTGTTTTTAAAGACCCTATCAACTCTACAGAACATTTGCTCTCCTTTAATATGTGTGGGCCCTAAAATAACTGCAAGATGGCAGCATCACTAACAAACCACCTGTTCTCCTTGTGGAAATTAATCTCCTCTTATTCTTTGCCACTGGAGTAGGTTTTTCTCTTACACTTTGTTTTTTAATTTTCTTTCCCATCCTTACCTGTCTCAGTCTCTCTGCGAGCCTCTCAGGAACCCTGGGCCAGTCCCGAGTCGGCAGACACCGGGGAGGGCAGCCCCGACACGGCCGACAGCAGGGAGACACTCTCTGTGCCCCGAGGGTATTGAGGGCACTTAGGCTGGTTGCCTTCGCCGCAGCAGAGACATCGGTAGAAGAGAAGGGGCCGACTCTCAGCAGGGGTTAGTCCAAGGTTTATTAAGAGTCCCGGAGGAACTCCTGCACCCCAGGGGGCCTCCTGCCGAGAGCCCCGGGGGATGTCCGGAGTTCACATTTAAAGGGGGGAGGAAACCAAAAGCAGATAACATTTACTGACCAATAGGTATCTCTGGGGGATAGATACTGGGGGACAGGCATATCGGACAGCATATGGGACTAGGCCTGGGGGGCTGACCCCTGGCCTCTGGCAAATCACTCGACAACTTGGACCGAAACTTCTGGATGGGGGGCTGGGATGCTGAGTGATTGACAGAGAGCCAGGGTGGGGGTTTAGGGATGATCTCATCCCAGGAGAGGGATAACACAGATAAAGGGAGGGGAGTACAGTCTGGGATAAACCATTTGGGAAAATATTGGAATACAAAACAAAACTACTTCAAAGTATTACAAAATATAAAAACACACTACAACACTTACCTATAGTAGAGGAAATGTATTGTACTTGAATATCTGTATATAGGCTTTGCCCCGAGAGGTCCCAGTTGTCCTTGATAGGCTGCAGCTTCGATGTCCTTAATTGGGCTGCAGCTGTGACTAATGAAGATAACTGAGATAAAAGGGGGTGAGTTAGCCAGTCAGAGAGAGCCTTGAAGGAGCTCTGAACTGAGGGGGGGGGAAAAAAAACCCAAAAAAAAAAAAAAAAAACAACACACCACCACAAACACACACCCAAAAAAAACAACAACATGCAGAAGAAAAAGTCTGAGCTATGAAGATCTGCAGCCGTAAGAACACACCAAAGAAATATAAACTTTAAAAATCTGATAACAACAGTATAGAACTCTAGAAATAAAACAACAATACAAAAGTATAAGACTCTAGAAATAGAACCACAACAATACAACAGTATAAGACTCTAGAAATAAAACAACAACACTTACCTGCCTTTTGTAGGTGCACACTGTGCCTCCATCAACTGATTTGGGATTTTATGTTTGAAGGTCAGCTTTCAAGTGTTTATTGTCAAGGTAGCTCGTAAAAAGTCATGAGCTATATCAGTAATGCCCTTGCTGTTGCAGCCAAACAATTGCAGAACCAACTGTAACTGTACTGCCAGCATCCATGTATGTTTACAATCTTCCATTATGTTTGATTTCAGTTCTGTGACAGGGATTCAAATTTCAGTTAATTGGCTTCAGGACCTTTTATTCTTCTGGAGATCCCTGCTGTGCCAAGGCAGCATTTTAAGCTTGTTGGGTGCTTAGAATGCTGTTAGGACAATCTAATTTGTTTACTACTGGCAATTAAATTGCTATTTATATTGTGGTTATGCTTCAGATTCTGTCTGAAGGGCCAGGATTTCTTCCAACACAGAACATGTGATGCATGAGTAGATGATCCCTGATCATGGATCACTGTCCTTTCTGCCATGTAGAGTGGTATCAGTATGTTTTTATCTTCACTGGAAATATGTGACCTGTAACATTATTTTTTATGTTTGCTTTCTGTGTGCTTGCAGAAAATTTGTGAATGAATAATTTGTGATGCTTTCAGCGTTTTAGTTGGTGATTTTTCTACCTTGTGACATCAGTTCCTGTTACTAAGTACCTGACTGTATTTTGTACAGTTGATTCCATTACCCTTTTTTCCATGACTCTGTTCCTCAACATTGTTTGGTTATTTAATTCTTTAATAGCATACTCCTGTACTGACTATGCCTCTCAAATTGGTGTTCTGGCAAATAGCCAAACAGTGTGTTTCCAGTTTGGAATAAACAAACCTAATGAAAAAAACTAACCTAAAGCTAGTTGGACAAAATCAATAGGATAGGAGAAGAGAGTGTGAAGAAAAGACTGTATGAACTTGAAGATTAAAAGCAGATATTACCTTCCCCTTCCTCTGCCCTTTCTCACCATGCTTGTTTTTGACACATTTGTTTTCCTTTATTTTAATACTTTTTAGATTGTGTTAGTTTGGTTAAGCAGCCAGGGTCTAGAGTGCACAATGCCCGTCTGCCTTCTTGGGCAAACCAAGATAAACAGGATGTGGAGATGTAATGCACAAGGTAATTGTCATGTCACTAAAAAATGCAGTGCATGAGATGTACTACCAGCAGTTTCTGATCAGTCTTGAAGAAAGATCCTAGAAGGCAGAAAACTGATGGAAACAATGTGTACAAACATGCCCACACCCAGCCCAAAAGTCCCACCACAGATTTTGTGTCCTGCCCAACTGATTTGGAGATGGAGGGCTTCTTGGTTGGAGGTTGCATGCCTGTGCATCTGCAACTTTTATCAACTTCTTTGAGATCTGCATGCTTTTAAAGGGAATTAAATGTAAAAAGATTAAGCTGTTTAATATGTAACTAGCTTTTATCATCTGTTTGAAAAAACACTGTAAATGCCAAAGCTGGTAGGTAGTATTGCACCTCATTTAAATTAGATCTGCTGTTCTGCTCAGAACCCATGAGCTGTTGGCATGATGGGTGGAAAAAAGGAAGGAAGCTATCTTTATTTATTTATTGTTTCTGCTGTCTTTATTTATTTATTGTTTATTTTTTAATTGTAGGATTAATGCCATTAAAGGAGAACAAAAGCAATGGCATCTGCTCAGTTAGAAAAATAGCAGTTTAGTGAAATGGCTCTAAGATATTCATAGATGCTGTATGGTGTAGCTGAACCATTACAGTTATGATGCACATGATTTGCAATGTACAGCTTTACCATAACCATTGATGCTTGGAAACAAACCCTAGAGAGGCTGGATGACTTTTGTTGCTAGTGTGTCATGGCTTTCTGTTTCTTTTTCCCTTTTTTTTTTCAGGAAAAAATTAGTAAATGAGAGCTACTCTGGGTTAGCTAAATCTGGTTCAGCAGCCAAAGTGATTTACATCTGGTTCCACATATACAGAGGTGGTATAAGAAGTGGTGGTATCTTTGTCCGCGGAGAGATGGTGGTCTTTAAAGGCTGAGTAACCTGGTGAAGATCTGGGTCATTTCACAGTTCAGCAGGGAGTAGATTGCTGTTCTGTGTCAGCCATACACTCTAATATATATATTATGCTGGTTTTGGAAGAATTAAGATATAAAATTGAGTTTTAAAAAATGAAGGATGAAAGAAATCAAGGGAGATTTCCATATTCTACACTGTTCTCATGAACACAGAGAAACTTTGAATATATGGCTGAGATAGCAGACGCCTTTGATTCATATGAATGAACTTCATTAATTTGCAGTGGAGGCATCTTCTACAATAGTGAACTTTGATTTAGCAAAAGGAAGCAGAGTTAAGAGAAGCAGACCACAATCCAATGTAAAATCTCCTTTATTTTCAAGATGTTTATGATGCTACTTCAAAGGCTATGATATACTGCTGAATATGTTCTAACAATTATTAGAAGCTACATGAAAACCATTTATTAAATTTTCCCTGTGAAGTAGGCTAACTCATTTTCCAAACAGTAGCATGGTTGAACATATTCTGTATTTAGATTTTTATCAGGGGCTTTGAATGGGGTTTTTGTTATAAACTGTATGGGTTTTCAGAATGCTTGAGAGCATTTATGCTATCAGTTAAAAGTATCCCCTCATATATGCCTGCAAGACTTTGTAGGTGGGGAAAAAATTATCACCACTAGTACTTCTGTACTTGGAAACCTCTCAGTATTATTCTGTGGTGCTGTAAAGATCATGCTTGCAGGATTCAGGTTTCCTGTTTACCTGCACGCAAAATAGGCAACTAGACATCTTTTATGGAAAATCCTTTCCTTAGGATTTTTCCTCCTGAGAAGCTGAGAGGCCTCAAGAACAAAATGTAAACAATAGTTCTCTGCTGCTGTGGAATGCAACAGGTAGATCTGTGATTGGTCTCATAGAGTTGTTTGTAATTAATGGCCAATCACAGCCCAGCTGGCTTGGACAGAGAGCCGAGCCACAAACCTTTGTTATCATTCTTTGCTATTCTATTCTTAGCTAGCCTTCTGATGAAACCTTTTCTTCTCTTCTTTTAGTATAGTTTTAATGTAATATATATCATAAAATAATAAATCAAGCCTTCTGAAACATGGAGTCAGATCCTCGTCTCTTCCCTCATCCAAGAACCCCTGTGAACACCGTCACAGAGACTAAGCTTTTTTCCTTCTTAATATGTCAAATCTTTTGGCATAAATTTTGGTTTTGTAGTACCTAAAGTATCCATAAAAATATTATGGTTGTTTATTACCTGTACTCAGATTTATATCCTAAATCGCTTGCACTGCAAGTATAGTATGTATTGAGAAATGGTTGTTTTAAAAAGACATAAACTGCTGATTTTAACAAATTAGTGGGTAGTTAAGGGAAGGGGGAAGATAGCTGAGATGTGTGTTTCCATGGTTCACTTCTATGCAACTTTGGAAGATGCATTTATATTCCCAGAGAATCAATATTTCTTGTGAAGTATGCAGCAGTGAAACTAAAGTAGGTCCTTTGCAATATAGGGGGAAAAAAGGCATTTACTGTGTGGTTTTGGTTTTTTTCCAGCTGATGCTGTTACCTGGTGGTGTTGTCCATGGAAATTTTTGATTATTCAAATTGGTTTCAGAAAAAAGAATCATGTAGCTAAAGTGGGTGTTACACACAGGAAAAAATAAACAACAGCAATGGTAAAAAGTTCAAGAATAAACTGTCACCTGGAATTTATTTACCGACAGTATTGTAAGAATACTTGAGAATATCACTTAAATGAGGAAAGAAAACGATGGTTTGTGAATTACTCGCAACTACTAGCAGAAAAAAGGATAAATTGAGTACAGTATTTAATGTCTAATTTCTTATGTGAAAGGTCAGAAATGCAAAAATAGAAATAAAAACAATTCTATTTTAGGGTTAAATTCTTAGGTTGTTGAAAGAAATTATTAACAATTTTTTTTGCAAAACACAGGGTTTTTGTGTTCTTTTTCTTGCTTTCTAGCTCTTCAAATATTTTATTACTTTAGAGCATAGTATAGAATTAGTGCAGAAAAGCAAGTGGACTTCTTAAATCAGTATAATCAAAACATTAGATATTAAATGGGATTTAAATACACAATTAGAAAAATTATGTAAAAATACTAATTTTCTTAATGATGTTTTTCCTAATGAGTAATTATATTGGTTAGAAACCATTCAAATGCGCTGAATTACACTGTATAGACTCTAAATTAAGAGATTTTTTGTTAATGGGTATGCTTTCTACAAATACCAGTGAAAGTGTATTCAAACATAAGCAGAGATGAAAATATGGATTTATCTTTTATTCTACAGTGAGGTAACACTAATCTTTTTCTTGTAACTTTTCTGATTGCAGGAGGAATTTGGAATGTAATTGCAAGGCTGTCCTGGTTTGATAAGGAAGTGAGTTTTTTGGGAGGTTATGGTCAAACCAATCAGTGCTCAGATTTTAATATTGGCCCTCGGTGATGCCACTGAGGACATGGATACACCTCTGAGAACACAGGGGGTTAAAAGCAGAGAACTCCCAAGGGAACGCTCTCTTGGTTCGGGTGGGTGAAGGAGGTCACACCTCCCCTGCCCAGCTGCGGGCTGGGAGGGGGGGTGTGCAGCGAGAAGGTGCCTGAGAAGGTGCCCAGCAGGGTAGCCGTGGGAGTTCTGGGCAGGCAGAGCCTGAGATTTTAACCCTTTTCTCGGACAATGAAAACTTTGCAGAACATTAAACCCTCCTAGGAGAGAGACAAACATAAAATGGAAGGAAATGGGCAAGTGTGGTGAAGGTTTGAGCAAGTGAAAGATGTCAGAAGAGTTGAGAAGAATCCTAAGTGGGAGGAGATGATGGAGTGGCCTTTGGCTGAACTTTTCTTGTATAGCCGTGGACAGAACCTTTTTTCCTGTAACACAGAGACTGTATTTAGGGGGGAGGCAATGGCTTGGAGCCAAGAGACTGCAGTGATGTTATGTGAAGGAGTGGCATGAACAGAGACAACGGATGTGGAGGGTGGTGGTGCCCTCAATCTTCAGTGAAGAAGATCTCTGTTCTCGAGACCCCTCGGCCCCAGGGGGTGCATTTGGGGGGGACTGGTGTCCTGAAAGTGAGAGACTGTCACTTTTTTGGAATTGGGCAAAGCATCCTTAAAAGGGGAACCCTAGAAGCAGCTCTGGTCCATGTGCAGAGGTGAGAGCACTGTACATGGAAGGAAGATGTCACAATGGCAAATGTTCTCCGGGCGGTGCCACGTGTGACATGGAAACACAAGAGGTTTCAGCTGTGTTTCCTGGGGAAGCCTATGGTACAAGAGGGACTCCTCTCTACTTGATGAACTGAGAATTGATTATCTGAAGGGTGGTGATGAACTGAGAATTGATTATCTGAGGGGTGGTAACTGGATTGAGAATCTAAGGTTCTATTTCATGTGGGGGTGGAAATTGGGGAGGAGGAGGGATGGGAGGAGGAATGTTTTTGGAAGATTTTCATTCTGAGTTCTGTGTTTTCCTTTTTTCATATTGTAAGTTAATAAAGTTCTTTCCTTTATTCCTAAGCTGGAGCCTGCTTTGCTCTATTTCTGGTCACATCTCACAGCAGACACTAGGGAGAATGTATTTTCATGGGGGCACTGGCATTGTGCCAGTGTCAAACCATGACAAAGATGCAAAACAAACCTTAGAAAGCTTTTTTAAACCTTTTTTTTTCAAATTAACAGTAAGATTATGCTTCCAGGGTGGGGAAAGTTAAATGTGATCTTGTTTTTTTAATCTAACTGCTTTAGTAAGCTAAGGCAGTGTTGTTTGTGAGCAGAACTGATGTTTCTTGTTTCCATCTCTTTTAAAACATTACAACTATCAGACATTTTCCTATCAGATTCTCCTTTTGCTCACAGATTGATGCACAACCTTGACACAGCAAAGGCTTTCCTGAGTTTTCGGCTCCTGCATCACAAATATTAATCATTCACTGAACTGCCCCAGTTGGATAGTGTGACATAAGGAAAGTTTATCATTGCTCTTTTGAAGTGGCAAACTTAAAGTGGGTTTAATTGTTGTTGGAAATGGGGTCAACACTTTGAGGTAGGTTGGCTGTGAATCTGGACTTGAATCAGTTAACATTTTGCAAAGTTACACCTAGGAGTTAACTGCTCCATGAAGATGCCTGTCAGTCTCCACTTAGCAGGTAGCTCACGGCAGGCTTTTTTGTGTTCTAAGTGAAAAGCCAGTTTTATTGAATGTCATTGTTAAATAATTCAAAATATTTAAATAACAATAAAATTAAACTCTTCGTTTACCTTGAAACAGAGAAAAATGGAAATGATGGGATATTTTTGTGGTTTAACTGTTCAGAAACCTAATTTGTTACAAATTAGGCTTTTTGGTAGCAGACAAATAGATTAGTTCTAGCTTTAAGTAAAAATGAAGGATTTTGGTTGAATTGTGATCTCAATAGAAGTATTAGGACAGTTCAATAATTTGGGATCTGTTTGGATTACTGAAAATATGTAGAAAAAAGCAGCCAACAGAGGCATTCATATAAACCTTTGTGAACTAAATATTATTGTCCGTGATTGTATGGACCAGACTGGATGGTCCACATGTTCTTGGTCAACCTTATGTTCCTATGAAACAATTCAAGCAGCTGCTATTTTCCTTTTAAACCTTTGTCTGCAGTGGGATTGCTTAGTTGTTCTCCAGTTTCACAGAGGAAAATGAAATCTGGCAAAGGGCATAAGGCCTCAGGGTTGTGGAAAAGCTGTGGTCAAAAGGGATACCGAAAGAAGATGAGGAGAACCCCAGCAGAGGCAAATATATCCAAACTGAGAGCAATGATGGATTTGTCTTTACAAACAAGCTGTGGGTCTGCTGGTAGATAAAACTAGCATTGGAGATAAAAGAAACAATGGGAAGGATCCCACTGATTGATGAATGGAAAAAGATATTTGCTTTTACAAATAAATTGTAGGTTTGCTGATAAATGAAATTGGATATTGAAAGATGAAAGAAACAATGGGGAAAACCCCTAAATTCCATAAGAATTAAAAATTAAAAGGGACGGCTATACATTAGAGGGAAATCTTCGGTATCAGGTGTTCTGGGAAGTCTCTACCTCTCAAGTACCTCATCCAATGGGGAAAGAGAGAAGGGAAATGTGACCGGGAAATTAGGATAAAAAGGAGACTGCATCCTCCAAAAATTTGAGAGACCCCAGGGGAATGCCCTATGGCGTCTCACCTTTATTCGAATAAAGTAAAAGGACTCCTCTGTCTCCTTTTTGGACATAAACCTCTGATGTTTGTGGATTAATTTTCCTGACAAAACTCTGCTTGCTGTGGCACCTGCCATGAGAAAAGGATGCAGTGGATAGTCAGAAGTGTCAGATTGAAATACACTACACAGAGAAATGCTAGAGGAAGAACTGCTACTTCTCACCTCACTTGTTTGCAGGGTATGGCCTATACATTACATGAACGACAAATGCTTGGGTTGCAAAGACTTCTGCCTCCTAAAATAGAGACACAAGACATTCAAGCCTTACTTTTCCATAAGAATTTTTCAAAAATGACAGACAGACCCCTTGGAAAAGTAAGCACTCCTCTGACCTTGTTTTGTCATACAATAAATGGAAATTGCTAAAAAATATTGTATGGGGATAACCAAACAAAGTTTTTGTGCCTCCACTGGGTTTTTGTCAGAGGTTATTTTTCACTTTTGCCCAGAAAACTGCTTTAATCAATCATGCATTCATCATGTGGCTAAATGTGGTTGGGGAGCTTTTTTCTCATATTCCATAGTCATAAGGTAACGAAAAAGAATGTGTGCAAATTAGCCAGTAACAAAGCTGCAGATCTTGCTGTAATCTGTAATATGTATTTCTGGAATATATAAATTTGTTTGGCAGGTTGTTTGAGCATAGAACTATTGGAGGAAAGGAAGGAACAGCTAGCCCATGCTGGTAAAATATGCTAGAATGAAGGTAAATCAAGAGTTTAATAGTTATGAAAAACAGTGTTTATCATATATAGCAGTTAATGCTAGAAAGGAATTACAGGGTTAGAATTTTGAGTCTCATAATGTGTAATTTTTTCTATACTAGTCCTTTTTTTTCTTTAACCTACTACTTTGGTTAAAAATAAAAAGAATGTGAAGGATTTTGATTTGTTTTGGGTTTTATTTCTTTTTTTTTAGAATGACATATTTTTAGCATCCTGTTACTGTTTCCATATAAGCCTTTGCATATCTGCATGTAATCTTAAGCAGTCTCCTAAAGGCAAGAGAAACACTGGAATGGTTTGAGGCTTACTAGACCATATAAATAAGTTTTTGTTCTCATGAAAACGGAAAGATTACTTAAATCCACATCATATCACTTGTTGGTCTGAAACAGTCATGTAATCCGTACTGGTTGCTGTAACCTAAGAAGAATCACTAATTCATTATCTTTGCTGTCGGGTCAGCAAGACTGAATATGATTTGGTACATGTAGACTGGTAGGTAAATTTGCAAAAATGCAGATTTAATTTACACACCTAGGTAAATCCTTCAATATTAACTTTTTGTTAGAAGTTAATTTGTTTTATAACTGTGTTAATGTTAAGATTAACAAGACCTGTTAGGACCTTACATTTTTGGGGTGAAAGACTTTCATTGTTAATTTTTTTTAGCAGTAATGAGACTCCCAGCTGTATCCTGTAACAAATCCATGAGTTATCTTTTATCATAATGTATGTTTGCACATTAACTTGTTAGCATGCATGATATGTCACATCCAGTATTTTTATTTCAGCTGTTTAGTACTGCTACTCTCTCTTTTCCAACTTTTGCTTAGTGCTTAAAGCCTGACTTGAGTGAAAGCAGGAATTCCATGAAGAAATAATATTAAGCAAGTGTGGATTTTGCTTTGGCATTTTTCACATTGTTTTATAAGCATAAATGTGAAACAATAAATGGTTGGGTTGTTTTTGTTTTTTTTTTTTTTTTTCTTTATGCTTAATTTTAGGTATATCTACATAATGGGAATCCAAGAGAGAAATTAAAAGTTATTCTATAGAGTATTACAAGATTATATTGAATGGTTAATGCCAATTGCATACACACCAACAGTAGGCCTTGCCTGCTCCCAGTATGGACACATCTACAGGAAATCAAAGTAAGAACAATAGATCAATATTGCTGCTATTTTTGTTATCATTTTCTCTGTATACTTGCCTAAAGTTTGGAAGGTTCATTTTTCTTTGGATTCAACTACACAAGATTTGTGCCAATTCAGGGCAGTAAAAGTTGATTAAATAATATCTCAAGACCCAGTTTATATTGGAAAACAGAACATTTGAAAACAGAAGTGATAATGTGTCACTAAATACTACAAGTGCAGGGCTTCAGCCCCATTTCCAGCTCTTCCTAGATGCAGTACAGCTCTTTAATTCTGAGGAGAGTGCTGTGGCTTTCTCCAACTCCAAATCACATCTGTGAGTCTTAGGATCTGTGTCCGGACAGAACATTTGGAGGAAAGTGTAGATTGAAAGGGATTTCTGGAGGTCATCTGATCTCACCCTCTGTTCAAGAAGGGTAACTTCAGATAGATTCATTAGGTATATTCTCCTGTGCAACCCTGCACACAGCCTGCACAGAGGCAGAAACATGAGTGCCTGCATCCCTGTACAGCAGATTTGCTGGAGGAAACTCAGGCTAATCATGGTTCTGGCAGGATTGGAACTGTGACCAATGTTTTTGTGCTGGTAGCAAAGGGGCCCAGTGCTAGAGAAATTTTCACAGTGCTCTGCAGAGCAGCACGGCATGACATCTTAAATGCAGGAGCAGAGGCCAGCGAGCAGTGGGTGAGGACAGATGTTGGCAAAGCAGGAAGAGACAGGCTTGACTCATGGTAGCTCAGCAGATTCCATTGGATGCAGATAGCCCCTGTATTAAAGCTGTGCTACTGGGAGTCAGATTTCAGTTATTCTAACACAGTAAATATGGCTTGGCTGGGATCTGGTCTGGGTTCAGCAGTGACTTTAAAACATCTCTTCAGGTTATTATCTCTGTTGAGGAAACCAGTTCAGACTGGCAGTCATTTCAGCTCATTTCCATTATATTCTCACCACAATTCAAAGTATATTTCTAGAGTCCTTTTGCTTGAGAGTTTGGATGCTGTGTGGAAGAAGGGCTAATCCTTTGCTGCCATGAGGACATGGCTGCTATGATAAAAACAGTAAGAAACGCGTGGTTTTGTTCTTGATGTGGGGCAAGGGATGTCAAAGATGTACTCTTAGTTCTCACATACTTCCTTTCCTCTTCCGCGTCTCTGTATGTATTAAAGACCAGTTTGAAAACCATCCCCCTGTAGAAGTTGTCTGTACAAGAAAGAGCAGCATGGATTGGAACTAGGGATGGTACTCAGCTTCCTTTCTTTCCAAGAACCAGCATTTTCCAAGTGTTGGTAATTTATCGGTTACCACTTTTGCTGAGCTTTTCATGCCGCCTTTTCTCCTAGCAAGAGGGCTTGCTTGAGCAGAAGAAATACAGACACTTCATCTCTGCTCCTTTCTGCTCCTTTGCCTCTCCTCCCATGTTCCTATGAAGGAGCACTCAGCAGTGGGAAGCAGTGTTCTCTTGGTCTTGGAGAAGACAGTATGCTCAGTCCCTGTCTTTCCTTTCTTTTCTCTCCCCTCATCTTGTGTAATGTAATGAACAGAGATTCATTAAGGTAAAGCCACACTTTAGGATCATGCTCCCTTTTCATATCATGTCTGATGATAACACCAGAGGTGTTTTGCCCTAGAGGAGTTCTAAAGGTGAATATCTGTAATAGTGTAAAATCCAGGTAGCATAATGAAAAGTATTTTATCTGTGTTCTTATTTTAGAGTGTTAAAGTAGCCAAATAGGCACTTGTATTAAAAATTCTCCTTTGAGTAATTTATATCCATTATTACAATGCTTTCAATTTTACATTTAGCTTTACAAAGCAAGGGGAAATTTCTAATTGCCACCTATAAAATGTTTCTACTTTTTTTTTCTTTCAGAGGCTTATTTATCTCTATCTCAGACAGAGGCCATGTAAGGTCAATTGTGAACAACTGGCCAGAGAATGATGTTAAGATACTACCACTGTATAATTATTTTCCTAGTTGTTCTTTAATCCCAGTTGAGCTTCTTAAGATTTCTTAGTATTTGATGGAAATGTAAATACTTAATAATGCATCCTTGGCTGTTTGACCATGATGGCAAAATATAGCTAATGAAGATAATGCATATCTTGAAGAGCAACATTTTATCCTGAATATGAGGTTTATGGATTGAGTAAACAATGGTGATGAGAACTAGACTTGCCAAACTTTTTATTTTACTTCATAAAGTTGGGGAATGCACTCTGGGTCTTGCTTACTGTGTTACATAGCAGTAGGAAAGGTGATCTTGTCTTCGGATTAGGACACATTAGTAGGTGGAAAGCACAAATTTTCCTGTTAAATCCTGTATCACCCAGTGGGATTGAGAACCACAAGGGGAGATGAGGTGATTGATACTTTATATCATCATAGAATTGTACAAATTTTTGATGTCTGGATTTACAAGTGGAAATCATAAACCCAAGTTACAAGCTGCAGGTCCACACAGCAGCATGGATCCTTCTCACTTAGCTTTCAAGAATTTGGGTAGTTGATTTCAGCAAAGAAAAAGGAGCATAGCAGATTCTATCATTTAAGCATTATTGCTTCAACTGAAATATTCCTTGTAATCTATTCTTTGTTTGACTGTGCAAGCATACCTGATTTTTTTCCCCAGTAAAAACCCCTCAACTGGTATTGCTCTAAACTTTATAAATTACAATGATTATAATTTTACCTGCTTTTGTTTTCAGGCTGTTGTCGTCACTGATGGAGAAATAATATTGGGTCTTGGAGACCTAGGTGTGTATGGGATGGGAATTCCAGTAGGAAAACTGTTTGTATACAGCCTGTGCAGGAATACATCCAGATAAATGCTTGCATGTGTGCATCGACATTGGAACTGATAATACAGTGAGTTTGACTGAACTTGACCTGCCATAAGTTATCCCTATGAAAAGTATTTGAGTATTTAGTACTATAAGAGAAAAATTTTTATTTGAGTATTTTTATTCAATATAAAACCAACTATTTTATGTAAGGGTAAATTATTTGGAATCCACTGTACAGTTACATATCAGTGATTGAAAAAGACCAGTTAATTTGGCAGTGAAATGGTGCATTTGGAAGTAATTTGAATGCTGGGACACTAAAATGGACAGTCAGGTTGACCTGACTTTAAGAAGCTGGAAATGTGAATCAGATTTATTAAAGCAGTTTGTTCATAGTATTGATTTGTTCTGTTTTAAAAGCAGCCATCACCAACCTCAAGTACTAGCTGAAATTACTGAACATTGATATATACTAGAGGCAGTTACAGTGGCTATATAAAAGCAGTATCTTTTGGTGTGAAATGTGTTACTGTGAATTCTGGAAAACATTTAATGAGGAAGTGATTCATCCTACTGCTCTCTTTGATTTATTCATTTTCAGACACTCTTAAAAGATCCATTTTATATAGGCCTATACCAAAAAAGGGATCGCTCACAGGTCTATGATGACCTAATTGAGGAATTTATGTAAGCCATTACAGACAGATATGGCAGTGAATATTCTGCATGGAAGTATGGCAAAACTGCTGGCACGAAACCCCCCCTAACACACTGTCCTAGAAACAGTCATTTAAGGAATAAAGATAGAACTAAAAGTCAAAATACATGAGTGC
Source organism: Molothrus ater (assembly GCF_012460135.2). Taxonomy (NCBI): domain Eukaryota; kingdom Metazoa; phylum Chordata; class Aves; order Passeriformes; family Icteridae; genus Molothrus; species Molothrus ater. The sequence continues at coordinate 8,382,480 of NC_050510.2, forward strand.
ATTTTTGGCTCTGTAGTGATTTTCTCAGTGATTTAGAACATGCTGCTTGTAGTTATTTGTTAAATATGCACAAAATGGAAATGGAACCGTTTTAAGCAGTGAAAGGCCTGAAGACATCCTGTTTCCAAAGATAATTATTACATGCAGAATTTGTTTTAAAAGGATTATATTTCTTTGTAGCTAGTGATAGCAATATTTGCCATGTTCTATAGGTATTGAATTGTGGAAAAAAAAAAACAAACTACACAACTTTTATGAAAGTTATAAAGCCGGTATGTTTATTACAGCACTGGACGCATGTCAGGATCATTCCTCTTAAAAGGACATGCATGCATCTGGGAACTCCAGATCTCTTTTTATCTTCCTTACTAATCCATATGCATGGAATTTCACAACAGGTTCATAAATATTCATTTTACTGATTTCGGTTACACTTGCAGTTATTTTTTTTAACAGAAAGTACAGAAAGAACTCCTGGGTCATCCTGCCCTGTCTCCTGCAGCCTCTCAGTTTGTTTCAGAGTTCAAGGGCCCTTTCCTATCTCTGTCCTTCGGCTGAAGCAGTTTCTTAGAGCATAGGTTTTTTGCGAGAACAGGCAGTCAGACCAAACAGCTATGTTTGCAAACTACAGACTTAGTTCAAAGATGTGCATTTCACCTAAATCAAAATGGATTTCTACTCTGCAAAATTTCCACTCTGTCTCAGTATGGCCAGAACACACTTATCCAATTTAAAAACTTTGGAAACCACAATGCTTTTTTGGTTTTTAAGAAAACACAGAGAGAAATATTGTACCTTCAATGATGATATTCAAGGTATACCCTTTGTTTATGATCCTTAACGTATTTGCAGAAGTTTTGCCTAAAACCATGATCTGCCATGTAGATATGTTCAACTCACCTTAGATTTGCATTGCTTTTGCAGGGACAGATTCAGTGGCCTTGGTAGGACTGCAGGGAGCACAGAAAGCTACTGGTAAACCACTTGCAGAGCAGAAAGTGCTGTTCCTTGGAGCAGGAGAGGTGAGTTCTCCTAAGTGCTCTAGAGCAACAAGAGATTTTACTGTATATTTTCTCATTCTATAGGACTTGCAGAGCCTCACATTCTCTGCATTCAATTTCAGAACTTTTTATATAAAGGCAGCAAAAACAGATAAACAGACTTAACTACCTGCTTAAAGCTAACGATGTAAAAGGTGTTTAACATTTGCAAGGACTCAAGATTTTCTGTAGGAAAGACATTTTCGTGCTGTTCTTGTGAGCCATCGAAGGCTTCCTGAAGATAAGGAAAGCCCCGTATCTCTCTCGAGGAGACACCAAGGCTATCACCATGACAACATGATGAAAGAGAGAAAGTTAAAAGATATGGACTTAAGTTGGCTCACAGAACGACGTGGCTCCCTGTTCACCTATTGAGGCCTTTGTTTCTTTCTTAGGACCAATGGGCAGTGTATGTGTCTGTTAAGTAAATGTAAATATCTTGAAAAACTATAAAGGCAACATGTTGCTATAATAAATCTCTCTTATACAACCTTCTGATGGAGTCTTGGTGCTTTATGCTGTGTCGCGCTCTATAGCGACATCTGGTGGGCGCCTGCCATGATTGCAACTGGACTGTAAAAAAGGAAAGAGAAAAAAGAGAAAAAGTTGAAGGGTACCCTAATAATGAATGAAGGCAGCAAGGACGCTGCGGAGGTCCGGACCTAATTCAGACGTCTGATTCGAGGTGAGCTGTCGCAGACATCTTTTCATTAAAAATCCTTCCTTAGGATTTTTCCTTCTGAGAAGCTGAGAGGCCTCAGAAACAAAATGTAAACAATGATTATCTGCTGCTGTGGAATGCAACAGGTGGATCCATGATTGGCCTCTTGTGGATGTTTGGAATTAATGGCCAATCACGGCAGAGCTGGCTCTCTCTCTGTCCGAGCCACAGACCTTTTGTTATTCATTCTTTTCTATTCTTAGCCTAGCCTTCTGACGAGAACTTTTCCTTCTATTCTTTTAATATAGTTTTAATGTAATATATATCATAAAATAATAGATTAAGCCTTCTGTAACATGGAGTCAGATCTACGTCTCTTCCCTCATCCTAAGACCCCTGTGACCACGGTCACAGTGGGCGATTGGGAAAAATAATGGGGAAATAATTTATCAAACGAGGAAAAGACGGTTTTGTCCACGTGGAAAGCTTTATTGAAAAGAAAAAATGTTCAAGCTTCTGATTATGCTCTTCGTAGTTTACTGATATGGTGTAAATAACAGGACTTTGAAGCTGATGCCAACACTGCCTTCAGTGTCCGGGCATGGAAAAAGGTTGGGAAGAGACTATGGGAAGTGATATCTAAGGGGGATGAGACGGTTGTCAATTTGGCTACTACCTGGAGACTGTTGTATGAGGCATTGCAGGAATGGAAAGCAGAACAAGATAGAGGGGAGGAATTGGAGGAACAGGAATTAGAGCTACAAACTGAAGTAGAGGAACAGGAGGAAGATGAAGCTGAGCCTGTTGATGAATCTCCACCTGAGGAGGCTGCTGCAGCTGCTGTGGAGGTTCCCCCAGGGTTTTCTATAGTGAGAATCAAACGGCAGGCTAACACTGTTCCTAGGTATTCATCTCCAAAAGACTATAATAAAACTGTGTATACTTCGCTTGCTCAGCATTTAGTTGAACTGAGTACTAAATCAAAGTATCTTATGCCTGCACAGCAATTAGCAAAACTGAAGTTACAGAAGAAGCGAAGTGAAAAACAGGCTGGGTCATCAGCCTTTTTGTTTCTCCCTGGGCCGTTTGCTCCCCCCTCACCCTCCCCTGGATCGGCTGCTCCTCCCCCACCCTCCCCACCCTCCCATGGTTCGGCTGCTCCCCCCCACTTTCCCTTGAGCCGTCCGCCCCTCCTCTGCCCTCCTTCGAGTCATCTGCCTCCTCTCCATGTTCCCTTGAGCCATCCGCCCCTCCTCTGCCCCCCTTCGAGTCGTTTGCCTCCTCTCCACCCCCCGTTGAGCCATATTCCCCCCCCTGAACTTGTTGAACAAATGCAATCTTTAACATTGTGTCCTTCTTTGTCTAGTGATAGCTCTGACGATGAACTGTCAGTTATAAGTACACCAAAAAAGATGCAGGAATGCGTTTCTGTCAGACCTTGTAGCAGATTCAGGCCTGCTCTTTCTCGGATTCTGCCTCCCTGCCAGGTGGCTGTGACTCCTCGACACCCTTTGCAAATTTGGGAGCATGTGAGAATGAAAACAGCTGAAGTGGGAGATTGGAATTTGTTAGAGAAAATAGGTCTACCTAAAAGAATGGAGATGGCTGATGCTGCTGCTTCTGGTGGGCCTGTGGCTTTTCCTGTTTTCAAAGTTGCTCCTAATTCGGGACAACAAGATAGCCGTCAGGTTTTTGCATGGAGGGTTGTGCAGGATCTCCAGTCAAAAGTTGATCAATATGGTGTTAACTCTTAGCAGGTAATGCAAGTGATTCATGTTCTAAATGCTGATGTACTTGCACCTTATGATATTGTTCACCTTGCTACGATTCTGTTTCAGCCAGTGCAGTATGATGTGTTTCAAGCTATCTGGAAACAAATGGTTGAAAGAGTAGCATTGGACAATATGCAGTTACCTCAGCACAATCCATGTCATGCTGTGGGAGTTGATGCCTTGCTGGGCAATGGACCATTCTCTAACCCGGATTTCCAGGCAAGATGGGACCCCCTGGTTCTTGCACAGGCCCAGCAGCTGTCTATGAGTGCCTTACTTAAAACAATGGAGATGGCAGCTCCTAAACCAAAGTATATTGCCATCCAGCAAGGGGTGAAGGGACCTTTTCTGCAGTTTGTGGAGAGGGTTGCTGCAGCCCTTGAGAAGCAAGTAGAAGATGATAAGTTGAGGCAAATTTTATGCAGACAGCTAGCACGGGAAAACACGAATGATGATTGCAGGAGAATTATTGATTCTTTAGCGAGAGATCCCTCGCTGTCTGATCTTGTAGTTGCTTGCTCAAAGGTTGGTTCAGTTGAGCATAAAATGGCTGCTTTGGCAAAAGTCATGAAGTCCTCGCCCAGATGTTCTCCTTGTGAAGAATCAGGGCATGTGAAGACACAATGCCCTCAAACTGCTGGACGATGTGCACACTCTAGGGTAGTTTGGACCCGTAAAGTGCCTTGTCCTCGTTGTGGTAACTTTGGCCATATTGCTAAATTTTGTAAGTTAAGATTTTTTCGGGTGGTCGACAAGTGCAGGGAAACTGGAAGAACACGAAGGGGCGTGTGGAGACACAAATATCCCAATGACAAACACAAGCCCTGCCAGCACTGCAAAGCTCTCCATTTGTGACCGATACACAGGGGCCACAAGAGGCTCGGCAGGGATTGATATACCGGTAGCTGACACAGTGACTATTTAGACAAGAGGTATATGGGAAATAATTATCATTGATTTGAAAGATTGCTTTTTTACAATTCCATTGCCTGATCAGGATAAGGAAAAATTCACCTTTACTATGCCTTCTTTAAATCATGAGGAACCGGGCCAAAGATATCAGTGGACCGTTTTGCCTCAAGGAATGAGAAATTCTCCAAGTATTTGTCAATTGTTTGTGGCACAGGCTTTATCTAAGGTCTGAGAGCAATTTAGCAATTGTTATTGCTATCATTATATAGATGTTATCTTATTGGCGTCCGAAAATAAACAACAATTATTGGCTTTAGAACAATGTGCTGTGAAAAATATAGAAGCTTTTGGTTTGGTTATCACCCCGGAGAAAGTTCAAAGGCAGATGCCTCAGACGTATTTGGGGTTGATAATCACCAACACGCAAATTGTGCCTCAACCTGTAAAATAGGACATTGAAATTAAAACCACTACTAACGTACATAAAATTGGTTGGTGTAATAGCTTGGCTTAGGCCATACTTGGGGATAACCAATCATCACCTGCAACCTTTGTTTGACTTACTATCCGGGATTACTTCCTTTACTGATGAGAGACATTTGACTGCTGCAGCAAAAAAGACTGTAGAAGAACTATTGTCATAAAGCAGATTGCAACTCATGACTGTTTTGAAAACACCACTCAAAATACCCTTGACGGGTTTGCCTAGTTCCTTTTACAGGTTTTAATCTTTCTTAATGGACGCTCCTCTGTCAGATTAACAAGATATTTAATACTCTGCTTGTTTGATTTGTTGTATATTGGTGATTTGTTAATAATGTACAGATGTAAGTTTGCGTCGTAGAGGGAGGACCCTGGTTACTCATTCTAGCATTAATTCTCCTATTTAAATATAGGTTAGCCTGTTAATGGGGAGGGAGTCATAAAGTTCTTATATTTTTGTAGTGTAGAGCTTTAACAGACTCTGTTGATGGCTGCTTGAGGGCCCACAGTGTAATTGGGAAATCAATATTTATCCACTTGTAGAGATTGTATTCTTTTTTAAAGGAGCTGTACCCCCTTTAAATAGCCCTTAAATTTGCTTCATTAGGGTTCGTGGGTTTTCCTTGGAGAAGAATTAAGAGTGAACCTAGATTCGTTTCACAGGCAACCAGCTATCACCCAGCTCGGTTGGCTTTTCACCTCTACTAACAAGTCATCCCACTCTTTTGCCACAGAGACGGGTTCACTCAATAATAGCTGCTCGTAAGTAGCTCGCTTGGGTGTTGCTGTTGGTGTGCAATTATTTATTTTGAGAGATGATGAAATACCATGTCGATTGTTGTGTCAATGGAATGATAAATGGGAACATAAATTGCATATTTTGTAGTGGATATTTTTGTCTTTCAGGTCCCGAAAAACAGCTCCAGGTCTGTATGAGCTTTTTTCAGGCATCATCATCAAAGGTCGCAGACGCTGCCATGAAATCTTAGGCTGTGATCCTGTAATTATTGTCATACAAAGCAGATTGCTTTATCTTCCTTTACAGGTCAAATAGCGTATAATTTACCTTCTCATCCTATTTTGAATTTCACTAAGAAGATTCCCTTTCAGGGGAAACAACTTTGCTCTTCTGTGCCAGTGGAAGGTGCAACAGTTTTTACAGATGGATCAGGAAGAACTGGAAAAGCTGCTGTAGCCTGGAAGAAAGATGACCGCTGGGAATATAAAACAATGGTTCAACAAGGGTGTCCTCAGTTAATTGAACTTTGTGCCGTACTTTTGGCCTTTACCTTATTTCCTAGTTCAGTAAATATAGTTACTGATTCTGTTTATGTTGCTAATTTAGTGAAACTGTTGGATCAAGCTGTGTGGTATAATGTAAAGGAGAAACCGTTATTTGTTATGTTGTTGGAATTGTGGACCGTTATTTGTCATCAAAAGCACTCTTATTTTATTATGCATATTCGTAGCCATACATTGCTAGCTGGATTCTTTGTTGAAGGTAACACCTATGTGGATTCCCTTGTGGCTGCCTCAGCAGTAAAAATGGTGCCTAATGTGTTACAGCAAGCTGTTCTATCTCACCAATTTTTTCATCAGGGTGCTCAGGCATGACGGCAGCAATTTAAATTATCACATAGTGAAGCAAAGTCAATTATTTCTTCTTGCCCTGATTGTCATGTGTCTCATGTTTCGCAATATTATGGTACTAATCCTAGAGGCTTACTCCCTTTGCAAGAATGGTGAACAGATGTTACAAAAATGCCTGAATTTGGCTGTCTAAATTATATTCATGTTACAATTGACACCTTTTTTCATTCCATGGTTGCCTCAGCGTTGGCAGGTGAAACAGCTCGGGATGTTATTCATCATTTTTGCCATTCCTTTTCCATCTTAGGCATTCCACCACATGGAAAGATGGATAATGGCCCAGCGTATGTTTCAAAGAAATTGCATTTGTTTTTTCGTGCCTGGGGTGTTGGTCATTCTACTGGTAGCCCTCATGCTTCAACAGGCCAAGCAATTATTGAACGTGCTCATGGTGTGTTGAAGCACCAGGTACAAAAACAAAAAAGGGGGAATGCAGAGGAAGTCACCTCAAGTGAGATTAGACAAAGCCGTTTATGTGTTGAACTTTCTGCATCCTTTACCTGACTTACAATTGTCTCCTGTATTCTATCATTTTTCATCTTTGAATTCAAAACAGCCAAACTTTCAGAAAGGTATTAAGGTATGGGTAAAAGATTTAATCACGGGAAAGTGGACTGGCCCAGTGGAATTAGTAACACGGGGAAGAGGATATGCATGTGTTTTAACAGAAAATGGCCCTCATTGAGTCTCTGCCCATTGTGTTACACCTTATTTGGAGCACACAGGAAGGGACAGGATGGATGGTTCTACAGTTGAAGCAAGATGAGTAGGTAATTGCATTGGTTATTAGGTGGATGGAAGCATGGACCCTCAAGGAATGTGTGGTAAAGATGGTAATTCGAGACAGAGTAAAGAGAGTTATAGGTTTATGCTGAACATCCAAAATTTAAGTTAGTGGATGTTACTTTTCCTTCTGTTCTTTGAATTCTCTTATAGAGAGTTTGGTAGTACTGAGAAATGTGTCTTGTACCATTTCCTTTTGCAGGGTACCGACAGTCCCAAAACAGGGGAATTCGATGCACCTAAGGGAGAAGTGTTGCCTTTGCATAGGGGTTGAATTAGTAGCTGAAGTCCACACTTTGAGCGACTAGGTTGGTTGCCCAGTATGATAGCAGCAACCAGTTGTAAAGTTAAGTGGATGTTACTTGGTTCGAAGTGGTGACTAGGCAGGTGACTTGGTCTCTGATTCTGTGTGGGAGAAAGTTATTTGATTAGAGGTGAAGGTGCCATTCTGCTACAAATGTGTCATCTGAAAATTGCGAGGTCTGTAATGGTATTTGAAGATCTGTTTTTATGGGCCTTGTTTGTATATGAACATTAAGATTGTGAGGGTGTGTGTTGTGGAGTTGGTAGAAGTTGGTTATCTGTAAGTGAATGAAAAATGGATCCTCTGTCTGCTTGAATTTTTGCAAGGGCCCTGCAGAAGTCCTTAGCAGTTGTGTTTGCGGGTCAAATACAAAAAGGGGCAATTGCAGGAAAGACATTTTCGTGCTGTTCTTGTGAGCCAGCAAAGGCTCCCTGAAGATAAGGAAAGCCCTGTACCTCTCAAGGAAGACACCAAGGCTATCACTATGACAACTTGATGAAAGAGAGAAAGTTAAAAGATACAGACTTTAGTTGGCTCACAGAATGACGTGGCTCCTTGTTCACCTATTGAGAACTTTGTTTCTTATGACCAATGGGCGGTGTATGTGTCTGTTAAGTAAATGTAAATATCTTGAAAAACTATAAAGGACATGTTGCTATAATAAATCTCTCTTATACAACCTTCTGATGGAGTCTTGGTGCTTTGCGCCGTGTCGTGCTCTATAGCGACAGTTTTCACTTTCTTGCATGACCTTGAAAAAATCATCAGGGACTTGTGTGTAGTTGAAGGGGAATTTACCATAAAATTATGGTTTAGTAAAAAGAGGGTAAGAACATCTTGTTAATTTTTATGGCATTGGAGAGAAGTACACAGTGGTTTTCTTATTAATTTAAATCAGTGGCTGTTTGCAGCAGACACTAGTTAGTTACTGGGTCAGCAGTGTCACAACCAGCACTGTGCTTCTTGGTATATCAGCAAAATTGTTTCTGTGGTGCTGCTGACAACTTAACTGACTAAAAATTCTCCATCTGGGGAAGGTCCTGATTGCAGTAATTGGCCAGTGTTATGTTGTTGCCTCAGCACTGAGCCCTGCTCTGCATCTCCCTCTACCTTATTTCTTCTGCCAGCCTTCACAGCATATGCAATGAGCCAAGAGAAGGGACATGGAGGGAAGCACTACCAGTGTCTACTTTCTGCCCTCTGTCTACAAGGGCAAATAAATCACAGGGAACAGGAGCAGAGAGAGATTTGGAAAGCAGTTGGGCACAGAGTACTATGCTGTGCTTTCTTGACAGAAGGATTGCAGTACTAACTTGTTCTCACTGTCTGGTTGGTCTGATTTATTGTGGCTGCTGAACTGCTACAGGCATGGGGGCATAGTACCCAAAAGAGCTGCCTCTCTCTTTTGCTTGAAGGCATGACACTGTTGATCCCAGGAGTCTGCCTCCATCTAGCCACACATTGCTTGTCTTTCAGAGCTGACTTATTAAATGCTTTTTGTAGGGCTGTTAAACAGCATGTTGTTTGTGATGACAGACTTCTTTTGTGGCTAGTCCTTTTATCCACAAGGCTGCCCTGGGAATTGCCAACCTCATTGTTATGGCTATGATGGAAAGTGGTGTTGCTGCAGTGAAAGCCTATAGGAGAATATGGATGTTTGACAAATATGGTTTACTGGTTCAGGTAGGGGTGCACCATGCCTTGAAATACCACAATATAGATGTCTGGTCCTTTCTGTGTCCTTCTCACAAAAAGAATCAATGTTTTATCTATAGGGCCAACAGCAAAATGTAGATTCCAATCAAGAACCATTTACACATCAGGCTTCAGAGCAGATACCAAAGACCTTTGTAGAGGCAGTGAATGTACTTCAACCTTCAGCTACCATTGGTAAGTAAGGTTACTTTTGTTTCTGTGTTTCCATAGTTTGGTTATTTGCTGTGTTTACTTTGCTAACATGTCTCCAATGAGGTTGGTGACAGTGGTCTACATTTCTGCTGCTGTAAATAATATGAAAATGTGAGGTCAATTTTCTTCTTGAAAATATACTGAGCTGTAGGTTAGCTCCCAGTGCATCCTTTATTGCAGCTGTCATGCTCCTTCCATATCTTGTGTCCTTGTTTACTGCTTCCTCTAGTCCTTGTCCAGCTGATGATGAAACTTTCTTGGAAAAGTTTAAGCATGTTCTCAGGTACTGCATGGCTACAATAAACTGAAACTCTAATGAAGGACACTAAAAGTCAGGCAGACAAAAATGTAACCTTTATCCCAGACACATTCCCTACACCAGTAGCAAGGGAGAGAGTAGTCACAAATACTGCACTTTTTGCTTTACAGGAGTTTCCTAACTTGAGGGTTTGGGGTTTTTCTGACCTTCCTTTCCCCAGTCAGCTTCTCTGGTCAAAATCTGACAACAGCATGGCTTGAAGGAGCTATTCCATGCTGCAGATCACCAATACCTGTAAGGTCACTCATGCATATAGGTATTTATTTATAACTGTGGCTGTCTGCAGAGGTCAGAAAGGATTATAGGTATTTCCTGGTACAACTCTGAAATTTCCTTTGCACATGATTTATTTGAAAAATAAAGGTTTTTTGGCAGAGTAACTATCCTGAAGTTTGTAGCCCATGTACAAATTTATGCTATTTTTATGTATTTCTACCTCTGTATTTGGATGTGGTCTCAATGGAATGTGCATTGCACAGTTAACATCCAGCTAGGATGAATAATCTGTGAAGAACCTGGAGTTCCCACTTGCTTATCCAGGGCAGCATTTTTTGCACAGATCAATACAAAAAATAATGTAAAATAGGTTTTTGGAACACATTAATTAGATATTCCTGTGAAAATAAGAATTTTATGTAGCCATGAGTAGTGCCTGGTTTCCATCTCCTGCTGCTAGAAAAAGCCTATGATGCTTTGCTCTGAGTGGAAGGCTTTAGGGGTTACATGAACTTAATCTACAGTTGCTGTCATCTGCCCTGAGGCAGTCAAGTCTTGATTCTATTTTTATGTGTTTCTATTTACTTCAGGAGTTGCAGGAGCTGGGCAACTCTTCTCTCAGAATGTGCTCAAAGCAATGGCCTCTATCAATGAGCGATCCATAATATTTGCACTAAGTAATCCTACAATAAAAGCTGAATGCACAGCAGAGGAAGCATATATGTTAACAGAGGTAAGTAATCTTTAGAAATACTGACCCATTGGGTGATAGAACTATTTACTGAGTGTGAGAAGTCAAGAACACACTGTTACGTGGGCTTCCTGAAATAATAATACAGATCTTTTTTGTTTTCTGGCAAAAGTAAATGGAGGTGATTTGAAAAGAAGTCTTGATTTTTAAATAATGACATTTTGCAAAGCTTAAAATGCCTTAAATATTTTTATTACTTTTTAAAAGAATAAACACTTGGTACTGTATCATACCCTTGATCAAGTAACTGTTTTAAACAGGTTTTAAACATGTTTTAAATAAATTTGAGTTTTAAGGAAACATCTTATGTTAGCATCATAATAGAGACTAGGTGCCACCTTTAAAACGTAATGGTTAAGTCCTTAAAGCAGGTAATGTCTTTGCATCAGTCCAGGAATTCTACTTTTTATTCAGGTCATGCGGGTCAGAGCCCATATCATTAACAGTGACCCGTGAAGACTTGTGCTTGCAGCACAGGTGGTGCTCCTCTGTCCTTATGTTCCCCTCTTGCAGAGTCTGTGTCTTGTACACTGGCACCACTGTTCCAGATTGCAATGCAAGATGTTTTCAATTACCATCTGTATGGCAGATTATCTTTTGTCAAGTGGGCAGTTTGCCTTATCTCTCTCTTTGAATGACCACAATCACACCTCCCTCGGGAGGGGACATCTGCTGATAACAGACTATTGCATGTCACTGCATGACTGATAAGAACTATAACATCCCATTATGAGATGTTCCGCCCAGAGGGAGGAGCCAAGCATTGCTACCCAGATATAATCCAGAGGTTTTTGAAACACCAGCACGGCTTTCTCCATGGGATTCCCCAGAGGAACAGCAGCTGTCTCTTCTTCCACTGGATCTTCAGAGGAAGAATACATCCTTCTCTACAGGACCCCCTTGCTCCAACAGAACCACACCTGACACTTCAGGAGGACTGCAGCCACATTTCCAATTGGACTGCTACCAACACCCCACAGGGTGTCAGGTTGGGTTCTGACTCTGTCAGTGTTGTTCTAGTGTATGGCATTGTTTATTTTATCCTTTTATTTTTTTTCCTTCCCTATTAAAGAACTGTTATTTCCTGCTCCCATATTTTTGCCTGAGAGCCCTTTAATTTAAAATTTATAGCAATTTGGAGGGGTGGGGAGGGTTTACATTCTCCATTTCATGGGAGGCTCCTGCCTTCCTTAGCAGACTCCTGTCTTTCCAAACCAAGACAACCACCAAGCATTGAAATGAGTGAACCAAGACTAAACACACTTCCTTCTGCACTGTTACCTCAAGACCATTACTCTGTGGGGTGCTTAGCAGAGATTGGGTTTCTGGGGTTGTTTTTGTTTTGTCTTTTATTAATAACACTATTACCAGGGCACCCAAACCTTGGTTTTGCCTTTAATGAAACAAGTCTTTTATCCTATTGCACAACTTTTTATATAAAACTAATCATCTTTGAAGAGAGCCTGAGGGGAAGGAGATGGGGGCAAGGAAACATCAGGCAGATAGAGCACTAGCTTTAACACTTTGAACTTGCTGGTAGTGCCTTCCTTTACATTATAGACTCCAGCTGGCTCTGATCTCTCCCCTGTCCACAGGACTTATTGTTTGTTTTTTTTTTAACACAACCCCAAATCAAGTGACTCATATGTGAAAATGGGTTGGTGAAGATCTTTCCTTGTTTCTTGATGCAGAACTTATAAACTCTTTCCTTCCACTTTTAGCATGGTTCAGTTTCCAGGATTACAATCTCAGCAATGTTAGCTTCACACTGGGAAGGATATAATTCCATCATGTACAGTTGGCACCCAGATTCTCTTTCATGTTACTGGGCCTATCAGTTCAGAGGGAACTCTTGCTACAGAGATTTGCAGGTCCAGAGTGAGCTCTAGGCAGGAATAAAAGCCTTTGGACAAAATCTAGATTGTATCTTTTAACAGTAGAATCATAGAATATTTAGGTTGGAAAAGCCCTCTAAGATCATCAAGCCCAACCATTAACCCAGCACTGCCAAGCCCACCACTCAAACATTCCACAAGTGCCACATCTACACATCCCATCCTTTTAAATCCCTCCAGGGATGATGAGACCACCACTGCCTGGGGCAGCCTGTTCCAGGGCTTGATGACCCTTTTGTGAAGAAATTTTTCCTAATATCCAATCTAAACCTTCCCTGACACAGCTCAAGGCTGTTTCCTCTTGTCACTTGTTACCTGGGAAAAGAGACTGACCCTCACCTGGCTACAACCTCCTTTCAGGTAGTTGGAAAGAGGGAGAAGGTCTCCCTTGAGCCTCCTTTTCTCCAGGCTAAACCTCCCCAGCAGCCTCAGCTGCTCCTCATAGGACTTGTGCTCTTGAACAGCTTCACCAGCTTTACTGCCCTTATTTGGACACACTTTTAACATAAGATGGTTTAGTATCTCTCAGATATCTTGCATTAACTAGAGTAGTGAGTTGAACAGTGTTTCAGTATCATAGAATCCTAGAATGGCTTGGGTTAGAAGGGACCTTAAAAATCATCTTGTTCCAAACCCCACTGCCAGGGGCAGGGACACCTTCCACTAGACCAGGTTGCTCAGAGCCCTATCCAACATGTCCTTGGTTGTATTTTATATACATTTACTGATGCCCCATCCCTGGAGAAGTTCAAGGAGTTAGAACTAGATGATCTAAGGCCCCTTCCTACACAAACTATTCTAGGATCCTATTATTCTTCAATTACAATGTTTGTTTTCTGTGGTAGGTAAGGGACAGGCGTTCGGAAGATTTCGGGCTGTGACGGAAAATTACAGGACTCCTTCTGCCCCTCTCCCCAGAGATAAGGATCACCCTTGGAATGTAGCCAAACATGTAGCCCCCCTAACCTATAGATGCCAGTAACTTTCCACTCCATACTAACCCTAGAAAGTATAGCCAAACCCCTTTCTGACGTAGAGAAACCCCTTAGTCCATAAAACCCCTTGAGACAGAAGAATAAATCGCCTTTAACCATCCACCACATTGGTGCTAGCGTCCGTTACTGGCCCGAGAGGTCCCGGAAGGGGATCGCCGTGCTGGACTCCAAAACCAGGTCGCCGCTACCTTCCCAAGAAGGCAACATAGTGGTGCCGAAACCCGGGACGACAAGTCCGGGCGATGGGGGTACTCCTGGCCAGGGGACAGCGGCCACAGCGGCGGGAACGACTGTGGCGGAGCAGGGGGACGCCCCGGGACCCGCAATTCCTATGGAAGTGATAGCGAAGGTCGTAAGTTCGATACATATGCAATGGGGAATCAAATGTGAGCTCAGGAATTTTAATCTCGCCTTAACAAGACTCCTCGAGCTCGGGGTCATTGACCGACCCATAGATATATTGCATTCTGAGGTGTGGCAGAAATGCACTGTCGCGTTAGCAGAAGACACAAAAGCCACGGGCAGCAGCAAAAGTCTGAAAGTGTGGGGGAAGGCAGAAGCAGCCCTACGCAAAGCATTAGAAGAACGGGAGACATGGAATGCCACGCGTTCCTGTTTGTTAATCACGCCACAGCTGGGGGAGGGGGCGATAACGCGAACCCCCCCTGATAGCGACCCGATTGAAAACAGGGAAACACGGGGGCCGGGCGCGTCCCATCCCTCCCCGAGCCCAGAACCCCCAGAGCCCCCGGGGGACCCCCTGACCCTTTCAAGGGACCCGCCGGGGCCCAAACCCCCTCCGGAACCCCCCGGAATGCCCGCGGGTCCCCCCGCCCATCCCTTCCCCGCCGATAGCCGACTTAGGGCAAGAAGCAGAGGGATGCGCGCGGTCCTTTTGGGAGGGATTGGCGGCAGAAGCCCGAAATATCGAGAAGGCAAGCGCGCGGGCGGGCGGCGGAGGGGATCCGCTGCCTTACCCGTTCGAACATGGCGCGGGTGGCCGGGAAGAGGGGTGGAGCCCGTCGGCCCGCGGCGGGAAGAACCCGGAAACGCGGCCAGCCGCGGACACGCATGCGCGGGAAACCAGCGCTGAGCCCATGCCCGGCCGGGAGCTGTGGATCCCAGCAGACACGCATGCGTGGGGGTGCGACAGAGGGCGGGTGTGGGATCTCAGCACATCGTTTCCGATGTCCAGAGATGCCAGGAGAACCCTTGGGGGTCTCGAAAATCCTGGACTCATTCCCAGGAGAGCACTGATAACTCCTTGGGAAAACAGCCAGAAAGCAGCCAGGAGAGTTTGGAGACGCAGCAGCCACAGAGAACATCGCACTCCACTTCAGCCGAAGAAAGTTCATAGCAGGACAGCCCGAATCGGAATCAGAAAGGCGCCTCCGAATCCATCTCCTGTGACCTGCAGGCAGAGACCAGGAGCCTTCGGACTGCTCTGACGACAGAAATTCGGTGAGAAGGTCAAGAATTAAGAACATGGGGGGTACACTTTCCCAGGAACAAATAGAGATTCTGTCCGACCTACAGGGCGTGGCAGACACAGACACTAGGGGGATCCCAAAGAAAAAGCTTAGAGAATTATTGTTGTGTGTTGTAGTGTGTTTTGTTAAGTTATTAGGTTGGTTTATTCCAATCCCCTTCTGTCTGAAAATGGTTCTGCCCCAGTTCTCCCTTCCCGCCTTTGGAGCTGTCTGTCTTCCTGGCTCCACCCCAGCCAACAATGTATCCCCTAAACTCCGCCCTGGTTTCCCTGGAAACCCTTGTATTTTTTCTTCTGATCTCTCCCCGGTACCCCGCCAATCACTCTCACTCCCCACCCTTACTGCTAGAATGTTCCAGCAGGGGAGTTTGATGGTTGGCTGAGGAACCGGGGCCCCTCCCCAGAATGTTTCCCGTTGGAGTTACCCACGTGTCAATCCCTTGGACCCCACTCCCCACTGCACCCCCATTGGCCCAATGCCTGGCACCTCCCTACCCTTAAAACCTGTTGTCAGCCCCCCCCCCCCCCCCCATCTTCTCCTGTCGGTCCCTCTGGGTTCATTAAAGCCTGGATTAAGCCACAGTTGGAGTCCGCCGTCTTCTTTCTGCTGGTTGCAGCCTTTACTAGACTCTGTCCTGCACAAGGTGTGCCTACAGCCGCAAGCTGGGCACTGCCTTAGGCGCTATCCCGAAGCCAGCTCTCGGGAGAAGTGCCCCCTCATGCTGCTAGCAGTGCTGGAGCTAGCCGGACGCTGACAATTGAGAGCCACTGCTTCAGTTCTTGGCGCCCAACGCCGAGGTCCGAGGACACCGCCGGACCCTGCGGACAGGATTTTTAATTCCACTGGCCGCCGGACTACCCCTGTGGGAGCAGACCCCTTTTTGGTGGGTGGCGCTCCAGGGGACTGGGGATGGCAGCTCCTTGCACCCGAGGAGTCGTCCCTGCAGCGGAAATCACCACCCTTGGATTTCTTTTAGCCCTCGCCGGGATTGGTGAGCATTTCTCTCTTTTCCCTGTCTTTCTAACTAATTTGTCCCCAAGTGGACCCTCTCTCCTTTCCTCGCTGCGCAGCTCTTTCTCGGCAGGGACCGGTGGGGGGCTCTTTCTTGTTTTCTTTACTCATTTTTCCCGGGTGGTGTGCACTGTAAGCCGCAGATTTTAATATCTTTCACCATGGGTGCGCAGTTTTCTGCGGCACAGAAGACAGCTTCTGCCCAAGTTGTGGGGATCCTTTCTGGGAGGGGTTTTGTTGTTCATAAAAAAGTATTAAAAAAGCTAGTGAAGTGGATATTTTCCCAATTTCCTGACGCTTCCCCGGAGCAGTTTTGTGACTCCCACTTTTGGGACGCGGTTTACAGCAAATTACAAAAGGAAATTAAATCCGGGGATTGCTCTCTAGCTGAGATCAATTATTGGGTATTCCAAATCAGGCTAGTGTTAAGATCTTCGAAATTGGGAAAAGGTTCCACGAGTTCTACTTTGTCCCCTTGTTCTCCCTGCCCTTCCACCCCTAATCCTTCTTCCTCCCCTGCTCTTCCTAAAGCTGGGATCTTGAGAGGAGCAGCTCGCCCCAGCACGGCGCAGGGTGGCCACCATTCCCCTGGCTGCTTTCAAGGCTCCCAATCCCCCCACCCGAGGAGTCCTGGCCAGACTTCTCCGGGTTCTTCCCACTCCCCTGCTACCCCAGTTCAAAAAACCCCTGTTAAAACCCCAGTTCAAAAAATCCCTGTTAAAGACCCCTCTGTTCAGTCTCAGCTCCCTCCACAAGATGGCTCCTGTGGAGCCCAAGATGGAGGGGGCCACATGGTTTTTCCCGCCTTTTCTCCTTCTTTATCCCAGAACCCCCTCCTGTCCCTCAACCCCTCCCAGCTTCCCTCTGCCCCTCCTCCCTTGCTGGTCCCTCCCACCCCTCCTCCCTCTTACTTAACCCCGCCCCCTGACTCCTCCCTTGGGGCGGGGACTTTGACATCTGTGTTTCCCGCCCAGCTTGCCCAGTCCTCCGCCCAGTCCTTCGGCCACTCCCCCTCCTCTCTCCCTTCCGGTTCCCACGCTCCCCCTTCTGGTTCCCACGCTTCGGCATCCGGGGGGGGAGGGGTGGGAACCCCTGAGCCAGAGCCTGCTCCTATTCCATCAGCAGCTCCAGTTACTTACCATCCAGGAGGGGAGAGAGGAGTGGTGACTCAGTGGACTCCCTTCCCACACCATCAGATTAAAGAGCTCTGTAAGGCCCAAAAGGATTTCTCCCGGGAGAGTGAGTACTTCCGGGGGATCCTGAAGGCCACAATAGCAGGGCCGGAGGTCACCCCTAGTGATCTCCGAACCCTTTTCTCCTGTCTTCTGAACCCAACTGAATTATCTTTATGGGAGACAATATGGAGAAGGGAAGTGGTAGAGGTGTTACCATCATTGTGGGAAAATCCCCGCACTGGGCTTGACTCAAATGGGGAGATGATTTCAATTGATCATATGTGTGGCGTGGGGAATTGGGCAGACGGGCACACTCAGGCGAGGGTTATCCCTCCTGAGGCATTGCGGGAAAGCAGTAAGGCGGCAGAAAGAGCTTTCCTAAGATTACCATCAACTGCACCCCCCATTTCCTACTCAATAATTAAGCAATGTGCAGATGAACCGTTCATTGTATTTGTGGAAAGGCTTTGCAAATCTATTGAGTTGCAGGTGAAAAGCGAGGGAACCAGAGCGGAGCTCTTAAAGGAGGTGGCCCGTACTAACGCCAATCCCGCTTGCAAGGAGGCTATCCTTAGCCTCCCACCAGATCCTCCGCCAACCCTGCAGCAAATGATTGAAGTCTGCATGCATCGGGTCACCATAACAGCAGGAGACCCGGACCAGAGGGCCCGCATGCCACCTCGCCGAACAGCTGCTGCTGCTGATACCCTGGATGATTCCTTAGTAGACGCCATTCCTGTCAACGACCACCCAACACCCCGATCCTCCCCGGGACCACATGGGAAGGCAGTCTCTCCGTGCCACCTGTGCGGCAAGCTGGGGCACTGGATGCCAGACTGCCCCCTAAGGCGGGAGTTCATGGATTTTAAAAGGGGGAAATCACAGAGGGGGAATCCCCCACAAAAAAAACTAAAGACTGAGCGCAGTCCCCCCCTGCGCTACGATAAAAATAAGGCGGGTTCAATAACATGTTGCGGGGAGGGGAAAGGGGGAGAACCGCCTGTGCCCAATGCTATTTTCTCACCAGACTTGACTTGTTTAGCCTGTCTTGAGCCACAGCCTATTCTGACCACAACATCTAAATCTGCTCCCTATAGGTTGCAGCTGACTCGACCTCTGCATCTAAGAAACACTGATTTCCAGCTGGTGACCGTGTGCCCAGAGTGCCCCGGCCAGTGGAGACGGCTTGGACGTTGTGGGTATGTCGTTGTCGGAGACACAAAATTCACTCCACTCGAGATCAATGTCATCCCGGGCTTGTTGACAGCTGACCCAGGGAAGTTCTCGATGGGGCTGTACTGTGTCCGCCCTCCCCTCTTCCTCCCTAAAGGCCAAGTGGTGGCTCAAGCCATCCCAGTGCCAGAGTTGAGGCTGTGTCCAGAGCTACTTTCACCATCTCGGCAGAACACCCCTCCAACAGTAGCCTGGGCTCAAGTCTTGGGGAGAGAAAAGCCCCGAATTACTTGCCAACTCTCGAGGGGAGGGGACCACAGATCAATCAGAGGTCTCCTGGACACAGGGGCAGATGTGACAATCATTCCCTCTCGGGAATGGCCGTCACATTGGGAACTGCAGGACGTGGCTGGGCGCGTACAAGGTGTTGGGGGTATGCAATTGGCCCGACAATCTAAGAGCATCGTCCAAATTCAGGGTCCGGATGGGCAATTGGCGTCAGTACGCCCATTCATTTTAGACTACACAGAACCCCTGTGGGGGAGAGATCTCCTCGCCCAATGGGGAGCCAGAATTGACCTCCCGACAGCTCCCCAGATTTTTCGGGCGGCGGCCACTGAAGAGCGCTCTACCCAGAAACTGAATTGGAAATCAAATGAACCAGTATGGGTAGAACAGTGGCCGCTCAACAAACAAAAATTGAAAGCGCTCAATGAGCTCGTCCAGGAGCAGTTACTTAAAGGAAACCTGGTGGAGTCCATGTCGGCTTGGAACTCCCCAGTGTTTGTGATTAAAAAACCTAATAAAGACAAGTGGCGGCTCCTTCACGACCTCCGCAAAATTAACAACATCATTGAAGACATGGGATCTCTCCAACCAGGGATGCCGTCCCCAGCGATGCTCCCACAAAATTGGAATCTGGCTGTCGTAGATATAAAGGACTGTTTCTTCCAAATTCCCTTACACCCTGATGACGCACCACGTTTCGCCTTCACGGTTTCTTCCATCAACCGTGAAGCCCCAAGGAAACGCTACCATTGGCGTGTTCTTCCACAAGGCATGAAGAACAGCCCTGTCATCTGCCAGTGGTATGTGGCTTCCTTGCTGTCCCCAATTCGTACAGCCGTGGAGGACGTTATCATCTATCACTATATGGATGACATATTAGTTTGTGCTCCGACCGATGACATACTTGCCCATGCGCTTGACCTGACAATCAATGCATTGATTGCTGCAGGGTTCGAGCTCCAACAAGACAAGATTCAGCGGATGCCACCCTGGAAGTACCTGGGTTTGGAAATCACCAAGCGGACCATTGTTCCGCAAAAATTGGCTATTAAAACGAAGGTAAAGACCTTAGCGGATGTCCATCAACTGTGTGGGTCTTTAAATTGGGTGAGGCCTTGGCTAGGCATTCCAACTGAAGACCTAGCCCCCCTTTTCAATTTGTTGAAAGGGGGAGAGGAGCTCAGCTCTCCCAGGTCACTCACCCCAGAGGCCCAGGCAGCATTGGAGAAAATCCAGGAATCCATCTCGGCCAGGCAGGCCCACAGATATCAACCGGGTCTGCCATTCAGGTTCATAGTTTTGGGGAAACTGCCACACCTACATGGTATGATCTTTCAATGGGACAAACCAGTTAGGGGCAAGGACCAAGGCTTGAGAGACCCTCTTCTGATTATAGAGTGGGTTTTTCTCAGTCATCACCGGTCCAAGAGAATGACACAGCCACAGGAGCTGGTGGCAGAACTCATCCACAAAGCAAGATCGCGGATCAGGGAGCTTGCAGGCTGTGATTTTGACTGCATTCACATTCCCATTCAATTGCGATCGGGTCAATTCAAAAAGAAAACCCTTGAGAGGCTGCTTGAGGAAAACGAGACACTACAATTTGCACTGGACAGTTACACCGGTCAAATTGCTGTTGATCGGCCGGCCCATAAATTATTTAATCAGGACGTCCAATTCGCATTATCAATAAAAAAGGTTCAGAGTCAAACCCCTCTGAAAGCCCTGACCGTTTTCACTGACGCGTCCAGAGCATCCCATAAGTCCGTAGTGACTTGGAAGGATCCTCAAACTCAGCAGTGGGAGGCTGATGTTGCTAAAGTGGAGGGTTCTCCACAAGTAGCTGAGTTGGACGCTGTCGTCAGAGCCTTCGAGAGGTTCTCTGAACCATTCAATTTGGTTACAGATTCTTCATATGTCGCAGGTGTAGTGTCCAGAGCAGAGAACGCAGTCCTTCAAGAGGTGTCTAACATACCTTTGTTCAATTTGCTCTCAAGGTTGATTACTTTAGTCTCCCACCGAGAGCAACCTTTCTTTGTGATGCACGTCAGATCACACACTGACCTGCCGGGGTTCATTGCAGAGGGCAATCGAAAAGCTGATGCCCTTGCTGCCACAGCCCAGATGGCCCCACTCCCTGACATATTCAGTCAAGCAAAGATTAGCCACCAGCTGTTCCATCAGAATGCCCCTGGTCTTGTCCGTCAATTCCAACTCACACGAGTGCAGGCCAAGGCAATTGTGGCTACATGCCCCCAATGCCAATCTCATCAGCTTCCGTCCCTCAGCTCTGGGGCAAACCCCAGAGGCTTGTCTAGCTGTGAAGTGTGGCAGATGGATGTGACTCACGTCCCCTCCTTTGGCCGGCTCAGTTATGTTCACGTCTCTGTTGACACTTTCTCCAGTGCTGTCTATGCTTCTGCCCACGCAGGGGAAAGAGCAGTGGATGTAAAAAAGCATCTTGTGCAGGCCTTCGCTGTTCTGGGCATCCCTAAGGTCATCAAAACTGATAACGGCCCAGCGTACAAGTCCAGGGAGCTAAGGAGCTTCCTGCAGCAATGGGGAGTAGAGCACAAGACCGGCATCCCCTATTCCCCGACAGGCCAAGCCGTGGTAGAGAGGACCCACCAGAGCCTGAAAAGGGTACTCGAACAACAACGAACGGCTGTGAAGGTGGAGTCCCCTCACGTCCGGCTGCCGAAGGCACTTTTTACCATCAACTTTTTGAACTGTTCATTTGATAACTTAAATCCCCCAATTGTGCGGCACTTCGGTCACCATGAGCAGCTGCACCTAAACGCCAGGCCTCCGGTTTTAGTCAAAGATCCGGAGACCTGGAAGACAGAAGGGCCAGACGACCTGGTCACCTGGGGAAGGGGATACGCCTGCGTATCCACCCCCTCAGGTTTAAGGTGGGTGCCATCGAAGTGGGTCAGGCCCTTCCTCCCTAAGCGGTCAAGACAAACTGGCAGTGTGGCACAGGTGGAGGAGGCCTGCTGGAGAAGGAAGCGGAAACCCTCCTATTCAAACCTCACCCCACTCTGAGGGCAGAACCAAACCTCAAGCTTTGTTTTGTTAACTCTGTTCTCTTGCTGTTTTAGTTATTCCCTCCGGATGGCTCCCTATTCAGTTATGTTCCTGCTGGCCATCATTCTGTGGCCCGTTATCCCACCTGCGAGCCCGTGGATCATCCCCCAGCCAAGGGCCAACGTTTGGAGAACTCTAGCCAACGCCCTCGGCCAAGAACACATTTGCCTCAGTATGGCATCAGCAGAGGACCCGATGTCGACCTGCCTCGTGGGGATCCCTCTCTCTCCCGGCGAGTTGCCCTCCCCTTTCAACTCCTCCCTTGTCCCACTCGTGACCCAAACCCTTTCTCACCGTAGGAATCCCAGCGATGTCTGGAGGGACGGAATCAAGGGGCTGGCCCCTTTGATCTCTGAACCTCCAGAACTGGATTTGCTCGGCTCCGCTAATGCCTCGCTTTGTTTTCTGTTTTGGTTTTCCCCAGTCCCCTGGGACAGCAGGTATACTCGTATAAAACCAATAAAGAATGAATACGTTGCTGCCCAGTGGTGTGAGACGGCCGTTGAAATACCCATTGCATCCACCCTGGGAAGCGAGCCGCTGTCCCTACCCCGGGGAATTTTCTTTATTTGCGGAGACCGAGCGTGGGCAGGCATCCCCTCTCGCCTGGTCGGAGGTCCTTGAACTTTGGGTCGGCTGTCGCTGTTTACATCCAACCTGACCAAAATTAATGATTGGAAGGTGAAAAGAGCCGCCCCGGAATCAGTCCAGTCCAAAAGAGACCTTAAGGATCTCGATCCGGAGTGTGACTCTGAAATTATCCATTGGTCCAAGCCAAAAATTGTAGCCGCCACCTTGTTTTTACCTTGGGTGTCGGTGGCTAAGTCACTAGGAGAATTGGCTCGCCTAGAGTGTTGGGTTGCTAAGCAAGCTAATCTTACATCAGCCACCTTATCAGACCTCCTATCAGACGAGGAAATAACGAGGAAGGCAACACTCCAGAATAGGGCAGCAATTGATTTCCTGTTGCTTTTACATAACCATCGGTGCGAAGAGCTCAAGGGCCTCTGCTGTTTGAATTTATCATCCCGGGCCAAGGACGCGAGAGCCTCCATTCAAAAAATGCAGGACATGGTCCATCAGATCAAGCAAGACACATCGGATTGGCTGGGGGACCTTTTCAAAAACTGGGGCCTCCGGTTGGATCGGCTCAATCTTAAAGACAGCTTTGCTAGTCCTGTTAGTTATACTTGCAGTTTTGGTTGCGTCAACGGTTGTTTGGAGATTAGATAAAGGACTTTTAGTTAAGTTGACGTCCCCCCCTAATGTTAATCAAGTGTCGGCCGAAGAAGAGGGACAGTCTATTGCGTTACAAGACGCTGAAGACTTACACATGGACTCTGAACTTGAAGGTCAAGACCCGCAAGATGTGTGTTAAGCCTTCACTTGATTTTTTTTTAAAACGAAAAAGGGGGAGATGTTGTAGTGTGTTTTGTTAAGTTATTAGGTTGGTTTATTCCAATCCCCTTCTGTCTGAAAACGGTTCTGCCCCAGTTCTCCCTTCCCGCCTTTGGAGCTGTCTGTCTTCCTGGCTCCACCCCAGCCAACAATGTATCCCCTAAACTCCGCCCTGGTTTCCCTGGAAACCCTTGTATTTTTTCTTCTGATCCCTCCCCGGTACCCTGCCAATCACTCTCACTCCCCACCCTTACTGCTAGAATGTTCCAGCAGGGGAGTTTGATGGTTGGCTAAGGAACCGGGGCCCCTCCCCAGAATGTTTCCCGTTGGAGTTACCCACGTGTCAATCCCTTGGACCCCACTCCCCACTGCACCCCCATTGGCCCAATGCCTGGCCCCTCCCTACCCTTAAAACCTGTTGTCAGCCCCGCCCCCCCCCCCCCCCCCCCCGTCTTCTCCTGTCGGTCCCTCCGGGTTCATTATAGCCTGGATTAAGCCACAGTTGGAGTCTGCTGATTGCAGCCTTTACTAGACTCCGTCCTGCACAAGGTGTGCCTACAGCCGCAAGCTGGGCACTGCCTTAGGCGCTATCCCGAAGCCAGCTCTCGGGAGAAGTGCCCCCTCGTGCTGCTAGCAGTGCTGGAGCTAGCCGGACGCTGACAATTGAGAGCCACTGCTGCAGTTGTGGGTGCGGTGTAATTACCCGTACTCAGAAACACGGTTGTTATTTGAAGTAGGCTTTTGGCAAGAACAGACACTTATATTTTCTAGCCACCAATGATGATAAGACAGCCTTGAAATTGCTGTCTTCAGCAAGAATTATGTTAGAGGCGACCTTGACTCAATTAAGAGGGTCAGCCAGGCAACAATTTGTTGCGAGTCCCACAGGGGCAGAGGGAGCAGAGCAAGGCTCAAAGCAGAGATAGGCTCTGATCCCGATTGGCCTGGGGGAAAAGGTGCCCGAGAAAAGGGGTCAAGGAAAAATGTCATTGCCTTCAGTCCCACCATCCCGAAAACCCAAGGGAACCCTAAAGCGTCCTGAGACCCCAGAGAGTGCAGAGGCTTCAGACTCCGACTCAGACACAGATGACACTATTCCACTCCCTGATGAAATGAGGTTTTCTCCCAGCGATATCGAGGAGGCAGGTCGTTCTCTAAGAGCGTACCATCCCGATTCGCAGGAATCAGAGGGAGAGGAGGTGGAGCGGGACGGAGACAGTGGCATCAGTACAGGGGAGGCAGGGGGCGTCCCCGAAGGCACGCATGCGCAGGGAGTGCCTGCGGAGCGAGGTCGGGGGCGGGTCCGATCCTCTGTGATGTCTGGGGCGAAGAGGAGGGGCCATGCTCGGGGTTCGACATCCCGGGGCTCCACCCCCTCTCCGGTCTCGATGCCTTTAGTCTCAAACCCTATGGTTCAAACCCCTTCCACTCAAAAGAAACATTCAAGTATTCAACCCTCAATGCCAGCTCAGTTAACAGCCATGCAAACTCGGTCTCAAACACGGTTGCAAGCGTTGCAGTCTGCTGAGCAGGAACCGATCGAGTTCGTGTCGTCATCAAGGTTGTCCAGGCAGGCGACAACGCCACCTCGTGGAGGGACGATCACATTGCAGGACATGTCGGACCTGCTCAACAGCGCCACCACATCACCTGCTGGCCAAACTGCAACAATGCAACAATTTTTTCCAACAATTTATAAAAAGAAAGCTACATTAAAGAAAATAAAAACAACAACAACAACACAACAAAAGGATAATATTCCATCAACTTCAGGATCATATGAAGTTGAAGACGGTTCAGATGAAACACAGCCTCAAGGAGAAGAAATGATACACATTACAGCAAGAGAGGGAATTCCAGCATGGATGCTTTCAGCAGCAGAAGCAGCAAGGAATCTTCTGCAGTCTTTTGATGCAGCAAAAAGAACGCGTTCAAGAGAACCTCAAGTTTCTTTTTCAGATTTAGGAGCAAGACTGAGGACCTCAAGTCAAAGAATATGGAGCGAAGGATCACCAAGAGCCTCCACGATTACCATTGTGCAGGCAATGGCCAATGGAGTTTCCAGAGGAAGAAGAAGAACAACCGATAGAACCAATAGACTGGAAGGAAATTAGAAATGAATTATCAAAAGAAAAGGGTTTGATCAGAGGATCAGGAGACATAATAATGCCAGTGACATATGATGCACAAGGTCAAAATCCAAGGTGGGAAAGGTTGGGTCACGAAGTGATCAAAGACTTATCAAAGGCCATTCAGAACAATGGTCTGAATTCGCAGTTCTTCAAACAGCTCCTGAAGGGGACATTCAATACGTATGATTTCACGCCATTCGACATTCGATGTCTTGTGTCGATGATTCTCACTGACACACAAAGTCTTATCTGGGACAGAAGATGGAGAAGATATCTCACAGAGTTGAGAGCCAGCTATCAAGGCGGGCCAAACGCAAACCTCACAGAAGCACAGTTGGCAGGAGATCCTCCAGATGACAATCCAGTGGAGCAAGCAGCACGGCTTCCATGACGGGTGTTGAATGACATCAAAGAAGCAGCACGCAAAGCAATCTTGCAGATTGCTCCGGCGGGAGTTCCGGACGTCCCATTCTCATGCGTCAGGCAAGGTCCCACAGAACCATTCTCATCTTTCATAGATCGACTCTCGCAAGCTGTGGATCGACAGGTGACGATTGATGAGGCGAAGCAACCTCTCATGGAAAGTCTAGCTTTCGGCAATGCCAACCCGGATTGTCAACGGGTCATCAGCGCAATGTCAGGACGGCCATCCTTGGCAGAGATGGTGGAGGCATGCAGCAGAGTGGGAACACCTCAGCACGTCGCGTCGATCGTGAGGGATGAGCTGAGAGGAGAATGGGGAGAACAGATAAGAAGAAACCCGGAGAGGCAGTCAGAAGATCAGGACAAGGTAGTTGAAAAGATGCTGGAAAAGGTACTCCAACAACAGAATGAAAACATAAATAAAGTTCTTGCAACTATCCAGAAGAAGAACAATCCATCAGGAGGACAATGCTACAAATGTGGGGCGTTTGGACACTTGAAAAAGAATTGTCCACATGCACACGCACAAGTGCAGACACAAAAACCTGCAAAGCCACTCTGTGCGCGGTGTGGAAGAGGAAGACACTCTGTGAAGGAATGTTTTTCCCAGACAGACGTGGAAGGGAATCCTTTACCACTTCCGGGAAACGGGAGAAGGAGCGCGCCCACAAACCGTCAGCGCGCGTTGACACAAGTGATGGCGGTGACACAACAACCAACAGGACAATCATCGGGGATCGTCAAGCAGACGCCCTCAGCAAACTCCTCAGTTGATTCTCAAGCGACCCAGAACTCCTTCCACCAGGAGCACAGTGCACACTGGCAACTTCCAAATTAATTTGCTTTCTGGATGAAAGTCATGCGGAGGTTCCAACAGGGATCCGCGGAGATTCATACAAAAAACAAGATTTCTTAATAATAGGACAGGACAGGAGCAGAATCCTTGGACTTATTGTTTATCCATCAGTTGTTTCTGCAGACAAAAATACGGAACTGACAGTTCTAGCAAAAGCACTTCGTCCACCATTGACCGTGGCGGAAAACACTCAGATCGCGAGAGCTTTTGCTCTGCCACCACACGCCATTGAAGTCATGTCAATCTTCGATGAAGAAGGGCTTCCTTTGAGGGAACATGTCGAGATACATACCACATGGGTAAAACACATAGGTCGAGATCGACCCACGCTCACATGCCAATTAACTTGTGGAGACAGAACAATAGAGGTCAGAGGCATGCTCGACACAGGAGCAGATGTCACAGTAATATCCTACATCTTTTGGCCTCGCAACTGGAGCTTGATTGCGCCCTTGGGATCTCTCTCAGGCATAGGGGGAGTTTCTCTGTGTCTGCAGAGTGAGAATGCCATCGTTGTCACGGGACCAGGAAACAAGACGGCGATCATTCGTCCTTTCGTTGTGCAGAAGCCAATCACAGTTTGGGGACGAGATCTCTTGGCACAATGGGGCACGAAGATCGAGGTGGATTTTTAGTCGGGGTCACTGCAGCACTCTTCACATTGAAGTTGACTTGGAAAACAGATGATCCAGTCTGGGTGGATCAGTGGCCCCTGGAGCGAAAAAAGTTGAGTGCATTGAAAACCCTGGTCCAAGAACAGTTGCAGAAGGGGCACATCAAGCCAACAAACAGCCCTTGGAATTCTCCAGTGTTCGTCATCAAAAAGAAGCTGTCAGGCAAATGGAGGCTGTTGCACGATCTCAGGAAGATCAATGAAGTCCTCGAAGACATGGGACTGCTTCAGCTGGGTCTTCCATCTGTTTCGATGATTCCCAGAGATTGGCCGCTTGTGGTCATTGACCTCAAGGACTGTTTCTTCAGCATTCCGCTTCATCCGGATGATGCTCCGAGGCTTGCCTTTTCAGTTCCAAGTATCAACAAGGAAACGCCTCTGCAGCGGTACCATTGGGTCGTTCTTCCTCAAGGCCTGAAAAACTCGCCGACAATCTGCCAATGGTACGTGGCACGAGCTTTGTCACCAGCGCGGAAGAAATTCCCGAAGGTGAGGATCATTCACTATATGGATGATTTGCTCATTGCGGCATCGACACAACAAGAGCTGCAAAAGGCTCGTGACTGTGTGATTGCAGAAGTGCAAAAGGCAGGTCTGGAAATCAGTGTTTCAAAGATTCAGGAGGTCGCACCTTGGAAATATCTAGGGTGGAAAATCTCGGAGAAAACAATAAGGCCTCAAAAGATGGAAATCAGCACAAGAGTCAACAATCTGCATGATTTACAACAACTTCTAGGGGAAATCAATTGGATGAGGTCGATTTTGGGAATCACAAACAGTGACATTCCAGCATTGCTTGATCTCTTGAGAGGAGATGCAGACATTCGATCTCCCAGGACGCTCACAAAGGAAGTGAAGAAGGAGTTGGAAAAAGTTACAGATGCCATTCAGAAGAGACAGGCACATCGATTCGTTGAATCATTGCCTTTCCAGTTAGCAGTGTTGGGAAAGAAAGCACAATTCCATGGTTTGATCTTCCAATGGGATGCGTCTCAGAGAGATCCTTTGATAATCATAGAGTGGATTTTCTTACCCTATAGGCCTTCAAAGACAATTCTGACAGATTTGGAGATGGCAGCACAGATCATCATAAAGGGGAGAACAAGATTGCTGACAATGGCGGGACGAGAATTTTCAAAGATTTATCTGCCTTTGAAGAAAGATTATTTCGATTGGGCGATGCAGAAATCAAAAGATTTGTTAATTGCGTTGTTAGCTTTTCCAGGAGCTTGCACCATCAACTTTCCACAACATAGAATGTTGCAGTCACAAATATGCTACAGAGCAAAGCAAAAAATAAGTGAAGAACCTCTGGACGGGATCACAGTGTTCACTGATGGCTCAGGAAAGACACACAAGTCAGTGATCACGTGGATGAACTCAACGACAGGGGAATGGGAATCAAACGTGAAGACGGTTCAAGGCTCTCCACAAATTGTGGAGTTGGCAGCTGTTGTCCGAGCATTTCAGTTGTTCCAACAACCGCTCAATTTGGTCACAGACTCTGCATATGTTGCAGGTGTGGTCAAGCGATTGGAAGGTTCGCTCTTGAAAGAAGTCAGCAATGAAGTTTTATATTCCTATCTAGTGAGCATGAAAACAGTGCTAGAAAGCAGGAAAGAAGAATATTTCATCACTCACATCAGAGCGCACACAACACTTCCAGGATTTCTAGCGGAAGGGAATGCTCAGGCAGACAGATTGACAATGCCCATTTCACAAACACTTCCGGACATTTTTGAGCAAGCACGACTGAGTCATGCATTTTTTCATCAGAATGCGCAGGCGCTGATGGAATCCTTTCGTCTCACAAAAACTCAGGCGAGGGAAATCATTAGTGCTTGTCCAGATTGTCAACTCGTGCAACCACCTGCTTCAACAGGAGCAGTCAACCCACGAGGACTGCAAAGTCTTCAGCTGTGGCAAACAGATGTCACAAAATATCCATCATTTGGGAGACTCAAAAATGTTCATGTTTCAGTAGATACATTCTCAGGGGCAGTCTTTGCTTCAGCACATGCAGGGGAAACAGCAGAACATGCTTGTCGACATTTTTTACAAGCGTTTGCATCATTAGGTGTGCCTCAAGAAATAAAAACAGACAATGGTCCAACATATACAGGCAGGGTGCTTGACAGATTCCTGAAAAGATGGGGTGTCAGACACACATTTGGCATTCCACATTCACCCACAGGTCAGGCAATCATTGAAAGAACACATCACACCCTGAAATCCCTTTTGGACAGGCAGAAAAGGGGGGAGCCAGAAGCGACACCACACATGAAGTTAAACAAAGCATTGTATGTGTTGAATTTTCTTAACAGTTCGTCTTCTGAACCCAATCCACCAATCATGAGGCATTTTTCAAACAGCTCTCAGGCAAAACTAAGGGAGAATCCTTTAGTTTTGATCAGAAACCCAGAGACAGGACAAATAGAGGGTCCTTTCAAACTAATCACTTGGGGCAAGGGTTTCGCTTGTGTTTCCACAGGGCGAGGGCTGAAGTGGGTGTCAGCGCAGCATGTGAAGCCATTTCGGACAAGAGAGCAGGAGAGCACAGATCCCAGAGGCAGAGAAACGAGTACACAGACGGAGGAAGAAACTCAAGTTGTGAACAACGACTCAGAAGAGGGACAAAAAGAATAAAAACTTTGGGGGTTTTTTCCTTTGTGGCTTTGAGTGGAAGCATGACAATGATTTTTCATAAGGGTGAAGTTATGAGCTTCATGATGCTCATGCTTTCATCTGTTGCTTTAAGCAATGGAGCAAATCTACCCGTCAGTCAACCAAAACAAAATGTTTGGGAAACGTTAGCCCAGGCAGCAAATTTAGAAAGTATCTGCCTGACACATTCGAAACCAGGGAAACCATTCACAGCATGCATGGTTGGGTTGCCAGTGGATAAATGGCCAATTCCAGGGCATTCTCCAATGGAGATTTCGCAGGTCATCAAAGGTCCTGTGAATGAATGGTGTGCTTGGACACATCTTTTACCTGTGGCTTCTACCGAACCGCAGGAATTGGAAATTTTCGGGTCCACAACAATGGAACTATGCATGAAATTCGAAATTTCGAATGTGTCAAGGACAAACAACAGTGTTGATGTCACACCAAATCACAAATATTATAGAAACGCATCAGCTTGGTGCAATCACACTGTGACGACAGCCAAAGGATCAATCCAGGTCCCAGTGCAATTGCCACGTGGGTTGTTTTTAATTTGTGGGGACAGAATTTGGCACGGCATTCCTGCAAATGCCAAGGGAGGTCCATGCAGCATTGGGAGGATTTCAATGTTGTCACCAGATTTGAAAGTATTGAGAGAGCAAAAACACAAAGAGAAAAGGTCCTTGCAACATTACAGTGCAGACTGTGATGATGAAGTGTACACCTGGGACAAGGCAAGGAGAATTGCGGCAGCAATTTTCTCACCTCAGACAGTGTCGGGGGTGGCCTTGACTCAACTGGACCACATGGGTTGTTGGTTGAGCAAGCATGCTCAATCAGTCTCTCTCGCTTTGAGTGATATGTTAAAAGACATAAGTAGTGTGAGAGAGGCAACTCTTCAAAATAGGGCAGCAATCGATTATCTATTGCTTGCTCATGGACATGGATGTGAAGAGTTTGAGGGAATGTGCTGCATGAATCTCTCGGATCATTCAAGATCAATTCATGAAAGTATTCAAAATATAAAAGACAGTATAAAGAAACTAGGCGAAATCACTGGGTCATGGATTGATGATGTGGCAGGATTTTTTGATCTTTCTCCCTTATGGAGAGGGTTTTTTAAAAATGGGATTTTATATTTTAATAATACTCTTAGTCCTCATGCTCATCGTCCCATGCATCTTTTTGTGTGTGCGACGTGTCATGAGTCAAGTTGCCAAAGAAGTCTTCTTGGTGCAAACAGAAGGGGGAGATGTGGGATCTCAGCACATCGTTCCCGATGTCCAGAGATGCCAGGAGAACCCTTGGGGGGGTCTCGAAAATCCTGGAATGTTGCCAAGAGTGTTTGGTGGCTTGATTTTGATCCATCTACAGAAGTAACAAGAGTTTGAGGACATGAGAATCACTTTAGAGTGAAGGGTGTAAAAGGGACACATTTAGAGGGTGAAATATAGACTTTAAGGTTTTTGGTACAGGGGGGTTATGGAGACAAGATGGAGGGATCAGGGCGTGTCTCATCCTTCTTCTTTCTTCTTCTTGTCCTCTATCTCCTGTGGTGATGTTGGCACTTGGGGATTGGTTTATGGTGCAAGTGCACTTGCTAACAAGGGTGAAAAGTATTGGAAAATAAAGGTAAATATTATGTACATAGATTTTAGTATAAAAAGACATGACCGCCCATGGGTGGTCAGAGAGTGCCTGTGGTTGTCTTGCAGATCAGACCTCTGTTGGGCAGACAGAAAATTTTGTAGATAAGAAACAATAAACAATCTGAAGACCGAAAAGCTGAAGAGTCCAGACTCGTCCTTTGAAACGCGTGCCACCCAAGAACCACTCTACCCGTGTCGGGGC
The DNA here is from genome assembly GCF_012460135.2 of Molothrus ater. Taxonomy (NCBI): domain Eukaryota; kingdom Metazoa; phylum Chordata; class Aves; order Passeriformes; family Icteridae; genus Molothrus; species Molothrus ater. The sequence continues at coordinate 8,414,393 of NC_050510.2, forward strand.
AGAGACAGACAGCCGAACCCGACAGGCGGGCACTCGCTCGGGAGCCGCGCCCACTGCTGCCACCATATATGGGAGAGATCCCTCCCTGCGGGAGGCAGGGCGAGCCCAGGGGGCGGGAGCGGCACCGCCCCCGAGGGGAGGAGCGGGGCCGAAGCCGAACAAAACAGCAGGGGAAACCGGAAGTTTATTGGCAGTCGACTTCTGACTCTGAAGGGAACCACAGCTCCCCAGACCGCCCTGCGGAGCCGACCGAGTCCAGCAGCGACTCGGAAGCAGAGAAAACAGAATCAATGCGGTTTCGGATGAAACCAAATAAAACTTTTAACACAGTCGGGAACCAGCCCCAATACGAACTCACCGATTGGGGTAAAATCAAAATCGAATGCGCGGGATGGGCACCCGCAGCGTCGGTGCATGCCTTCCTGGTGAGAATTACAGGACCCCAGGGGAACCAGCAAAGAACGTATACTCCCGTTAATACTAAAGACATTCAGACAATCGTAAAAGCTATTTCAGAAAAAGGAATTAACTCAGGGGTGGTTTCCACTCTCGTGGATGGTCTTTTTAGCAATGATGATTTACTCCCTTTTGATATAGTGCAAATAAGCCGTATGCTTTTCGATGGGGCGGGTTTGATAATATTTAAACAGGAATGGACGGACCAATGTGCAACCATGCTCGCTCAGACAGCGGGGGAAGGGCAGCCACTCCACGGGTCGAGTTTATCTAGGTTGTTGGGGAAGCATGACGAAGTAGCCACGCCCCAGCAACAAGCTGCGCAGCTTCGGATTGAGGAAGTCAGGGCGACTTCCCGGGCGGCCAGAGAAGCTATACGCGCCGCATCCAGGGTGGTGGCCAAACCGACACCATGGTCGACCATCAAACAGGGGGAGAGTGAAGGCTTTACACGATTTGTCGACCGCCTTCAGGCTGCGGTGGACTCTTCTAATTTACCCGCTGTCGCAAAAGGCCCGGTGGTAGCCGACTGCCTTCGGCAGCAATGTAACACCGTAACCAAAGATATATTGCGTTCCCTGCCGGCCGGGGCCAGCCTGGCTGACATGATTAAGCATGTTGTGAGGGAAGAGCAGCTGACCCCACTTCAAGCAGCCGTCCACACCCTAACCAGTTGTGATGGCCTGCTTCAGATGTGGTCAGTCAGGTCATGTCGCGGCAAGCTGACCCCAGCCGGCACAGCTTCCCCAGAGCAGTTGGGCCCAACAAAGTGATCAAAAGCACACAGAAAGGGAGAAACATGACCTACCCCAAAGCCTTGCCCACAAGGGTCACCGACGTCCCGACTGGCGATGAGGAAGCCTTCCAGATAGGCCGCTCAGCCAGGTCAGGCTCGGACCCAATCCTTCGCATGTTAGAAGCTACCTTTCTATCCCTGAATGAATCTAACCCTAACCTAACCAACTCCTGCTGGCTTTGCTACGATGTTAAACCCCCCTTTTACGAAGGAGTCGCTTTAGATACCCCCTTCAGCTATTCCACAGCCGACGCCCCTCGCCAGTGCAGATGGGACACACCCTGCAAAGGAATTACCCTGAGTCAAGTCACAGGTCAGGGCAGATGCTTTGGCAATGCAACCCTAGCTAAGCGGAAAGGCGACGTCTGCACCGAAGTAGTTGAGCCCGACAGGAAGAATAATAAGTGGGTAGTCCCATCCGCATCTGGGATGTGGGTTTGCCAGAGATCTGGAGTGAGTCCCTGCGTGTTTCCTGCCAAATTCGATAACTCTAACGACTTTTGTGTTCAAGTTCTGATCGTCCCTAGGGTCCTGTACCACTCAGACGAAGAGGTGTACCACCTTTTCGAAGCAAACAGCCGGCTCCACAAGAGAGAAATATTAACAGGTATAACTATCGCAATGCTGCTCGGCCTAGGGGCGGCTGGAACGGCAACAGGTGTCTCAGCCCTAGCAACTCAACACCAAGGACTGTCCCAGCTGCAGATGACCATCGATGAGGACCTGCAGAGGATCGAGAAATCCATTTCCTTTCTAGAAAAGTCAGTCTCCTCGCTCTCAGAAGTGGTCCTGCAGAACAGGCGAGGACTGGATCTCCTGCTCATGCAGCAAGGAGGCCTGTGTGCCGCCTTGAAAGAGGAATGTTGTTTCTACGCTGACCACACAGGAGTCGTTAGAGACTCCATGGCAGAACTCCGAAACAGACTGGCTCAGAGACAGAAAGACAGGGAAGCCCAACAGGGCTGGTTCGAATCCTGGTTCAATCGATCACCATGGCTAACCACCCTAATTTCTACCCTAATAGGTCCATTGGCAATGCTGCTTTTAGCTATTACCTTCGGGCCATGCCTGCTGAACAAGCTAGTCTCATTCGTTCAGGCCCGCCTAGAACGGGCTAGCATCCTGTTCGTGGGACAGCAACAATTACTGTGAATTCAACAGGGAACACTGCCAGTCACGAGAGACTTGCCTGGCAGAAACTTACTCAGGTTTCCCAAGACCCTTTTCCCTAGTCAGATCTCAACCTCCTACCTCATTTCAGTGCCTATGTATAGGACTACCTCGTTCATTTGTGAAAGAGGGGGGGGAAGTGTGGTAGGTAAGGGACAGGCGTTCGGAAGATTTCGGGCTGTGACGGAAAATTACAGGACTCCTTCTGCCCCTCTCCCCAGAGATAAGGATCACCCTTGGAATGTAGCCAAACATGTAGCCCCCCTAACCTATAGATGCCAGTAACTTTCCACTCCATACTAACCCTAGAAAGTATAGCCAAACCCCTTTCTGACGTAGAGAAACCCCTTAGTCCATAAAACCCCTTGAGACAGAAGAATAAATCGCCTTTAACCGTCCACCACATTGGTGCTAGCGTCCGTTACTGGCCCGAGAGGTCCCGGAAGGGGATTGCCGTGCTGAACTCCGAAACTAGGTCGCCGCTACCTTCCCAAGAAGGCAACAGTTTTCATAATGCTCTTTAGTTCTCTGAAATGTACTCCGTTTATCCAAGGTATGCCATTCAAAATATATTTTTCCTTATTTTTCCTTTCAAGATACAGTAATTACCTAGAAAATAATCTCTACTTTCTTTGTCATTTAGCTAACAAAGTTTGTCAGGCAGTTAGGGATCAGAGCCATCAACCCTATGTGTCTCTTGGGCTTGGGAACAGCCTATCCCTTGCTGGTGTGAAATTTTAGGTTAAACTAGCCAGTCAGTGAGGAAACTAAGATATTGCTAACCTTTTATTTCTTTTTCCACTACATGGTACTTGTAAAAGCCTGACGATGCTTTAGTGTCCTCTGCCACTCTATAGCCTGTGGGGTTTTGTTGTGTTTTAATTTGCATCATCTTTGGGTCCTGTCCTCAAATGCATCCATATGTTTTGCTCCCTACACAAAAAGACTTTTGTCATGGATATGCCCTAACATTCAGACATAGTGCCTGAGTCTTTAGCTTCTTTGGTAATTTATTCTCAAATTGAATAGTCCTGAGGAGCCCTAAATATTTTAAAATAATGTTATTAAACCTGTTACTCAGAAGAAAGTCAAGAGTTTTTGCTTACAGGGGTTTTACTGCTTGAGGAAAGGGTCATTTATCTGGAGAGTATTGTTCACACTCCAGATTCTGGATTAGTTGTAATAGTTTGTGTCAATTAAAATCCTTTTCGAAGGAAGGATAAACAAACTGTATTATTCACTTTTCTCAGAGCAATCAGCAATAAAAATATGATACAGTAGTGAGACAGAGTGGAAATTTTCCAGAGTAGAAATCCATTTTGATTTAGGTGAAATGTACATCTTAGAATTTAGTCTGTAGCTTGTAAACATAGCTGTTTGGTCTGACTGCCTGTTCTCGCAAAAAACCTATGCTCTAAGAAACTGCTTCGGCCAAAAGACAGATAAAGAAGGGCCTCTTGAACTCTGAAACAGACGGAGAGGCTGCAGGAGACAGGGCAGGATGACCCAGGAGTTCTTTCTGTACTTTCTGATAAAAAAAACTAACTGCAAGTGTAACGCAAAATCAGTAAAATGAATATTTATGAACCTGTTGTGAAATTCCATGCATATGGATTAGTAAGGAAGATAAAAAGAGATCTGGAGTTCCCAGATGCATGCATGTCTTTTTGAGGGGACCGATGCCCACATGCGCGCAGCACTGTAATAAACATACCAGCTTTACAACTTTGACAAAAGTTGCGGAGTTTGTTTTTTTTTTCCGCAATTCAGTAGTCCCTCCCGTGACGGTGTTCACAGGGGTTTTCAGATGAGGGAAGAAACGAGGATTTGACTCCATGTTTCAGAAGGCTTGATTTATTATTTTATGATATATGTTACATTAAAACAATACTAAAAGAATAGAAGAAAAAGTTTCTTCAGAAGGCTTAGCTAAGAATAGAAAGGAAAGAATGATAACAAAGGCAGCTGTCTCAGACTCTCTGTCCAAGCCAGCTGGGCTGTGATTGGCCATTAATGTTAAACATCCAAGATGGGCCAATCAAAGATCCACCTGTTGCATTCCACAGCAGCAGATAATCAATGTTTACATTTTGTTCCTGAGGCCTCTCAGCTTCTCAGGAGGAAAAATCCTAAGGAAAGGATTTTTCATTAAAAGATGTCTGCGACACCCTTCTTTCACCCATCAGTGACCAAGTGACCTTTTGTTACTGGACTTTTATTTCAGTCACCTTTTGGAAGTAGCCGTTACTCAGACATTGTTGAACAGTCCCTGTGATGGTGGGTCCTGGCTTGTGGCCATGGTTCCTGATACATTGTTATGGTTATAATAATGGTCAACACACAAGTACTTCATTTTGTGTGTGAGTAGTTCCTCTAAGTCATTGCTATCTTAAAGAACAATGATAAATAGATTACTTCCATGCATTAGAAAGCTGCACAATTCAACATGTATGCTTGCCCCTTTTGCTTTCCAGATGCTTGCTGCAAAAATATTCCATGTTCTGCAGTTGCAGATTCATGCAGATCCTTACTGATTCTATGATCTCTTCCAGGTCCTACTGGAAAGAGTGGGTTTGGTTGTTGTTTTTCTAGGATTATAGAAATTGAGTCAGCAAGGATTTTAAGTATGTGCTTGAATGCAGTTGCATTTGGTAGAGCCATTTGCCTTCTTACATTTGGCAGTGTCCTCGAGTGTCTTTTGATGCAGTCTTAGAGCTGACTGGGAACTGTAGGACTCTGGTCTCCCTATATTTCATGATGACTGTATTGCTCCACACTGTTGGCTCTTTAGAAACTGCCTGACTGATTATTCCTACTTAACAGGGCCATTGCTTGTTTGCCAGTGGCAGTTCCTTTGAGCTGGTGACTCTGAAACATGAAAGAACCTTCAAACTGGGCCAAGGAAACAATGCTTATATTTTTCCAGATAATAAATAAAAATATCTTCTCTTAAACTTTAAGTCTAAGCTATTAGCATGTCTTCTCATGTTCCCTTGCTATACAGAGGCACAGTCAGTGAAGCAGCATAAAGAGGTATTCCAGCATTATAAGCTGAGAACTTGACACGGGCAGTCTCTTGGTGATCCTCCAGTTAGCCCTCACCTCCTGGCCTATGCCAAGAGTGGCTGCCCCCTATCCGCCCCTTGAGCTGGTCTGGGTGGCAGTAGAGCAGGGCTGCCTAATTCCCTGAGGAAGCAAAGCTGCTCTGTGCGGCTGCTGATAGGAATCCCGAGTCGAGGAAGCCAGAACAAAGGAGATAAGAGGGGCCACTTGTATAAGTTCTCAAGAAGGTTTAATCTCCAAGAGGGTCCAGGAACAAGTCACAGAGCTCCAACTGGGTAACAGCAACTTAAGAACAGGGGAGGGTACTACAGGAGAATAACCAATAGTAGAACATCAGGGGAGGAACGTAGGGCGGGGATCAGATTCTAGGTAACTAATAGGGGATGACACGGGAGGGGATCAGGCTTGGCACACCAATGGAACTTCGAGGGAAGAGTGATAGACAAGGAAGGTTCTAGAGAAAGGGATGGGGTTACATTTGATGAACAAGGGAAGAGGGCAGTACTTCCAGGATTGGCAGGGAAGGGTCTGGAAATCAGGGAGGCGCAAGGGAGATTGACATGGGGACTGACATAAGATTAGGCGGGAAAATAGTAGTAAACAACTTCAGGGCAAAACCATTGGGGAAACCGAACGGGGTACATGGACCAAACCATTATAAACTCACAATAAGCAACACCTTAAGATTACAACAGAAAAACAATCTACCACAAGAACTCAAATCAGAAGCATGAATGAAAGCAAAATCACTTAAGGATGGATGTTAGGCATGTGCTACATATGTGACGTGCACAGTGAGCTCACTCAACTGGATATTTCTAAGAAAACAAAAGGGTGTTATTAAAGGCTTTGAGAGCTGCTGCATTATGGGTTCCTCTGCTTATTTTTGCAAGGAAGGAGATAATAAGTGTTAATATGCACTTCTTGATGTTATGTCTGCACAAGCGAGGGTAGAAAAAAAGCACTAGAGATATTTCTCTGCCGCCCCTTTTCTCTCCCTTTCCTCCCTGAGCTGCTAAGCTCCAACTGATGCCTTTTCCTTGGTCCTAAAAATTAACAGCCAGACACGGTTAAGGCATAAAAGGTTTTTACCGTGGTATTTAATAAGGATCCTTATGGTGCACCACTTCGTTGAGGTGGAATGCACTGAAACGCACATACACTCGATAGATCGCATATACAATTTTATAGACTTTACAAATCAGCATATCTAACAAAGATGCCTCAATGAGAGGCTTGAATGAATAGCGTGATATCCTCCCATCCTGAGGAATTCCCCCCTGGATGGGTGAAATCTTTAGTTTACAGGATGTCTTCTATAGAGGACCTTGGTTTCTCAAGATAATGTAGGGCTTTCTGGCCTCCAACTGCAAGGCATCTAGGATATTTGGTCTCCTGGACTAACAGAATACTAGGACTATGCTAAATTATCAGATTTAAGGAATTACAAGTATGCATGCTTAGAGTACTGAGGATACATAAAAGCTATATAAAAGAAAAGGCAAAAAAATATCTTGGCATCACAATGCCTTGTCAAAAGCCACCTATTAAGGTAAATGACTAGCACACATGGTAATAGTTTTCCAAATGTGTAAAAAGCTATGGGAAGATTTTTTTTAAATAACATTCTAGATGATGCACAGCTTCTCGGCTGCAGGCTGCATATTTAAAAATTATGTGGCCCTAATTGGAAATAATTTTATTGTAGGTGTGCCTCTTGCTGTGGTCCTCAGCAGTGTTCAACATATTAGTGATAAGGTTTTCCTAGAGGCTGCTAAGGTAAGTGTGGAAGCAGAGTAGGCTATGACTCCTGACATAATGGTGTGTTACAAGTACATATTATAATATTGGCTTTTCACAAATATTAGAATGAATTCTATATGTATAATGTTAAAGTAACTTTGCTATAATTTTTTTATTTCTGTTGTTAAATAAACTTAGACATAGTAGTGTATGCTGATATAGTATGCTTGTGTTAAACTGCCTGGTGATTGGGATAATATTCAATGAACATAGGATGATGACCTTTGCCAAACTATCAGTACTTACTGTCTGGACAAAAGCCAAAACTGGAGATGATAACAAGAACAGACTAAAACCACCGCCAAGAAAAAAGGTGGACCCGAGGAGGAGACATGCTAAACAATTCTTGGAACATGTAAACTAGTTTGGGGAAAAGTTTTAATATATATATTATTGTTTATGAATATGCAGTAGACTGATGCAATAGAAAGGGTATTTAAAAGGCGTCTCCAAAATAGGAGGTGTGCTCTTGGCAGAATGCCAAGCACCCGGCCATATATATCTCTGCTTTATTGTCTTTGTCTCCTATTGTCCTTTATTAAACTTTGAAATTTTTCCAGGAGAGTGAACCTCGTTTTTCACACTTGGGCGCTTTGTCCAGGATGTAATACCTTGCCTCCGAAGATCCCTGGAGATTCTGAGCAGGGAAGGCAGGCCCTGCCGAGTTCAGCGGCCTCACTTCGTTTCTTCTGGTGTGCATCGGCAGTTGCAGGTCACCACCCCATGGACAAAAAGAGACACATAAAGCAAAGGAAAGGGAAAAGGCTCCCTAAGAACCACGGTAGCTAGCCCCACAATTCTTGTGCAT